>NW_027142546.1:0-531006 GCF_026170545.1 Melanerpes formicivorus | reverse complement strand
GCGCTTCTGAGACAATTAGAATAGAAGCAAAACATTCCCGGGGTAAAACCTAAAGGGAAAAGCCTAGCACCACATTGCATTGGCCATCTGATCTAACTTCTGGACACAGACAAAATGATCCTTAGAATTCTTCTCTACCTCCTTCCTCGGCCGACATTGATCCATTCATCTACAGCTGCATACAGTACATCTGGGACAATCCGAATAGAAGCAAAACATTCTTGGGGTAAAACCTAAAGGGAAAAGCCTAGCACCACATTGCATTGGCCATCTGATCTAACTTCTGGAGACAGTCAAAATGCTCCATTGAATTCTTCCCTACCTGTTTCCTCGGCCGAGATACATGCATTCATCGACAGCTGCATACAGCACTTGGGAGACAATTCGAATAGAAGCAAAACATTCTTGGGGTAAAACCTAAAGGGAAAAGCCTAGCACCACATTGCATTGGCCATCTGATCTAACTTCTGGAGACAGTCAAAATGCTCCTTAGAATTCTTCCCTACCTCTTTCCTCTGCCGAGATACATGCATTCATCTACAGCTGCATACAGTACATCTGGGACAATCCGAATAGAAGCAAAACATTCTTGGGGTAAAACCTAAAGGGAAAAGCCTAGCACCACATTGCATTGGCCATCTGATCTAACGTCTGGACACAGTCAAAATGATCCTTAGAATTCTTCCCTACCTCCTTCCTCAGCCGAGATACATGCATTCATCTACAGCTGCATACAGTATATCTGGGACAATCCGTATAGAAGCAAAACATTCTTGGGGTAAAACCTAAAGGGAAAAGCCTAGCACCACATTGCATTGGCCATCTGATCTAACTTCTGGAGACAGTCAAAATGCTCCATTGAATTCTTCCCTACCTGTTTCCTCGGCCGAGATACATGCATTCATCTACAGTAGCATACATCACTTGGGAGACAATTCGAATAGAAGCAAAACATTCTTGGGGTAAAACCTAAAGGGAAAAGCCTAGGACCACGTTGCATTGGCCATCTGATCTAACTTCTGGAGACAGTCAAAATGCTCCTTAGAATTCTTCCCTACCTCTTTCCTCTGCCGAGATACATGCGTTCATCTACAGCTGCATACAGCACTTGGGAGACAATTCAAATGGAAGCAAAACATTCTTGGGGTAAAACCTATAGGGAAAAGCCTAGCACCACATTGCATTGGCCATCTGATCTAACTTCTGGACACAGTCAAAATGATGCTTAGAATTCTTCCCTACCTCTTTCCTCGGCCGAGATACATGCATTCATCTACAGCTGCATACAGTGCTTCGGAGAGAATTCGAATGGAAGCAAAACATTCTTGGGGTAAAACCTAAAGGGAAAAGCCTAGCACCACATTGCATTGGCCATCTGATCTACCTTCTGGAGACAGTCAAAATGATCCTTAGAATTCTTCCCTACCTCTTCCCTCTGCCGAGATACATGCGTTCATCTACAGCTGCATAAAGCGCTTCGGAGACAATTCGAATAGAAGCAAAACATTCTTGGGGTAAAACCTAAAGGGAAAGGCGTAGCACCACATTGCATTGGCCATCTGATCTAACTTCTGGAGACAGTCAAAATGATCCTTAGAATTCTTCCCTACCTCTTTCCTCGGCCGAGATACATGCATTCATCTACAGTAGCATACATCACTTGGGAGACAATTCGAATAGAAGCAAAACATTCTTGGGGTAAAACCTAAAGGGAAAAGCCTAGGACCACGTTGCATTGGCCATCTGATCTAACTTCTGGAGACAGTCAAAATGCTCCTTAGAATTCTTCCCTACCTCTTTCCTCTGCCGAGATACATGCGTTCATCTACAGCTGCATACAGCACTTGGGAGACAATTCAAATGGAAGCAAAACATTCTTGGGGTAAAACCTATAGGGAAAAGCCTAGCACCACATTGCATTGGCCATCTGATCTAACTTCTGGACACAGTCAAAATGATGCTTAGAATTCTTCCCTACCTCTTTCCTCGGCCGAGATACATGCATTCATCTACAGCTGCATACAGCGCTTCGGAGAGAATTCGAATGGAAGCAAAACATTCTTGGGGTAAAACCTAAAGGGAAAAGCCTAGCACCACATTGCATTGGCCATCTGATCTACCTTCTGGAGACAGTCAAAATGATCCTTAGAATTCTTCCCTACCTCTTTCCTCGGCCGAGATACATGCATTCATCTACAGCTGCATACAGCACTTGGGAGACAATTTGAATAGAAGCAAAACATTCTTGGGGTAAAACCTAACAGGAAAAGCCTAGCACCACATTGCATTGGCCATCTGATCTAACTTCTGGAGACAGTCAAAATGATCCTTAGAATTCTTCCCTACCTCTTCCCTCTGCCGAGATACATGCGTTCATCTACAGCTGCATAAAGCGCTTCGGAGACAATTCGAATAGAAGCAAAACATTCTTGGGGTAAAACCTAAAGGGAAAGGCGTAGCACCACATTGCATTGGCCATCTGATCTAACTTCTGGAGACAGTCAAAATGATCCTTAGAATTCTTCCCTACCTCTTTCCTCGGCCGAGATACATGCATTCATCTACAGCTGCATACAGCACTTCTGAGACAATCCGAATAGAAGCAAAACATTCTTGGGGTAAAACCTAAAGGGAAAAGCCTAGCACCACATTGCATTGGCCATCTGATCTCACTTCTGGAGACAGTCAAAAAGCTCCTTAGAATTCTTCCCTACCTCTTTCCTCTGCCGAGATACATGCATTCATTTACAGCTGCATACAGCACTTCTGAGACTATTCGAATAGAAGCAAAACATTCTTGGGGTAAAACCTAAAGGGAAAAGCCTAGCACCACATTGCATAGGCCATCTGATCTAACTTCTGGAGACAGTCAAACTGATCCTTAGAATTCTTCCCTACCTCTTTCCTCGGCCGAGATACATGCATTCATCTACAGCTGCATACAGCACTTGTGAGACAATTCGAATGGAAGCAAAACATTCTTGGGGTAAAACCTAAAGGGAAAAGCCTAGGACCACGTTGCATTGGCCATCTGATCTAACTTCTGGACACAGTCAAAATGCTCCTTAGAATTCTTCCCTACCTGTTTCCTCGGCCGAGATACATGCATTCATCTACAGCAGCATACAGCACTTCTGAGACAATTCGAATAGAAGCAAAACATTCTTGGGGTAAAACCTAAAGGGAAAAGCCTAGCACCACATTGCATTGGCCATCTGATCTCACTTCTGGAGACAGTCAAAATGCTCCTTAGAATTCTTCCCTACCTGTTTCCTCTGCCGAGATACATGCATTCATCTACAGCTGCATACAGCGCTTCGGAGACAGTTCGAATAGAAGCAAACCATTCTTGGGGTAAAACCTAACAGGAAAAGCCTAGCACCACATTGCATTGGCCATCTGATCTAACTTCTGGAGACAGTCAAAATGCTCCTTAGAATTCTTCCCTACCTCCTTCCTCGGCCGAGATACATGCATTAATCTGCAGCTGCATACAGCACTTGGGAGACAATTCGAATAGAAGCAAAACATTCTTGGGGTAAAACCTAAAGGGAAAAGCCTAGCACCACATTGCATTGGCCATCTGATCTAACTTCTGGAGACAGTCAAAATGCTCCTTAAAATTCTTCCCTACCTCTTTCCTCGGCCGAGATACATGCATTCATCTACAGCTGCATACAGCACTTGTGAGACAATTCGAATAGAAGCGAAATATTCTTGGGGTAAAACCTAAAGGGAAAAGCCTAGCACCACATTGCATTGGCCATCTGATCTAACTTCTGGACACAGTCAAAATGATCCTTAGAATTCTTCCCTACCTCTTTCCTCTGCCGAGATACATGCATTCATCTACAGCTGCATACAGTACATCTGGGACAATCCGAATAGAAGCAAAACATTCTTGGGGCAAAACCTAAAGGGAAAAGCCTAGCACCACATTGCATTGGCCATCTGATCTAACGTCTGGACACAGTCAAAATGATCCTTAGAATTCTTCCCTACCTCCTTCCTCAGCCGAGATACATGCATTCATCTACAGCTGCATACAGCACATGTGGGACAATCCGAATAGAAGCAAAACATTCTTGGGGTAAAACCTAAAGGGAAAAGCCTAGCACCACATTGCATTGGCCATCTGATCTAACTTCTGGACACAGTCAAAATGATCCTTAGAATTCTTCCCTACCTCTTTCCTTGGCCGAGATACATGCATTCATCTACAGCTGCATACAGCACTACTGAGACAATACGAATGGAAGCAAAACATTCTTGGGGTAAAACCTAAAGGGAAAAGCCTAGCACCACATTGCATTGGCCATCTGATCTAACTTCTGGACACAGACAAAATGATCCTTAGAATTCTTCTCTACCTCCTTCCTCGGCCGACATTGATCCATTCATCTACAGCTGCATACAGTACATCTGGGACAATCCGAATAGAAGCAAAACATTCTTGGGGTAAAACCTAAAGGGAAAAGCCTAGCACCACATTGCATTGGCCATCTGATCTAACTTCTGGAGACAGTCAAAATGCTCCATTGAATTCTTCCCTATCTGTTTCCTCGGCCGAGATACATGCATTCATCGACAGCTGCATACAGCACTTGGGAGACAATTCGAATAGAAGCAAAACATTCTTGGGGTAAAACCTAAAGGGAAAAGCCTAGCACCACATTGCATTGGCCATCTGATCTAACTTCTGGAGACAGTCAAAATGCTCCTTAGAATTCTTCCGTACCTGTTTCCTCTGCCGAGATACATGCATTCATCTACAGTAGCATACAGCACTTGGGAGACAATTCGAATGGAAGCAAAACATTCTTGGGGTAAAACCTAAAGGGAAAAGCCTAGCACCACATTGCATTGGCCATCTGATCTACCTTCTGGAGACAGTCAAAATGATCCTTAGAATTCTTCCCTACCTCTTCCCTCTGCCGAGATACATGCGTTCATCTACAGCTGCATAAAGCGCTTCGGAGACAATTCGAATAGAAGCAAAACATTCTTGGGGTAAAACCTAAAGGGAAAGGCGTAGCACCACATTGCATTGGCCATCTGATCTAACTTCTGGAGACAGTCAAAATGATCCTTAGAATTCTTCCCTACCTCTTTCCTCGGCCGAGATACATGCATTCATCTACAGTAGCATACATCACTTGGGAGACAATTCGAATAGAAGCAAAACATTCTTGGGGTAAAACCTAAAGGGAAAAGCCTAGGACCACGTTGCATTGGCCATCTGATCTAACTTCTGGAGACAGTCAAAATGCTCCTTAGAATTCTTCCCTACCTCTTTCCTCTGCCGAGATACATGCGTTCATCTACAGCTGCATACAGCACTTGGGAGACAATTCAAATGGAAGCAAAACATTCTTGGGGTAAAACCTATAGGGAAAAGCCTAGCACCACATTGCATTGGCCATCTGATCTAACTTCTGGACACAGTCAAAATGATGCTTAGAATTCTTCCCTACCTCTTTCCTCGGCCGAGATACATGCATTCATCTACAGCTGCATACAGCGCTTCGGAGAGAATTCGAATGGAAGCAAAACATTCTTGGGGTAAAACCTAAAGGGAAAAGCCTAGCACCACATTGCATTGGCCATCTGATCTACCTTCTGGAGACAGTCAAAATGATCCTTAGAATTCTTCCCTACCTCTTTCCTCGGCCGAGATACATGCATTCATCTACAGCTGCATACAGCACTTGGGAGACAATTTGAATAGAAGCAAAACATTCTTGGGGTAAAACCTAACAGGAAAAGCCTAGCACCACATTGCATTGGCCATCTGATCTAACTTCTGGAGACAGTCAAAATGATCCTTAGAATTCTTCCCTACCTCTTCCCTCTGCCGAGATACATGCGTTCATCTACAGCTGCATAAAGCGCTTCGGAGACAATTCGAATAGAAGCAAAACATTCTTGGGGTAAAACCTAAAGGGAAAGGCGTAGCACCACATTGCATTGGCCATCTGATCTAACTTCTGGAGACAGTCAAAATGATCCTTAGAATTCTTCCCTACCTCTTTCCTCGGCCGAGATACATGCATTCATCTACAGCTGCATACAGCACTTCTGAGACAATCCGAATAGAAGCAAAACATTCTTGGGGTAAAACCTAAAGGGAAAAGCCTAGCACCACATTGCATTGGCCATCTGATCTCACTTCTGGAGACAGTCAAAAAGCTCCTTAGAATTCTTCCCTACCTCCTTCCTCGGCCGAGATACATGCATTAATCTGCAGCTGCATACAGCACTTGGGAGACAATTCGAATAGAAGCAAAACATTCTTGGGGTAAAACCTAAAGGGAAAAGCCTAGCACCACATTGCATTGGCCATCTGATCTAACTTCTGGAGACAGTCAAAATGCTCCTTAAAATTCTTCCCTACCTCTTTCCTCGGCCGAGATACATGCATTCATCTACAGCTGCATACAGCACTTGTGAGACAATTCGAATAGAAGCGAAATATTCTTGGGGTAAAACCTAAAGGGAAAAGCCTAGCACCACATTGCATTGGCCATCTGATCTAACTTCTGGACACAGTCAAAATGATCCTTAGAATTCTTCCCTACCTCTTTCCTCTGCCGAGATACATGCATTCATCTACAGCTGCATACAGTACATCTGGGACAATCCGAATAGAAGCAAAACATTCTTGGGGCAAAACCTAAAGGGAAAAGCCTAGCACCACATTGCATTGGCCATCTGATCTAACGTCTGGACACAGTCAAAATGATCCTTAGAATTCTTCCCTACCTCCTTCCTCAGCCGAGATACATGCATTCATCTACAGCTGCATACAGCACATGTGGGACAATCCGAATAGAAGCAAAACATTCTTGGGGTAAAACCTAAAGGGAAAAGCCTAGCACCACATTGCATTGGCCATCTGATCTAACTTCTGGACACAGTCAAAATGATCCTTAGAATTCTTCCCTACCTCTTTCCTTGGCCGAGATACATGCATTCATCTACAGCTGCATACAGCACTACTGAGACAATACGAATGGAAGCAAAACATTCTTGGGGTAAAACCTAAAGGGAAAAGCCTAGCACCACATTGCATTGGCCATCTGATCTAACTTCTGGACACAGACAAAATGATCCTTAGAATTCTTCTCTACCTCCTTCCTCGGCCGACATTGATCCATTCATCTACAGCTGCATACAGTACATCTGGGACAATCCGAATAGAAGCAAAACATTCTTGGGGTAAAACCTAAAGGGAAAAGCCTAGCACCACATTGCATTGGCCATCTGATCTAACTTCTGGAGACAGTCAAAATGCTCCATTGAATTCTTCCCTATCTGTTTCCTCGGCCGAGATACATGCATTCATCGACAGCTGCATACAGCACTTGGGAGACAATTCGAATAGAAGCAAAACATTCTTGGGGTAAAACCTAAAGGGAAAAGCCTAGCACCACATTGCATTGGCCATCTGATCTAACTTCTGGAGACAGTCAAAATGCTCCTTAGAATTCTTCCGTACCTGTTTCCTCTGCCGAGATACATGCATTCATCTACAGTAGCATACAGCACTTGGGAGACAATTCGAATAGAAGCAAAACATTCTTGGGGTAAAACCTAAAGGGAAAAGCCTAGGACCACGTTGCATTGGCCATCTGATCTAACTTCTGGAGACAGTCAAAATGCTCCTTAGAATTCTTCCCTACCTCTTTCCTCTGCCGAGATACATGCGTTCATCTACAGTAGCATACAGCACTTGGGAGACAATTTGAATAGAAGCAAAACATTCTTGGGGTAAAACCTAACAGGAAAAGCCTAGCTCCACATTGCATTGGCCATCTGATCTAACTTCTGGAGACAGTCAAAATGATCCTTAGAATTCTTCCCTACCTCTTCCCTCTGCCGAGATACATGCGTTCATCTACAGCTGCATAAAGCGCTTCGGAGACAATTCGAATAGAAGCAAAACATTCTTGGGGTAAAACCTAAAGGGAAAGGCGTAGCACCACATTGCATTGGCCATCTGATCTAACTTCTGGAGACAGTCAAAATGATCCTTAGAATTCTTCCCTACCTCTTTCCTCGGCCGAGATACATGCATTCATCTACAGCTGCATACAGCACTTGGGAGACAATTTGAAGAGAAGCAAAACATTCTTGGGGTAAAACCTAAAGGGAAAAGCCTAGCACCACATTGCATTGGCCATCTGATCTAACGTCTGGACACAGTCAAAATGATCCTTAGAATTCTTCCCTACCTCCTTCCTCAGCCGAGATACATGCATTCATCTACAGCTGCATACAGTACATCTGGGACAATCCGAATAGAAGCAAAACATTCTTGGGGTAAAACCTAAAGGGAAAAGCCTAGCACCACATTGCATTGGCCATCTGATCTAACTTCTGGAGAGAGTCAAAATGATCCTTAGAATTCTTCCCTACCTCTTTCCTTGGCCGAGATACATGCATTCATCTACAGCTGCATACAGCACTACTGAGACAATACGAATGGAAGCAAAACATTCTTGGGGTAAAACCTAGAGGGAAAAGCCTAGCACCACATTGCATTGGCCATCTGATCTAACTTCTGGACACAGACAAAATGATCCTTAGAATTCTTCTCTACCTCCTTCCTCGGCCGACATTGATCCATTCATCTACAGCTGCATACAGTACATCTGGGACAATCCGAATAGAAGCAAAACATTCTTGGGGTAAAACCTAAAGGGAAAAGCCTAGCACCACATTGCATTGGCCATCTGATCTAACTTCTGGAGACAGTCAAAACGCTCCATTGAATTCTTCCCTACCTGTTTCCTCGGCCGAGATACATGCATTCATCGACAGCTGCATACAGCACTTGGGAGACATTTCGAATAGAAGCAAAACATTCTTGGGGTAAAACCTAAAGGGAAAAGCCTAGCACCACATTGCATTGGCCATCTGATCTAACTTCTGGAGACAGTCAAAATGCTCCTTAGAATTCTTCCGTACCTGTTTCCTCTGCCGAGATACATGCATTCATCTACAGTAGCATACAGCACTTGGGAGACAATTCGAATTGAAGCAAAACATTCTTGGGGTAAAACCTAAAGGGAAAAGCCTAGGACCACGTTGCACTGGCCATATGATCTAACTTCTGGAGACAGTCAAAATGCTCCATAGAATTCTTCCCTACCTCTTTCCTCTGCCGAGATACATGCGTTCATCTACAGCTGCATACAGCACTTCGGAGACAATTCAAAAGGAAGCAAAACATTCTTGGGGTAAAACCTAAAGGGAAAAGCTTAGCACCACATTGCATTGGCCATCTGATCTCACTTCTGGAGACAGCCAAAATGCTCCTTAGAATTCTTCCCTACCTTTTTCCTCTGTCGAGATACATGCATTCATACAGCTGCATACAGCACTTGGGAGACAATTTGAGTAGAAGCAAAACATTCTTGGGGTAAAACCTTAAGGGAAAAGCCTAGCAATTCGAATAGAAGCAAAAGATTCATGGGGTAAAACCTAAAGGAAAGAGCCTAGCAATTCGAATAGGAGTAAAACATTCTTGAGGTAAAACCTAAAGGGAAAAACCTAGCACCACATTGCATTGGCCATCTGATCTAACTTCTGGAGACAGTCAAAATGATCCTTACAATTCTTCCCTACCTCTTTCCTCTGCCGAGATACATGCATTCATCTTCAGCTGCGTATAGCAATTCTGAGACAATTCGAATAGAAGCAGTACATTCTCGGGGTAAAACCTAAAGGCAAAAGCCTAGCACCACATTGCATTGGCCATTTGATCTAACTTCTGGAGACAGTCAAAATGCTCCTTAGAATTCTTCCCTACCTCTTTCCACTGCCAAGATACATGCATTCATCTGCAGCTGCATACAGCACTTGGGAGACAATTTGAATATAAGCAAACCATTCTTGGGGTAAAACCTTAAGGGAAAAGCCAAGCACCACATTGCATTGGCCATCTGATCTAACTTCTGGAGACAGTCAAAATGCTCCTTAGAATTCTTCCCTACCTCTTTCCTCGGCCGAGATACATGCATTCATCTACAGCTGCATACAGCACTTCCGAGGCAATTCGAATAGAAGCAAAACATTCTTGAGGTAAAAACTTAAGGGAAAAGCCAAGCACCACATTGCATCGGGCATTTGATCTAACTTCTGGAGACAGTCAAAATGCTCCTTAGAATTCTTCCCTACCTCTTTCCCCTGCCAAGATACATGCATAAATCTACAGCTGCATACAGCACTTGGGACACAATCCGAATAGAAGCAAAACATTCTTGGGGTAAAACCTAAAGGGAAAAGCCTAGCACCACATTGCATTGGCCATCTGATCTAACTTCTGGAGACTGTAAAAATGCTACTGCGAATTCTTCCCTACCTCTTTCCTCTGCCGAGAGACATGCATTCATCTACAGCTGCATACAGCACTTGTGAGACAATTCGAATAGAAGCAAAAATTCTTGGGGTAAAACCTAAAGGGAAAAGCCTAGCACCACATTGCATTGGCCATCTGATCTAACTTCGGGAGACAGTCAAAATGCTCCTTAGAATTCTTCCCTGCCTCTTTCCTCGGCCGAGATACATGCATTCATCTACAGCTGCATACAGCACTTGGGAGACAACTCGAATACAAGCAAACCATTCTTGGGGTAAAACCTAAAGGGAAAAGCCTAGCACCACATTGCATTGGCCATCTGATCTAACTTCTGGAGACAGTCAAAATGATCCTTACAATTCTTCCCTACCTCTTTCCTCTGCCGAGATACATGCATTCATCTTCAGCTGCGTATAGCAATTCTGAGACAATTCGAATAGAAGCAGTACATTCTCGGGGTAAAACCTAAAGGCAAAAGCCTTGCACCACATTGCATTGGCCATCTGATCTCACTTCTGCAGACAGTCAAAATGCTCCTTAGAATTCTTCCCTACCTCTTTCCTCGGCCGACATACATGCATTCATCTACAGCTGCATACAGCACTTGTGAGACAATCTGAATAGAAGCAAAATATTCTTGGGGTAAAACCTAAAGGGAAAAGCCTAGCACCACATTGCATTGGCCATCTGATCTAACTTCTGGCGATAGTCAAAATGCTCCTTAGAATTCTTCCCTACCTCTTTCCTCGGCCGAGACACATGCATTCATCTACAGCTGCATACAGCACTTCTGAGACAATTCGAATAGAAGCAAAACATTCTTGGGGTAATACCTAAAGGGAAAAGCCTAGCACCACATTGCATTGGCCATCTGATCTAAGTTCTGGAGACAGTCAAAATGATCCTTAGAATTCTTCCCTACCTCTTTCCTCAGCCAAGAGACATGCATTCATCTACAGCTGCATACAGCACTTCTGAGACTATTCGAATAGAAGCAAAACATTCTTGGGGTAAAACCTAAAGGGAATAGCCTAGCAATTCGAATACGAGCAAAACATTCTTGGGGTAAAACCTAAAGGGAAAAGCCCACGACCACATTCCATTGGCCAGCTGATCTAACTTCTGGAGACAGTCAAAATGATCCATTGAATTCTTCCCTACCTCTTTCCTCGGCCGAGATACATGCATTCATCTACAGCTGCATACAGCACTTAGGAGGCAATTCGAATAGAAGCAAAACATTCTTGGGGTAAAACCTAAAGGGAAAAGCCTAGCACCACATTGCATTGGCCATCTGATCTAACTTCTGGAGACTGTAAAAATGCTACTGAGAATTCTTCCCTACCTCTTTCCTCTGCCGAGAGACATGCATTCATCTACAGCTGCATACAGCACTTGTGAGACAATTCGAATAGAAGCAAAAATTCTTGGGGTAAAACCTAAAGGGAAAAGCCTAGCACCACATTGCATTGGCCATCTGATCTAACTTCGGGAGACAGTCAAAATGCTCCTTAGAATTCTTCCCTGCCTCTTTCCTCGGCCGAGATACATGCATTCATCTACAGCTGCATACAGCACTTGGGAGACAACTCGAATACAAGCAAACCATTCTTGGGGTAAAACCTAAAGGGAAAAGCCTAGCACCACATTGCATTGGCCATCTGATCTAACTTCTGGAGACAGTCAAAATGATCCTTACAATTCTTCCCTACCTCTTTCCTCTGCCGAGATACATGCATTCATCTTCAGCTGCGTATAGCAATTCTGAGACAATTCGAATAGAAGCAGTACATTCTCGGGGTAAAACCTAAAGGCAAAAGCCTAGCACCACATTGCATTGGCCATTTGATCTAACTTCTGGAGACAGTGAAAATGCTCCTTAGAATTCTTCCCTACCTCTTTCCACTGCCAAGATACATGCATTCATCTACAGGTGCATACAGCACTTCTGAGACAATTTGAATATAAGCAAACCATTCTTGGGGTAAAACCTTAAGGGAAAAGCCTAGCACCACATTGCATTGGCCATCTGATCTAACTTCTGGAGACAGTCAAAATGCTCCTTAGAATTCTTCCCTACCTCTTTCCTCGGCCGAGATACATGCATTCATCTACAGCTGCATACAGCACTTCCGAGGCAATTCGAATAGAAGCAAAACATTCTTGAGGTAAAAACTTAAGGGAAAAGCCAAGCACCACATTGCATCGGGCATTTGATCTAACTTCTGGAGACAGTCAAAATGCTCCTTAGAATTCTTCCCTACCTCTTTCCCCTGCCAAGATACATGCATAAATCTACAGCTGCATACAGCACTTGGGACACAATCCGAATAGAAGCAAACGATTCTTGGGGTAAAACCTAAAGGGAAAAGCCTAGCAATTTGAATAGGAGCAAAACATTCTTGGGGTAAAACCTAAAGGGAAAAGCCTAGCACCACATTGCATTGGCCATCTGATCTAACTTCTGGAGACAGTCAAAATGCTCCTTAGAATTCTTCCCTACCTCTTTCCTCGGCCGAGATACATGCATTCATCTACAGCTGCATACAGCACTTCCGAGGCAATTCGAATAGAAGCAAACCATTCCTGGGGTAAAACCTAAAGGCAAAAGCCTAGCACCACATTGCATTGGCCATCTGATCTAACTTCTGGAGACAGTCAAAATGCTCCTTAGAATTCTTCCCTACCTCTTTCCTCGGCCGAGATACATGCATTCATCTACAGCTGCATACAGCACTTCCGAGGCAATTCGAATAGAAGCAAAACATTCTTGAGGTAAAAACTTAAGGGAAAAGCCTAGCACCACATTGCATCGGGCATTTGATCTAACTTCTGGAGACAGTCAAAATGCTCCTTAGAATTGTTCCCTACCTCTTTCCCCTGCCAAGATACATGCATAAATCTACAGCTGCATACAGCACTTGGGGCACAATCCGAATAGAAGCAAACCATTCTTGGGGTAAAACCTAAAGGGAAAAGCCTAGCAATTCGAATAGGAGCAAAACATTCTCGGGGTAAAACCTAAAGGGAAAAGCCTAGCACCACATTGCATTGGCCATCTGATCTAACTTCTGGAGACAGTAAAAATGCTCCTTAGAATTCTTCCCTACCTCTTTTCTCGGCCGAGATACATGCATTCATCTACAGCTGCATACAGCACTTCCGAGCCAATTCGAATACAAGCAAACCATTCCTTGGGTAAAACCTAAAGGGAAAAGCCTAGCACCACATTGCATTGGCCATCTGATCTAACTTCTGGAGACAGTCAAAATGCTCCTTAGAATTCTTCCCTACCTCTTTCCTCGGCCGAGATACATGCATTCATCGACAGCTGCATACAGCACTTGGGAGACAATTTGAATAGAAGCAAACCATTCTTGGGATAAAACCTTAAGGGAAAAGCCTAGCACCACATTGCATTGGCCATCTGATCTAACTTCTGGAGACAGTCAAAATGATCCTTAGAATTCTTCCCTACCTCTTTCCTCGGCCGAGATACATGCATTCATATACAGCTGCATATAGCACTTGTGAGACAATTCGAATAGAAGCAAAACATTCTTGGGGTAAAACCTAAAGGGAAAAGCCTAGCAATTCGAATAGGAGCAAAACATTCTTGGGGCAAAACCTAAAGGGAAAAGCCTAGCACCACATTGCATTGGCCATCTGATCTCACTTCTGGACACAGTCAAAATGATCCTTAGAATTCTTCCCTACCTCTTTCCTCGGCCGAGATACATGCATTCATCTACAGCTGCGTTCAGCACTTGGGAGACAATTTGAATACAAGCAAACCATTCTTGGGTTAAAACCTAAAGGGAAAAGCCTTGCACCACATTGCATTGGCCATCTGATCTCACTTCTGCAGACAGTCAAAATGCTCCTTAGAATTCTTCCCTACCTCTTTCCTCGGCCGACATACATGCATTCATCTACAGCTGCATACAGCACTTGTGAGACAATCTGAATAGAAGCAAAATATTCTTGGGGTAAAACCTAAAGGGAAAAGCCTAGCACCACATTGCATTGGCCATCTGATCTCACCTCTGGAGACAGTCAAAATGACCCTTAGAATTCTTCCCTACCTCTTTCCTCGGCCGAGAGACATGCATGCATCCACAGCTGCATACAGCACTTCTGAGACAATTCGAATAGAAGCAAAACATTCTTGGGGTAAAACCTAAAGGGAAAAGCCTAGCACCACATTGCATTTGCCACCTGATCTAAGTTCTGGAGACAGTCAAAATGCTCCTTAGAATTCTTCCCTACCTCTTTCCTCTGCCGAGAAACATGCATTCATCTACAGCTGCATACAGCACTTCTGAGACAATTCGAATAGAAGCAAAACATTCATGGGGTAAAACCTAAAGGGAAAAGCCTAGCACCACATTGCATTGGCCATCTGATCTAACTTCTGGCGATAGTCAAAATGCTCCTTAGAATTCTTCCCTACCTCTTTCCTCGGCCGAGATACATGCATTCATCTACAGCTGCATACCGCACTTCTGAGACAATTCGAATAGAAGCAAAACATTCTTGGGGTAAAACCTAAAGGGAAAAGCCTAGCACCACATTGCATTGGCCATCTGATCTAACTTCTGGAGACAGTCAAAATGCTCCTTAAAATTCTTCCCTACCTCTTTCCTCGGCCGAGATACATGCATTCATATACAGCTGCATATAGGACTTGTGAGACAATTCGAATAGAAGCAAAACATTCTTGGGGTAAAACCTAAAGGGAAAAGCCTAGCAATTCGAATAGGAGCAAAACATTCTTGGGGTAAAACCTAAAGGGAAAAGCCTAGCAATTCGAATAGGAGCAAAACATTCTCGGGTAAAACCTAAAGGGAAAAGCCTAGCACCACATTGCATTGGCCATCTGATCTAACTTCTGGAGACAGTCAAAATGCTCCTTAGAATTCTTCCCTACCTCTTTCCTCGGCCGAGATACATGCATTCATCTACAGCTGCATACAGCACTTGGGAGACAATTTGAATAGAAGCAAACCATTCTTGGGGTAAAACCTTAAGGGAAAAGCCTAGCACCACATTGCATTGGCCATCTGATCTAACTTCTGGAGACAGTCAAAATGATCCTTAGAATTCTTCCCTTCCTCTGCCATCGTCCGAGATACATGCATTCATCTACAGCTGCATACAGCACTTCTGAGACAATTCGAATAGAAGCAAAACATTCTTGGGGTAAAACCTAAAGGGAAAAGCCTAGCACCACATTGCATTGGCCATCTGATCTAACTTCTGGAGACAGTCAAAATGCTCCTTAGAATTCTTCCCTACCTCTTTCCTCGGCCGAGATACATGCATTCATATACAGCTGCATATAGCACTTGTGAGACAATTCGAATAGAAGCAAAACATTCTTGGGGTAAAACCTAAAGGGAAAAGCCTAGCAATTCGAATAGGAGCAAAACATTCTTGGGGTAAAACCTTAAGGGAAAAGCCTAGCACCACATTGCATTGGCCATCTGATCTCACTTCTGGACACAGTCAAAATGATCCTTAGAATTCTTCCCTACCTCTTCTCTCGGCCGAGATACATGCATTCATCTACAGCTGCGTTCAGCACTTGGGAGACAATTTGAATAGAAGCAAAACATTCTTGGGGTAAAACCTAAAGGGAAAAGCCTAGCACCACATTGCATTGGCCATCTGATCTCACTTCTGGAGACGGTCAAAATGGTCCTTAGAATTCTTCCCTACCTCTTTCCTCGGCCGAGATACATGCATTCATCTACAGCTGCGTTCAGCACTTGGGAGACAATTTGAATAGAAGCAAACCATTCTTGGGTTAAAACCTAAAGGGAAAAGCCTTGCACCACATTGCATTGGCCATCTGATCTCACTTCTGCAGACAGTCAAAATGCTCCTTAGAATTCTTCCCTACCTCTTTCCTCGGCCGACATACATGCATTCATCTACAGCTGCATACAGCACTTGTGAGACAATCTGAATAGAAGCAAAATATTCTTGGGGTAAAACCTAAAGGGAAAAGCCTAGCACCACATTGCATTGGCCATCTGATCTAACTTCTGGCGATAGTCAAAATGCTCCTTAGAATTCTTCCCTACCTCTTTCCTCGGCCGAGACACATGCATTCATCTACAGCTGCATACAGCACTTCTGAGACAATTCGAATAGAAGCAAAACATTCTTGGGGTAAAACCTAAAGGGAAAAGCCTAGCACCACATTGCATTGGCCATCTGATCTAAGTTCTGGAGACAGTCAAAATGATCCTTAGAATTCTTCCCTACCTCTTTCCTCAGCCAAGAGACATGCATTCATCTACAGCTGCATACAGCACTTCTGAGACTATTCGAATAGAAGCAAAACATTCTTGGGGTAAAACCTAAAGGGAATAGCCTAGCAATTCGAATACAAGCAAAACATTCTTGGGGTAAAACCTAAAGGGAAAAGCCCACGACCACATTCCATTGGCCATCTGATCTAACTTCTGGAGACAGTCAAAATGATCCATTGAATTCTTCCCTACCTCTTTCCTCGGCCGAGATACATGCATTCATCTACAGCTGCATACAGCACTTAGGAGGCAATTCGAATAGAAGCAAACCATTCTTGGGGCAAAACCTAAAGGGAAAAGCCTAGCACCACACTGCATTGGCCATCTGATCTCACTTCTGGAGACAGTCAAAATGATGCTTAGAATTCTTCCCCACCTCTTTCCTCGGCCGAGATACATGCATTCATCTACAGCTGCGTACAGCACGTCCGAGACAATTCGAATAGAAGCAAACCATTCTAGGGGTAGAACCTAAAGGGAAAAGCCCAGCACCACATTGCATTGGCCATCTGATCTCACTTCTGGAGACAGTCAAAATGCTCATTAGAATTCTTCCCTACCTCTTTCCTCTGCCGAGACACATGCATTCATCTACAGCTGCATACAGCACTTGGGAGACAATTCGAATAGAAGCAAAACATTCTTGGGGTAAAACCTTAAGGGAAAAGCCTAGCACCACATTGCATTGGCCATCTGATCTAACTTCTGGAGACAGTCAAAATGATCCTTAGAATTCTTCCCTACCTCTTTCCTCGGCCGAGATGCATGCATTCATCTACAGTTGCATACAGCACTTCTGAGACTATTCGAATAGAAGCAAAACATTCTTGGGGTAAAACCTAAAGGGAAAAGCCTAGCACCACATTGCATTGGCCATCTGGTCTCACTTCTGGAGACAGTCAACATGATCCTTAGAATTCTTCCCTACCTCTTTCCTCTGCCAAGATACATGCATTCATCTACAGGTGCATACAGCACTTCTGAGACAATTCGAATAGAGGCAAAACATTCTTGGGGTAAAACCTAAAGGGAAACGCCTAGCACCACATTGCATTGGCGATCTGATCTAATTTCTGGAGACGGTCAAAATGCTCCTTAGAATTCTTCCCTACCTCTTTCCTTGGCCGAGATACATGCATTCAACCACAGCTGCATACAGCACTTGGGAGACAATTTGAATAGAAGCAAAACATTCTTGGGGTAAAACCTAAAGGGAAAAGCCTAGCACCACATTGCATTGGCCATCTGATCTCACTTCTGGAGACAGTCAAAATGATCCTTAGAATTCTTCCCTACCTCTTTCCTCTGCCGAGAGACATGCATTCATCTACAGCTGCATACAACACTTGTGAGACAATTTGAATAGAAGCAAAACACTCGTGGGGTAAAACCCAAAGGGAAAAGCCTAGCACCACATTGCATTGGCCATCTGATCTAACTTCTGGAGACAGTCAAAATGATCCTTAGAATTCTTCCCTACCTCTTTCCTCGGCCGAGATACATGCATTCATCTACAGCTGCATAGAGCACTTGTGAGACAATTCGAATAGAAGCAAAACATTCTTGGGGTAAAACCTAAAGGGAAAAGCCTAGCACCACATTGCATTGGCCATCTGATCTCGCTTCTGCAGTCAGTCAAAATGACCCTTAAAATTCTTCCCTACCTCTTTCCTCGGCCGAGATACATGCATTCATCTACAGGTGCATACAGCACTTGGGAGACAATTCGAATAGAAGCAAACCATTCTTGGGGTAAAACCTAAAGGGAAAAGCCTAGCACCACATTGCATTGGCCATCTGATCTCACTTCTGGAGACAGTCAAAATGATCCTTAGAATTCTTCCCTACCTCTTTCCTCGGCCGAGATGCATGCATTCATCTACAGGTGCATACAGCACTTCTGAGACAATTCGAATAGAGGCAAAACATTCTTGGGGTAAAACCTAAAGGGAAACGCCTAGCACCACATTGCATTGGCGATCTGATCTAATTTCTGGAGACGGTCAAAATGCTCCTTAGAATTCTTCCCTACCTCTTTCCTTGGCCGAGATACATGCATTCAACCACAGCTGCATACAGCACTTGGGAGACAATTTGAATAGAAGCAAAACATTCTTGGGGTAAAACCTAAAGGGAAAAGCCTAGCACCACATTGCATTGGCCATCTGATCTCACTTCTGGAGACAGTCAAAATGATCCTTAGAATTCTTCCCTACCTCTTTCCTCTGCCGAGAGACATGCATTCATCTACAGCTGCATACAACACTTGTGAGACAATTTGAATAGAAGCAAAACACTCGTGGGGTAAAACCCAAAGGGAAAAGCCTACCACCACATTGCATTGGCCATCTGATCTAACTTCTGGAGACAGTCAAAATGATCCTTAGAATTCTTCCCTACCTCTTTCCTCGGCCGAGATACATGCATTCATCTACAGCTGCATAGAGCACTTGTGAGACAATTCGAATAGAAGCAAAACATTCTTGGGGTAAAACCTAAAGGGAAAAGCCTAGCACCACATTGCATAGGCCATCTGATCTCGCTTCTGCAGAAAGTCAAAATGATCCTTAGAATTCTTCCCTACCTCTTTCCTCGCCCGAGATACATGCATTCATCTACAGCTGCATACAGCACTTGGGAGACAATTCGAATAGAAGCAAACCATTCTTGGGGTAAAACCTAAAGGGAAAAGCCTAGCACCACATTGCATTGGCCATCTGATCTCACTTCTGGAGACAGTCAAAATGATCCTTAGAATTCTTCCCTACCACTGCCCTCGCCCGAGATGCATGCATTCATCTACAGCTGCATACAGCACTTGGGAGACAATTCGAATAGAAGGAAAACATTCTTGGGGTAAAACCTAATGGGAAAAGCCTAGCACCACATTGCATTGGCCATCTGATCTCACCTCTGCAGACAGTCAAAATGCTCCTTAGAATTCTTCCCTACCTCTTTCCTCTCTCGAGATGCATGCATTCATCTACAGCTGCATACAGCACTTGGGGGACAATTCGAATAGAAGCAAAACATTCTTGGGGTAAAACCTAAAGGGAAAAGCCTAGCACCACATTGCATTGGCCATCTGATCTCACTTCTGCAGACAGTCAAAATGCTCCTTAGAATTCTTCCCTACCTCTTTCCTCTGCCGAGAGACATGCATTCATCTCCAGCTGCATACAGCACTTGGGGGACAATTCGAATAGAAGCAAAACATTCTTGGGGTAAAACCTAAAGGGAAAAGCCTAGCACCACATTGCATTGGCCATCTGATCTAACTTCTGGAGACAGTCAAAATGATCCTTAGAATTCTTCCCTACCTCTTTCCTCGGCCGAGATACATGCATTCATATACAGCTGCATATAGCACTTGTGAGACAATTCGAATAGAAGCAAAACATTCTTGGGGTAAAACCTAAAGGGAAAAGCCTAGCAATTCGAATAGGAGCAAAACATTCTTGGGGCAAAACCTAAAGGGAAAAGCCTAGCACCACATTGCATTGGCCATCTGATCTCACTTCTGGACACAGTCAAAATGATCCTTAGAATTCTTCCCTACCTCTTTCCTCGGCCGAGATACATGCATTCATCTACAGCTGCGTTCAGCACTTGGGAGACAATTTGAATACAAGCAAACCATTCTTGGGTTAAAACCTAAAGGGAAAAGCCTTGCACCACATTGCATTGGCCATCTGATCTCACTTCTGCAGACAGTCAAAATGCTCCTTAGAATTCTTCCCTACCTCTTTCCTCGGCCGACATACATGCATTCATCTACAGCTGCATACAGCACTTGTGAGACAATCTGAATAGAAGCAAAATATTCTTGGGGTAAAACCTAAAGGGAAAAGCCTAGCACCACATTGCATTGGCCATCTGATCTCACCTCTGGAGACAGTCAAAATGACCCTTAGAATTCTTCCCTACCTCTTTCCTCGGCCGAGAGACATGCATGCATCCACAGCTGCATACAGCACTTCTGAGACAATTCGAATAGAAGCAAAACATTCTTGGGGTAAAACCTAAAGGGAAAAGCCTAGCACCACATTGCATTTGCCACCTGATCTAAGTTCTGGAGACAGTCAAAATGCTCCTTAGAATTCTTCCCTACCTCTTTCCTCTGCCGAGAAACATGCATTCATCTACAGCTGCATACAGCACTTCTGAGACAATTCGAATAGAAGCAAAACATTCATGGGGTAAAACCTAAAGGGAAAAGCCTAGCACCACATTGCATTGGCCATCTGATCTAACTTCTGGCGATAGTCAAAATGCTCCTTAGAATTCTTCCCTACCTCTTTCCTCGGCCGAGATACATGCATTCATCTACAGCTGCATACCGCACTTCTGAGACAATTCGAATAGAAGCAAAACATTCTTGGGGTAAAACCTAAAGGGAAAAGCCTAGCACCACATTGCATTGGCCATCTGATCTAACTTCTGGAGACAGTCAAAATGCTCCTTAAAATTCTTCCCTACCTCTTTCCTCGGCCGAGATACATGCATTCATATACAGCTGCATATAGGACTTGTGAGACAATTCGAATAGAAGCAAAACATTCTTGGGGTAAAACCTAAAGGGAAAAGCCTAGCAATTCGAATAGGAGCAAAACATTCTTGGGGTAAAACCTAAAGGGAAAAGCCTAGCAATTCGAATAGGAGCAAAACATTCTCGGGTAAAACCTAAAGGGAAAAGCCTAGCACCACATTGCATTGGCCATCTGATCTAACTTCTGGAGACAGTCAAAATGCTCCTTAGAATTCTTCCCTACCTCTTTCCTCGGCCGAGATACATGCATTCATCTACAGCTGCATACAGCACTTGGGAGACAATTTGAATAGAAGCAAACCATTCTTGGGGTAAAACCTTAAGGGAAAAGCCTAGCACCACATTGCATTGGCCATCTGATCTAACTTCTGGAGACAGTCAAAATGATCCTTAGAATTCTTCCCTTCCTCTGCCATCGTCCGAGATACATGCATTCATCTACAGCTGCATACAGCACTTCTGAGACAATTCGAATAGAAGCAAAACATTCTTGGGGTAAAACCTAAAGGGAAAAGCCTAGCACCACATTGCATTGGCCATCTGATCTAACTTCTGGAGACAGTCAAAATGCTCCTTAGAATTCTTCCCTACCTCTTTCCTCGGCCGAGATACATGCATTCATATACAGCTGCATATAGCACTTGTGAGACAATTCGAATAGAAGCAAAACATTCTTGGGGTAAAACCTAAAGGGAAAAGCCTAGCAATTCGAATAGGAGCAAAACATTCTTGGGGTAAAACCTTAAGGGAAAAGCCTAGCACCACATTGCATTGGCCATCTGATCTCACTTCTGGACACAGTCAAAATGATCCTTAGAATTCTTCCCTACCTCTTCTCTCGGCCGAGATACATGCATTCATCTACAGCTGCGTTCAGCACTTGGGAGACAATTTGAATAGAAGCAAAACATTCTTGGGGTAAAACCTAAAGGGAAAAGCCTAGCACCACATTGCATTGGCCATCTGATCTCACTTCTGGAGACGGTCAAAATGGTCCTTAGAATTCTTCCCTACCTCTTTCCTCGGCCGAGATACATGCATTCATCTACAGCTGCGTTCAGCACTTGGGAGACAATTTGAATAGAAGCAAACCATTCTTGGGTTAAAACCTAAAGGGAAAAGCCTTGCACCACATTGCATTGGCCATCTGATCTCACTTCTGCAGACAGTCAAAATGCTCCTTAGAATTCTTCCCTACCTCTTTCCTCGGCCGACATACATGCATTCATCTACAGCTGCATACAGCACTTGTGAGACAATCTGAATAGAAGCAAAATATTCTTGGGGTAAAACCTAAAGGGAAAAGCCTAGCACCACATTGCATTGGCCATCTGATCTAACTTCTGGCGATAGTCAAAATGCTCCTTAGAATTCTTCCCTACCTCTTTCCTCGGCCGAGACACATGCATTCATCTACAGCTGCATACAGCACTTCTGAGACAATTCGAATAGAAGCAAAACATTCTTGGGGTAAAACCTAAAGGGAAAAGCCTAGCACCACATTGCATTGGCCATCTGATCTAAGTTCTGGAGACAGTCAAAATGATCCTTAGAATTCTTCCCTACCTCTTTCCTCAGCCAAGAGACATGCATTCATCTACAGCTGCATACAGCACTTCTGAGACTATTCGAATAGAAGCAAAACATTCTTGGGGTAAAACCTAAAGGGAATAGCCTAGCAATTCGAATACAAGCAAAACATTCTTGGGGTAAAACCTAAAGGGAAAAGCCCACGACCACATTCCATTGGCCATCTGATCTAACTTCTGGAGACAGTCAAAATGATCCATTGAATTCTTCCCTACCTCTTTCCTCGGCCGAGATACATGCATTCATCTACAGCTGCATACAGCACTTAGGAGGCAATTCGAATAGAAGCAAACCATTCTTGGGGCAAAACCTAAAGGGAAAAGCCTAGCACCACACTGCATTGGCCATCTGATCTCACTTCTGGAGACAGTCAAAATGATGCTTAGAATTCTTCCCCACCTCTTTCCTCGGCCGAGATACATGCATTCATCTACAGCTGCGTACAGCACGTCCGAGACAATTCGAATAGAAGCAAACCATTCTAGGGGTAGAACCTAAAGGGAAAAGCCCAGCACCACATTGCATTGGCCATCTGATCTCACTTCTGGAGACAGTCAAAATGCTCATTAGAATTCTTCCCTACCTCTTTCCTCTGCCGAGACACATGCATTCATCTACAGCTGCATACAGCACTTGGGAGACAATTCGAATAGAAGCAAAACATTCTTGGGGTAAAACCTTAAGGGAAAAGCCTAGCACCACATTGCATTGGCCATCTGATCTAACTTCTGGAGACAGTCAAAATGATCCTTAGAATTCTTCCCTACCTCTTTCCTCGGCCGAGATGCATGCATTCATCTACAGTTGCATACAGCACTTCTGAGACTATTCGAATAGAAGCAAAACATTCTTGGGGTAAAACCTAAAGGGAAAAGCCTAGCACCACATTGCATTGGCCATCTGGTCTCACTTCTGGAGACAGTCAACATGATCCTTAGAATTCTTCCCTACCTCTTTCCTCTGCCAAGATACATGCATTCATCTACAGGTGCATACAGCACTTCTGAGACAATTCGAATAGAGGCAAAACATTCTTGGGGTAAAACCTAAAGGGAAACGCCTAGCACCACATTGCATTGGCGATCTGATCTAATTTCTGGAGACGGTCAAAATGCTCCTTAGAATTCTTCCCTACCTCTTTCCTTGGCCGAGATACATGCATTCAACCACAGCTGCATACAGCACTTGGGAGACAATTTGAATAGAAGCAAAACATTCTTGGGGTAAAACCTAAAGGGAAAAGCCTAGCACCACATTGCATTGGCCATCTGATCTCACTTCTGGAGACAGTCAAAATGATCCTTAGAATTCTTCCCTACCTCTTTCCTCTGCCGAGAGACATGCATTCATCTACAGCTGCATACAACACTTGTGAGACAATTTGAATAGAAGCAAAACACTCGTGGGGTAAAACCCAAAGGGAAAAGCCTAGCACCACATTGCATTGGCCATCTGATCTAACTTCTGGAGACAGTCAAAATGATCCTTAGAATTCTTCCCTACCTCTTTCCTCGGCCGAGATACATGCATTCATCTACAGCTGCATAGAGCACTTGTGAGACAATTCGAATAGAAGCAAAACATTCTTGGGGTAAAACCTAAAGGGAAAAGCCTAGCACCACATTGCATTGGCCATCTGATCTCGCTTCTGCAGTCAGTCAAAATGACCCTTAAAATTCTTCCCTACCTCTTTCCTCGGCCGAGATACATGCATTCATCTACAGGTGCATACAGCACTTGGGAGACAATTCGAATAGAAGCAAACCATTCTTGGGGTAAAACCTAAAGGGAAAAGCCTAGCACCACATTGCATTGGCCATCTGATCTCACTTCTGGAGACAGTCAAAATGATCCTTAGAATTCTTCCCTACCTCTTTCCTCGGCCGAGATGCATGCATTCATCTACAGGTGCATACAGCACTTCTGAGACAATTCGAATAGAGGCAAAACATTCTTGGGGTAAAACCTAAAGGGAAACGCCTAGCACCACATTGCATTGGCGATCTGATCTAATTTCTGGAGACGGTCAAAATGCTCCTTAGAATTCTTCCCTACCTCTTTCCTTGGCCGAGATACATGCATTCAACCACAGCTGCATACAGCACTTGGGAGACAATTTGAATAGAAGCAAAACATTCTTGGGGTAAAACCTAAAGGGAAAAGCCTAGCACCACATTGCATTGGCCATCTGATCTCACTTCTGGAGACAGTCAAAATGATCCTTAGAATTCTTCCCTACCTCTTTCCTCTGCCGAGAGACATGCATTCATCTACAGCTGCATACAACACTTGTGAGACAATTTGAATAGAAGCAAAACACTCGTGGGGTAAAACCCAAAGGGAAAAGCCTACCACCACATTGCATTGGCCATCTGATCTAACTTCTGGAGACAGTCAAAATGATCCTTAGAATTCTTCCCTACCTCTTTCCTCGGCCGAGATACATGCATTCATCTACAGCTGCATAGAGCACTTGTGAGACAATTCGAATAGAAGCAAAACATTCTTGGGGTAAAACCTAAAGGGAAAAGCCTAGCACCACATTGCATAGGCCATCTGATCTCGCTTCTGCAGAAAGTCAAAATGATCCTTAGAATTCTTCCCTACCTCTTTCCTCGCCCGAGATACATGCATTCATCTACAGCTGCATACAGCACTTGGGAGACAATTCGAATAGAAGCAAACCATTCTTGGGGTAAAACCTAAAGGGAAAAGCCTAGCACCACATTGCATTGGCCATCTGATCTCACTTCTGGAGACAGTCAAAATGATCCTTAGAATTCTTCCCTACCACTGCCCTCGCCCGAGATGCATGCATTCATCTACAGCTGCATACAGCACTTGGGAGACAATTCGAATAGAAGGAAAACATTCTTGGGGTAAAACCTAATGGGAAAAGCCTAGCACCACATTGCATTGGCCATCTGATCTCACCTCTGCAGACAGTCAAAATGCTCCTTAGAATTCTTCCCTACCTCTTTCCTCTCTCGAGATGCATGCATTCATCTACAGCTGCATACAGCACTTGGGGGACAATTCGAATAGAAGCAAAACATTCTTGGGGTAAAACCTAAAGGGAAAAGCCTAGCACCACATTGCATTGGCCATCTGATCTCACTTCTGCAGACAGTCAAAATGCTCCTTAGAATTCTTCCCTACCTCTTTCCTCTGCCGAGAGACATGCATTCATCTCCAGCTGCATACAGCACTTGGGGGACATTTCGAATAGAAGCAAAACATTCTTGGGGTAAAACCTAAAGGGAAAAGCCTAGCACCACATTGCATTGGCTATCTGATCTAAATTCTGGAGACAGTCAAAATGCTCCTTAGAATTCTTCCCTACCTCTTTCCTCAGCCGAGATACATGCATTCATCTACAGCTGCATACAGCACTTGGGAGACAATTCGAATAGAAGCAAAACATTCTTGGGATAAAACCTAAAGGGAAAAGCCTAGAACCACATTGCATTGGCCATCTGATCTAACTTCTGGAGACAGTCAAAATGCTCATTAGAATTCTTCCCTACCTCTTTCCTCGCCCGAGATACATGCATTCATCTACAGCTGCATACAGCACTTGGGAGACAATTCGAATAGAAGCAAAACATTCTTGGGGTAAAACCTTAACGGAAAAGCCTAGCACCACATTGCATTGGCCATCTGATCTCACTTCTGGAGACAGTCAAAATGATCCTTAGAATTCTTCCCTACCTCTTTCCTCTGTCGAGATACATGCATTCATCTACAGCTGCGTACAGCACTTCTGAGACAATTCGAATAGAAGCAAACCATTCTTGGGGTGAAACCTAAATGGAAAAGCCTAGCACCACATTGCATTGGCCATCTGATCTCGCTTCTGCAGACAGACAAAATGATCCTTAGAATTCTTCCCTACCTCTTTCCTCTGCCGAGATACATGCATTCATCTACAGCTGCATACAGCACTTGGGAGACAATTCGAATAGAAGCAAAACATTCTTGGGGTAAAACCTAAAGGGAAAAGCCTAGCACCACATTGCATTGGCCATCTGATCTAGCTTCTTCAGACAGTCAAAATGATCCTTAGAATTCTTCCCTACCTCTTTCCTCTGCCAAGATACATGCATTCATCTACAGGTGCATACAGCACTTGGGAGACAATTCGAATAGAAGCAAAACATTCTTGGGGTAAAACCTAAAGGGAAAAGCCTAGCACCACATTGCATTGGCCATCTGATCTCACTTCTGGAGACAGTCAAAATGATCCTTAGAATTCTTCCCTACCTCTTTCCTCGCCCGAGATACATGCATTCATCTACAGCTGCATACAGCACTTGGGAGACAATTCGAATAGAAGCAAAACATTCTTGGGGTAAAACCTAAAGGGAAAAGCCTAGCACCACATTGCATTGGCCATCTGATCTCACTTCTGGAGACAGTCAAAATGATCCTTAGAATTCTTCCCTACCTCTGTCTTCGCCCGAGATGCATGCATTCATCTACAGCTGCATACAGCACTTGGGAGACAATTCGAATAGAAGCAAAACATTCTTGGGGTAAAACCTAAAGGGAAAAGCCTAGGACCACATTGCATTGGCCATCTGATCTCACCTCTGCAGACAGTCAAAATGCTCCTTAGAATTCTTCCCTACCTCTTTCCTCGGCCGAGATGCATGCATTCATCTACAGTTGCATACAGCCCTTCTGAGACAATTCGAATAGAAGCAAAACATTCTTGGGGTAAAACCTAAAGGGAAAAGCCTAGCACCACATTGCATTGGCCATCTGATCTCACTTCTGGAGACAGTCAAAATGATCCTTAGAATTCTTCCCTACCTCTGTCTTCGCCCGAGATGCATGCATTCATCTACAGGTGCATACAGCACTTGGGAGACAATTCGAATAGAAGCAAAACATTCTTGGGGTAAAACCTAAAGGGAAAAGCCTAGGACCACATTGCATTGGCCATCTGATCTCACCTCTGCAGACAGTCAAAATGCTCCTTAGAATTCTTCCCTACCTCTTTCCTCGGCCGAGATGCATGCATTCATCTACAGCTGCATACAGCACTTGGGGGACAATTCGAATAGAAGCAAAACATTCTTGGGGTAAAACCTAAAGGGAAAAGCCTAGCGCCACATTGCATTGGCCATCTGATCTAATTTCTGGATACAGTCAAAATGCTCCTTAGAATTCTTCCCTACCTCTTTACTCTGCCGAGATACATGCATTCATCTCCAGCTGCATACAGCACTTGGGGGACATTTCGAATAGAAGCAAAACATTCTTGGGGTAAAACCTAAAGGGAAAAGCCTAGCACCACATTGCATTGGCCATCTGATCTAAATTCTGGAGACAGTCAAAATGCTCCTTAGAATTCTTCCCTACCTCTTTCCTCTGGCGAGATACATGCATTCATCTACAGCTGCATACAGCACTTGGGAGACAATTCGAATAGAAGCAAACCATTCTTGGGGTAAAACCTAAAGGGAAAAGCCTAGCACCACATTGCATTGGCCATCTGATCTCACTTCTGGAGACAGTCAAAATGATCCTTAGAATTCTTCCCTACCTCTTTCCTCTGCCGAGATACATGCATTCATCTACAGCTGCATACAGCACTTGTGAGACGATTTGAATAGAAGCAAAACATTCTTGGGGTAAAACCTAAAGGGAAAAGCCTAGAACCACATTGCATTGGCCATCTGATCTCACTTCTGGAGACAGTCAAAATGCTCATTAGAATTCTTCCCTACCTCTTTCCTCTCCCGAGATACATGCATTCATCTACAGCTGCATACAGCACTTGGGAGACAATTCGAATAGAAGCAAAACATTCTTGGGGTAAAACCTTAAGGGAAAAGCCTAGCACCACATTGCATTTGCCATCTGATCTCACTTCTGGAGACAGTCAAAATGCTCATTAGAATTCTTCCCTACCTCTTTCCTCTGCCGAGACACATGCATTCATCTACAGCTGCATACAGCACTTGGGAGACAATTCGAATAGAAGCAATACATTCTTGGGGTAAAACCTTAAGGGAAAAGCCTAGCACCACATTGCATTGGCCATCTGATCTAACTTCTGGAGACAGTCAAATTGATCCTTAGAATTCTTCCCTACCTCTTTCCTCGGCCGAGATGCATGCATTCATCTACAGTTGCATACAGCCCTTCTGAGACAATTCGAATAGAAGCAAAACATTCTTGGGGTAAAACCTAAAGGGAAAAGCCTAGCACCACATTGCATTGGCGATCTGATCTAATTTCTGGAGACGGTCAAAATGATCCTTAGAATTCTTCCCTACCTCTTTCCTCGGCCGAGATGCATGCATTCATCTACAGTTGCATACAGCACTTCTGAGACAATTCGAATAGAGGCAAAACATTCTTGGGGTAAAACCTAAAGGGAAACGCCTAGCACCACATTGCATTGGCGATCTGATCTAATTTCTGGAGACGGTCAAAATGCTCCTTAGAATTCTTCCCTACCTCTTTCCTTGGCCGAGATACATGCATTCAACCACAGCTGCATACAGCACTTGGGAGACAATTTGAATAGAAGCAAAACATTCTTGGGGTAAAACCTAAAGGGAAAAGCCTAGCACCACATTGCATTGGCCATCTGATCTCACTTCTGGAGACAGTCAAAATGATCCTTAGAATTCTTCCCTACCTCTTTCCTCTGCCGAGAGACATGCATTCATCTACAGCTGCATACAACACTTGTGAGACAATTTGAATAGAAGCAAAACATTCGTGGGGTAAAACCCAAAGGGAAAAGCCTAGCACCACATTGCATTGGCCATCTGATCTAACTTCTGGAGACAGTCAAAATGATCCTTAGAATTCTTCCCTACCTCTTTCCTCGGCCGAGATACATGCATTCATCTACAGCTGCATAGAGCACTTGTGAGACAATTCGAATAGAAGCAAAACATTCTTGGGGTAAAACCTAAAGGGAAAAGCCTAGCACCACATTGCATTGGCCATCTGATCTCGCTTCTGCAGTCAGTCAAAATGACCCTTAAAATTCTTCCCTACCTCTTTCCTCGGCCGAGATACATGCATTCATCTACAGGTGCATACAGCACTTGGGAGACAATTCGAATAGAAGCAAAACATTCTTGGGGTAAAACCTAAAGGGAAAAGCCTAGCACCACATTGCATTGGCCATCTGATCTCGCTTCTGCAGAAAGTCAAAATGATCCTTAGAATTCTTCCCTACCTCTTTCCTCGCCCGAGATACATGCATTCATCTACAGCTGCATACAGCACTTGGGAGACAATTCAAATAGAAGCAAACCATTCCTGGGGTAAAACCTAAAGGGAAAAGCCTAGCACCACATTGCATTGGCCATCTGATCTCGCTTCTGCAGACAGTCAAAATGATCCTTAGAATTCTTCCCTACCTCTTTCCTCGCCCGAGATACATGCATTCATCTACAGGTGCATACAGCACTTGGGAGACAATTCGAATAGAAGCAAAACATTCTTGGGGTAAAACCTAAAGGGAAAAGCCTAGCACCACATTGCATTGGCCATCTGATCTCGCTTCTGCAGAAAGTCAAAATGATCCTTAGAATTCTTCCCTACCTCTTTCCTCTGCCGAGAGACATGCATTCATCTCCAGCTGCATACAGCACTTGGGGGACATTTCGAATAGAAGCAAAACATTCTTGGGGTAAAACCTAAAGGGAAAAGCCTAGCACCACATTGCATTGGCTATCTGATCTAAATTCTGGAGACAGTCAAAATGCTCCTTAGAATTCTTCCCTACCTCTTTCCTCTGCCGAGATACATGCATTCATCTACAGCTGCATACAGCACTTGGGAGACAATTCGAATAGAAGCAAAACATTCTTGGGGTAAAACCTAAAGGGAAAAGCCTAGCACCACATTGCATTGGCCATCTGATCTAACTTCTGGAGACAGTCAAAATGATCCTTAGAATTCTTCCCTAGCTCTTTCCGCTGGCGAGATACAAGCATTCATCTACAGCTGCATACAGCACTTCTGAGACAATTCGAATAGAAGCAAAACATTCTTGGGGTAAAACCTAAAGGGAAAACCCTAGCAGCACATGGCATTGGCCATCTGATCTAACTGCTGGAGACAGTCAAAATGCTCCTCCGAAATCTTCCCTACCTCTTTCCTCGGCCGAGATACATGCATTCATCTACAGCTGCATACAGCACTTCTGAGACAATTCGAATAGAAGCAAACCATTCTTGGGGTAAAACCTAAAGGGAAAAGTCTAGCACCACATTGCATTGGCCATCTGATCTAACTTCTGGAGACAGTCAAAATGCTCCTTAGAATTCTTCCCTACCTCTTTCCTCTGCCGAGAGACATGCATTCATCTACAGCTGCATACAGCACTTGTGAGACAATTCGAATAGAAGCAAAACATTCTTGGGGTACAACCTAAAGGGAAAAGCCTAGCACGACATGGCATTGGCCATCTGATCTAACTTCTGGAGACAGTCAAAATGCTCCTTAGAATTCTTCCCTACCTCTTTCCTCGGCCGAGATACATGCATTCATCTTCAGCTGCATACAGCACTTGTGAGACAAGTCGAATAGAAGCAAACCATTCTTGGGGTAAAACCTAAAGGGAAAAGCCTAGCACCACATTGCATTGGCCATCTGATCTAACTTCTGGAGACAGTCAAAATGCTCCTTAGAATTCTTCCCTACCTCTTTCCTCGGCCGAGATACATGCATTCATCTGCAGCTGCATACAGCAGTTGGGAGACAATTTGAATAGAAGCAAACCTTTTTGGGGGTAAAACGTAAAGGGAAAAGCCTAGCACCACATTGCATTGGCCATCTGATCTAACTTCTGGAGACAGTCAAAATGGTCCTTAGAATTCTTCCCTACCTTGTTTTTCTGCTGAGATACCTGCATTCATCTACAGCTGCATACAGCACTTGTGAGACAATTCGAATAGAAGCAAAACATTCTTGGCGTAGAACCTAAAGGGAAAAGCCTAGCACCACATTGCATTGGCCATCTGATCTAACTTATGGAGACAGTCAAAATGGTCCTTAGAATTCTTCCCTACTTTTTTTTTCTGCTGAGATACCTGCATTCATCTATAGCTGCATACATCACTTTTGAGACAATTCGAATAGAAGCAAAACATTCTTGGGGTAAAACCTAAAGGGAAAAGCCTAGCACCACATAGCATTTGCCATCTGATCTTTCTTCTGGAGATAGTCAAAATGATCCTTAGAATTCTTCCCTTCCTCTTTCCTCTGGCGAGATACATGCATTCATCTACAGCTGCATACAGCACTTCTGAGACAATTTGAATAGAAGCAAAACATTCTTGGCGTAAAACCTAAATGGAAAAGCCTAGCACCACATTGCATTGGCCATCTGATCTAACTTCTGGAGACAGTCAAAATGCTCCTCCGAATTCTTCCCTACCTCTTTCCTCGGCCGAGACACATGCATTCATCTACAGCTGCATACAGCACTTGGGAGGCAATTCGAATAGCAGCAAAACATTCTTGGGGTAAAACCTAAAGGGAAAAGCCTAGCACCACATTGCATTGGCCATCTGATCTAACTTCAGGAGACAGTCAAAATGGTCCTTAGAATTCTTCCCTACCTTGTTTTTCTGCTGAGATACCTGCATTCATCTACAGGTTCATACAGCACTTCTGAGACAATTTGAATAGGAGCAAAACATTCCGGGGGTAAAACCTAAAGGGAAAAGCCTAGCACCACATTGCATTGGCCATCTGATCTAACTTCAGGAGACAGTCAAAATGGTCCTTAGAATTCTTCCCTACTTTTTTTTTCTGCTGAGATACCTGCATTCATCTATAGCTGCATACATCTGTTCCATAGTTTCATAGTTTCATAGTTTCATTCAGGGTTGGAAGGGACCACAAGGATCATCTAGTTCCAACCCCCCTGCCATGGGCAGGGACACCCCACACTAGATCAGGCTGGACAGAGCCTCATCCAGCCTGCTCTTAAACACCCCCAGGGACGGGGCCTCGACCACCTCCCTGGACAACGCATTCCAGGGTTTCACCACTCTCATGGTGAAGAACCTCCTCCTCACATCCAGCCTGAATCTCCCCACCTCCAGCTTCATTCCCTTCCCCCTAGTCCTATCACTACCTGAGATCCTGAGAAGTCCTTCCCCAGCCTTCCTGTAGGCCCCCTTCAGATACTGGAAGGCGACAATTAGGTCTCCTCGGAGCCTTCTCTTCTGCAGACTGAACAGTCCCAACTCCTTCAGTCTGTCCTCATAGGAGAGGTGCTCCAGCCCTCTGATCATCCTCGTGGCCCTTCTCTGGACACGTTCCAGCACCTCCACATCCCTCTTGTAATAGGGGCTCCAGAACTGGACACAGTACTCCAGGTGGGGTCTCACCAGGGCTGAGTAGAGGGGGAGGATCACCTCCCTCGACCTGCTAGCCACACTTCTCCTGATGCAGCCCAGGATCTGATTGGCTTTGCGGGCTGCAAGTGCACACTGAGAGCTCATGTTGAGCTTTTTGTCCACCAGCACCCCCAAGTCTCTCTCCTCAGGGCTACCCTCCAGCCAGTCACTGCCCAGCCTGTATTTGTGCCTGGGATTGCCTCGACCCAGATGCAGGACCCTGCACTTGCTCTTATTGAACTTCATGAGGTTGGCCTGTGCCCACCTCTCCAGCCTGTCAAGGTCCCTCTGGAAGGCCTCCCTTCCCTCCAGCGTGTCTGCTGCACCACACAGCTTGGTGTCATCAGCAAACTTGCTGAGGGTGCACTCAATGCCACTGTCAATGTCCCCCACAAAGATATTGAATAAGACAGATCCCAGGACTGATCCCTGAGGGACTCCACTTGTCACTGGCCTCCACTGGGACATGGAGCCATTGACAGCCACTCTTTGGGTGCGACCATCAAGCCAGTTCCTTATCCATCTAGTGGTCCACCCATCAAACCCATGTGTCACCAGTTTGGAGACCAGGATGTGGTGTGGGACAGTGTCAAAGGCTTTGCTCAGGTCCAGGTAAACGACATCAGTTGCTCGCCCCTCATCTATTAATTTTGTCACCTGCTCATAGAAGGCCACCAGGTTGGTCAGGCAGGATTTGCCCTTGGCAAAGCCATGCTGACTGTTCCCAATCACCTCTTCACTATTCTTTTGAGCGAGTAGTGACTCCAGGAGGATCTGTTCCATGATCATTCCAGGCACACTTGTGAGATAATTCGAATAGAAGCAAAACATTCTTGGGGTAAAACCTAAAGGGAAAAGCCTAGCACCACATAGCATTTGCCATCTGATCTAACTTCTGGAGACAGTCAAAATGCTCCTTAGAATTCTTCCCTACCTCTTTTCTTCGGCCGAGATACATGCATTCATCTACAGCTGCATAAAGCACTTGTGAGACAATTCGAATAGAAGCAAAACATTCTTGGGGTAAAACCTAAAGGGAACAGCCTAGCACCACATTGCATTGGCCATCTGATCTAACTTATGGAGACAGTCAAAATGATCCTTAGAATTCTTCCCTAGCTCTTTCCGCTGGCGAGATACAAGCATTCATCTACAGCTGCATACAGCACTTCGGAGACAATTCGAATAGAAGCAAAACATTCTTGGGGTAAAACCTAAAGGGAAAACCCTAGCAGCACATGGCATTGGCCATCTGATCTAACTGCTGGAGACAGTCAAAATGCTCCTCCGAATTCTTCCCTACCTCTTTCCTCGGCCGAGATACATGCATTCATCTACAGCTGCATACAGCACTTCTGAGACAATTCGAATAGAAGCAAACCATTCTTGGGGTAAAACCTAAAGGGAAAAGCCTAGCACCACATTGCATTGGCCATCTGATCTAACTTCTGGAGACAGTCAAAATGCTCCTTAGAATTCTTCCCTACCTCTTTCCTCGGCCGAGATACATGCATTCATCTTCAGCTGCATACAGCATTTCTGAGACAATTCGAATAGAAGCAAACCATTCTTGGGGTAAAACCTAAAGGGAAAAGCCTAGCACCACATTGCATTGGCCATCTGATCTAACTTCTGGAGACAGTCAAAATGCTCCTTAGAATTCTTCCCTACCTCTTTCCTCTGCCGAGATACATGCATTCATCTACAGCTGCATACAGCACTTGTGAGACAATTCGAATAGAAGCAAAACATTCTTGGGGTACAACCTAAAGGGAAAAGCCTAGCACGACACGGCATTGGCCATCTGATCTAACTTCTGGAGACAGTCAAAATGCTCCTCCGAATTCTTCCCTACCTCTTTCCTCGTCCGAGACACATGTATTCATTCTCAGCTGCATACAGCACTTGGGAGACAATTCGAATAGAAGCAAACCATTCTTGGGGTAAAACCTAAAGGGAAAAGCCTAGCACCACATTGCATTGGCCATCTGATCTCACTTCTGGAGACAGTCAAAATGATCCTTAGAATTCTTCCCTACCTCTGCCCTCGCCCGAGATGCATGCATTCATCTACAGCTGCATACAGCACTTGGTAGACAATTCGAATAGAAGGAAAACATTCTTGGGGTAAAACCTAATGGGAAAAGCCTAGCACCACATTGCATTGGCCATCTGATCTCACCTCTGCAGACAGTCAAAATGCTCCTTAGAATTCTTCCCTACCTCTTTCCTCTCTCGAGATGCATGCATTCATCTACAGCTGCATACAGCACTTGGGGGACAATTCGAATAGAAGCAAAACATTCTTGGGGTAAAACCTAAAGGGAAAAGCCTAGCACCACATTGCATTGGCCATCTGATCTCACTTCTGCAGACAGTCAAAATGCTCCTTAGAATTCTTCCCTACCTCTTTCCTCTGCCGAGAGACATGCATTCATCTCCAGCTGCATACAGCACTTGGGGGACATTTCGAATAGAAGCAAAACATTCTTGGGGTAAAACCTAAAGGGAAAAGCCTAGCACCACATTGCATTGGCTATCTGATCTAAATTCTGGAGACAGTCAAAATGCTCCTTAGAATTCTTCCCTACCTCTTTCCTCTGCCGAGATACATGCATTCATCTACAGCTGCATACAGCACTTGGGAGACAATTCGAATAGAAGCAAAACATTCTTGGGGTAAAACCTAAAGGGAAAAGCCTAGCACCACATTGCATTGGCCATCTGATCTAACTTCTGGAGACAGTCAAAATGATCCTTAGAATTCTTCCCTAGCTCTTTCCGCTGGCGAGATACAAGCATTCATCTACAGCTGCATACAGCACTTCTGAGACAATTCGAATAGAAGCAAAACATTCTTGGGGTAAAACCTAAAGGGAAAACCCTAGCAGCACATGGCATTGGCCATCTGATCTAACTGCTGGAGACAGTCAAAATGCTCCTCCGAAATCTTCCCTACCTCTTTCCTCGGCCGAGATACATGCATTCATCTACAGCTGCATACAGCACTTCTGAGACAATTCGAATAGAAGCAAACCATTCTTGGGGTAAAACCTAAAGGGAAAAGTCTAGCACCACATTGCATTGGCCATCTGATCTAACTTCTGGAGACAGTCAAAATGCTCCTTAGAATTCTTCCCTACCTCTTTCTTCTGCCGAGAGACATGCATTCATCTACAGCTGCATACAGCACTTGTGAGACAATTCGAATAGAAGCAATACATTCTTGGGGTACAACCTAAAGGGAAAAGCCTAGCACGACATGGCATTGGCCATCTGATCTAACTTCTGGAGACAGTCAAAATGCTCCTTAGAATTCTTCCCTACCTCTTTCCTCGGCCGAGATACATGCATTCATCTTCAGCTGCATACAGCACTTGTGAGACAAGTCGAATAGAAGCAAACCATTCTTGGGGTAAAACCTAAAGGGAAAAGCCTAGCACCACATTGCATTGGCCATCTGATCTAACTTCTGGAGACAGTCAAAATGCTCCTTAGAATTCTTCCCTACCTCTTTCCTCGGCCGAGATACATGCATTCATCTACAGCTGCATACAGCAGTTGGGAGACAATTTGAATAGAAGCAAACCTTTTTGGGGGTAAAACGTAAAGGGAAAAGCCTAGCACCACATTGCATTGGCCATCTGATCTAACTTCTGGAGACAGTCAAAATGGTCCTTAGAATTCTTCCCTACCTTGTTTTTCTGCTGAGATACCTGCATTCATCTACAGCTGCATACAGCACTTGTGAGACAATTCGAATAGAAGCAAAACATTCTTGGCGTAGAACCTAAAGGGAAAAGCCTAGCACCACATTGCATTGGCCATCTGATCTAACTTATGGAGACAGTCAAAATGGTCCTTAGAATTCTTCCCTCCTTTTTTTTTCTGCTGAGATACCTGCATTCATCTATAGCTGCATACATCACTTTTGAGACAATTCGAATAGAAGCAAAACATTCTTGGGGTAAAACCTAAAGGGAAAAGCCTAGCACCACATAGCATTTGCCATCTGATCTTTCTTCTGGAGATAGTCAAAATGATCCTTAGAATTCTTCCCTTCCTCTTTCCTCTGGCGAGATACATGCATTCATCTACAGCTGCATACTGCACTTCTGAGACAATTTGAATAGAAGCAAAACATTCTTGGCGTAAAACCTAAATGGAAAAGCCTAGCACCACATTGCATTGGCCATCTGATCTAACTTCTGGAGACAGTCAAAATGCTCCTCCGAATTCTTCCCTACCTCTTTCCTCGGCCGAGATACATGCATTCATCTACAGCTGCATACAGCACTTGGGAGGCAATTCGAATAGCAGCAAAACATTCTTGGGGTAAAACCTAAAGGGAAAAGCCTAGCACCACATTGCATTGGCCATCTGATCTAACTTCAGGAGACAGTCAAAATGGTCCTTAGAATTCTTCCCTACCTTGTTTTTCTGCTGAGATACCTGCATTCATCTACAGGTTCATACAGCACTTCTGAGACAATTTGAATAGGAGCAAAACATTCCGGGGGTAAAACCTAAAGGGAAAAGCCTAGCACCACATTGCATTGGCCATCTGATCTAACTTCAGGAGACAGTCAAAATGGTCCTTAGAATTCTTCCCTACTTTTTTTTTCTGCTGAGATACCTGCATTCATCTATAGCTGCATACATCTGTTCCATAGTTTCATAGTTTCATAGTTTCATTCAGGGTTGGAAGGGACCACAAGGATCATCTAGTTCCAACCCCCCTGCCATGGGCAGGGACACCCCACACTAGATCAGGCTGGACAGAGCCTCATCCAGCCTGCTCTTAAACACCCCCAGGGACGGGGCCTCGACCACCTCCCTGGACAACGCATTCCAGGGTTTCACCACTCTCATGGTGAAGAACCTCCTCCTCACATCCAGCCTGAATCTCCCCACCTCCAGCTTCATTCCCTTCCCCCTAGTCCTATCACTACCTGAGATCCTGAGAAGTCCTTCCCCAGCCTTCCTGTAGGCCCCCTTCAGATACTGGAAGGCGACAATTAGGTCTCCTCGGAGCCTTCTCTTCTGCAGACTGAACAGTCCCAACTCCTTCAGTCTGTCCTCATAGGAGAGGTGCTCCAGCCCTCTGATCATCCTCGTGGCCCTTCTCTGGACACGTTCCAGCACCTCCACATCCCTCTTGTAATAGGGGCTCCAGAACTGGACACAGTACTCCAGGTGGGGTCTCACCAGGGCTGAGTAGAGGGGGAGGATCACCTCCCTCGACCTGCTAGCCACACTTCTCCTGATGCAGCCCAGGATCTGATTGGCTTTGCGGGCTGCAAGTGCACACTGAGAGCTCATGTTGAGCTTTTTGTCCACCAGCACCCCCAAGTCTCTCTCCTCAGGGCTACCCTCCAGCCAGTCACTGCCCAGCCTGTATTTGTGCCTGGGATTGCCTCGACCCAGATGCAGGACCCTGCACTTGCTCTTATTGAACTTCATGAGGTTGGCCTGTGCCCACCTCTCCAGCCTGTCAAGGTCCCTCTGGAAGGCCTCCCTTCCCTCCAGCGTGTCTGCTGCACCACACAGCTTGGTGTCATCAGCAAACTTGCTGAGGGTGCACTCAATGCCACTGTCAATGTCCCCCACAAAGATGTTGAATAAGACAGATCCCAGGACTGATCCCTGAGGGACTCCACTTGTCACTGGCCTCCACTGGGACATGGAGCCATTGACAGCCACTCTTTGGGTGCGACCATCAAGCCAGTTCCTTATCCATCTAGTGGTCCACCCATCAAACCCATGTGTCACCAGTTTGGAGACCAGGATGTGGTGTGGGACAGTGTCAAAGGCTTTGCTCAGGTCCAGGTAAACGACATCAGTTGCTCGCCCCTCATCTATTAATTTTGTCACCTGCTCATAGAAGGCCACCAGGTTGGTCAGGCAGGATTTGCCCTTGGCAAAGCCATGCTGACTGTTCCCAATCACCTCTTCACTATTCTTTTGAGCGAGTAGTGACTCCAGGAGGATCTGTTCCATGATCATTCCAGGCACACTTGTGAGATAATTCGAATAGAAGCAAAACATTCTTGGGGTAAAACCTAAAGGGAAAAGCCTAGCACCACATAGCATTTGCCATCTGATCTAACTTCTGGAGACAGTCAAAATGCTCCTTAGAATTCTTCCCTACCTCTTTTCTTCGGCCGAGATACATGCATTCATCTACAGCTGCATAAAGCACTTGTGAGACAATTCGAATAGAAGCAAAACATTCTTGGGGTAAAACCTAAAGGGAACAGCCTAGCACCACATTGCATTGGCCATCTGATCTAACTTATGGAGACAGTCAAAATGATCCTTAGAATTCTTCCCTAGCTCTTTCCGCTGGCGAGATACAAGCATTCATCTACAGCTGCATACAGCACTTGGGAGACAATTCGAATAGAAGCAAAACATTCTTGGGGTAAAACCTAAAGGGAAAAGCCTAGCAGCACATGGCATTGGCCATCTGATCTAACTGCTGGAGACAGTCAAAATGCTCCTCCGAATTCTTCCCTACCTCTTTCCTCGGCCGAGATACATGCATTCATCTACAGCTGCATACAGCACTTCTGAGACAATTCGAATAGAAGCAAACCATTCTTGGGGTAAAACCTAAAGGGAAAAGCCTAGCACCACATTGCATTGGCCATCTGATCTAACTTCTGGAGACAGTCAAAATGCTCCTTAGAATTCTTCCCTACCTCTTTCCTCGGCCGAGATACATGCATTCATCTTCAGCTGCATACAGCATTTCTGAGACAATTCGAATAGAAGCAAACCATTCTTGGGGTAAAACCTAAAGGGAAAAGCCTAGCACCACATTGCATTGGCCATCTGATCTAACTTCTGGAGACAGTCAAAATGCTCCTTAGAATTCTTCCCTACCTCTTTCCTCTGCCGAGATACATGCATTCATCTACAGCTGCATACAGCACTTGTGAGACAATTCGAATAGAAGCAAAACATTCTTGGGGTACAACCTAAAGGGAAAAGCCTAGCACGACACGGCATTGGCCATCTGATCTAACTTCTGGAGACAGTCAAAATGCTCCTCCGAATTCTTCCCTACCTCTTTCCTCGTCCGAGACACATGTATTCATTCTCAGCTGCATACAGCACTTGGGAGACAATTCGAATAGAAGCAAACCATTCTTGGGGTAAAACCTAAAGGGAAAAGCCTAGCACCACATTGCATTGGCCATCTGATCTAACTTCTGGAGACAGTCAAAATGCTCCTTAGAATTCTTCCCTACCTCTTTCCTCGGCCGAGATACATGCATTCATCTTCAGCTGCATACAGCATTTCTGAGACAATTCGAATAGAAGCAAACCATTCTTGGGGTAAAACCTAAAGGGAAAAGCGTAGCACCACATTGCATTGGCCATCTGATCTAACTTCTGGAGACAGTCAAAATGCTCCTTAGAATTCTTCCCTACCTCTTTCCTCGGCCGAGATACATGCATTCATCTACAGCTGCATACAGCACTTGGGAGACAATTCGAATAGAAGCAAACCATTCTTGGGGTAAAACCTAAAGGGAAAAGCCTAGCACCACATTGCATTGGCCATCTGATCTAACTTCTGGAGACAGTCAAAATGCTCCTTAGAATTCTTCCCTACCTCTTTCCTCTGCCGAGATACATGCATTCATCTTCAGCTGCATACAGCACTTCTGAGACAATTCGAATAGAAGCAAACCATTCTTGGGGTAAAACCTAAAGGGAAAAGCCTAGCACCACATTGCATTGGCCATCTGATCTAACTTCTGGAGACAGTCAAAATGATCCTTCGAATTCTTCCCTACCTCTTTCCGCTGCCGAGATACATGCATTCATCTACAGCTGCATACAGCACTTCTGAGACAATTCGAATAGAAGCAAACCATTCTTGGGGTAAAACCTAAAGGGAAAAGTCTAGCACCACATTGCATTGGCCATCTGATCTAACTTCTGGAGACAGTCAAAATGCTCCTTAGAATTCTTCCCTACCTCTTTCCTCTGCCGAGAGACATGCATTCATCTACAGCTGCATACAGCACTTGTGAGACAATTCGAATAGAAGCAAAACATTCTTGGGGTACAACCTAAAGGGAAAAGCCTAGCACGACATGGCATTGGCCATCTGATCTAACTTCTGGAGACAGTCAAAATGCTCCTTAGAATTCTTCCCTACCTCTTTCCTCGGCCGAGATACATGCATTCATCTTCAGCTGCATACAGCACTTGTGAGACAAGTCGAATAGAAGCAAACCATTCTTGGGGTAAAACCTAAAGGGAAAAGCCTAGCACCACATTGCATTGGCCATCTGATCTAACTTCTGGAGACAGTCAAAATGCTCCTTAGAATTCTTCCCTACCTCTTTCCTCGGCCGAGATACATGCATTCATCTACAGCTGCATACAGCAGTTGGGAGACAATTTGAATAGAAGCAAACCTTTTTGGGGGTAAAACGTAAAGGGAAAAGCCTAGCACCACATTGCATTGGCCATCTGATCTAACTTCTGGAGACAGTCAAAATGGTCCTTAGAATTCTTCCCTACCTTGTTTTTCTGCTGAGATACCTGCATTCATCTACAGCTGCATACAGCACTTGTGAGACAATTCGAATAGAAGCAAAACATTCTTGGCGTAGAACCTAAAGGGAAAAGCCTAGCACCACATTGCATTGGCCATCTGATCTAACTTATGGAGACAGTCAAAATGGTCCTTAGAATTCTTCCCTACTTTTTTTTTCTGCTGAGATACCTGCATTCATCTATAGCTGCATACATCACTTTTGAGACAATTCGAATAGAAGCAAAACATTCTTGGGGTAAAACCTAAAGGGAAAAGCCTAGCACCACATAGCATTTGCCATCTGATCTTTCTTCTGGAGATAGTCAAAATGATCCTTAGAATTCTTCCCTTCCTCTTTCCTCTGGCGAGATACATGCATTCATCTACAGCTGCATACAGCACTTCTGAGACAATTTGAATAGAAGCAAAACATTCTTGGCGTAAAACCTAAATGGAAAAGCCTAGCACCACATTGCATTGGCCATCTGATCTAACTTCTGGAGACAGTCAAAATGCTCCTCCGAATTCTTCCCTACCTCTTTCCTCGGCCGAGACACATGCATTCATCTACAGCTGCATACAGCACTTGGGAGGCAATTCGAATAGCAGCAAAACATTCTTGGGGTAAAACCTAAAGGGAAAAGCCTAGCACCACATTGCATTGGCCATCTGATCTAACTTCAGGAGACAGTCAAAATGGTCCTTAGAATTCTTCCCTACCTTGTTTTTCTGCTGAGATACCTGCATTCATCTACAGGTTCATACAGCACTTCTGAGACAATTTGAATAGGAGCAAAACATTCCGGGGGTAAAACCTAAAGGGAAAAGCCTAGCACCACATTGCATTGGCCATCTGATCTAACTTCAGGAGACAGTCAAAATGGTCCTTAGAATTCTTCCCTACTTTTTTTTTCTGCTGAGATACCTGCATTCATCTATAGCTGCATACATCTGTTCCATAGTTTCATAGTTTCATAGTTTCATTCAGGGTTGGAAGGGACCACAAGGATCATCTAGTTCCAACCCCCCTGCCATGGGCAGGGACACCCCACACTAGATCAGGCTGGACAGAGCCTCATCCAGCCTGCTCTTAAACACCCCCAGGGACGGGGCCTCGACCACCTCCCTGGACAACGCATTCCAGGGTTTCACCACTCTCATGGTGAAGAACCTCCTCCTCACATCCAGCCTGAATCTCCCCACCTCCAGCTTCATTCCCTTCCCCCTAGTCCTATCACTACCTGAGATCCTGAGAAGTCCTTCCCCAGCCTTCCTGTAGGCCCCCTTCAGATACTGGAAGGCGACAATTAGGTCTCCTCGGAGCCTTCTCTTCTGCAGACTGAACAGTCCCAACTCCTTCAGTCTGTCCTCATAGGAGAGGTGCTCCAGCCCTCTGATCATCCTCGTGGCCCTTCTCTGGACACGTTCCAGCACCTCCACATCCCTCTTGTAATAGGGGCTCCAGAACTGGACACAGTACTCCAGGTGGGGTCTCACCAGGGCTGAGTAGAGGGGGAGGATCACCTCCCTCGACCTGCTAGCCACACTTCTCCTGATGCAGCCCAGGATCTGATTGGCTTTGCGGGCTGCAAGTGCACACTGAGAGCTCATGTTGAGCTTTTTGTCCACCAGCACCCCCAAGTCTCTCTCCTCAGGGCTACCCTCCAGCCAGTCACTGCCCAGCCTGTATTTGTGCCTGGGATTGCCTCGACCCAGATGCAGGACCCTGCACTTGCTCTTATTGAACTTCATGAGGTTGGCCTGTGCCCACCTCTCCAGCCTGTCAAGGTCCCTCTGGAAGGCCTCCCTTCCCTCCAGCGTGTCTGCTGCACCACACAGCTTGGTGTCATCAGCAAACTTGCTGAGGGTGCACTCAATGCCACTGTCAATGTCCCCCACAAAGATGTTGAATAAGACAGATCCCAGGACTGATCCCTGAGGGACTCCACTTGTCACTGGCCTCCACTGGGACATGGAGCCATTGACAGCCACTCTTTGGGTGCGACCATCAAGCCAGTTCCTTATCCATCTAGTGGTCCACCCATCAAACCCATGTGTCACCAGTTTGGAGACCAGGATGTGGTGTGGGACAGTGTCAAAGGCTTTGCTCAGGTCCAGGTAAACGACATCAGTTGCTCGCCCCTCATCTATTAATTTTGTCACCTGCTCATAGAAGGCCACCAGGTTGGTCAGGCAGGATTTGCCCTTGGCAAAGCCATGCTGACTGTTCCCAATCACCTCTTCACTATTCTTTTGAGCGAGTAGTGACTCCAGGAGGATCTGTTCCATGATCATTCCAGGCACACTTGTGAGATAATTCGAATAGAAGCAAAACATTCTTGGGGTAAAACCTAAAGGGAAAAGCCTAGCACCACATAGCATTTGCCATCTGATCTAACTTCTGGAGACAGTCAAAATGCTCCTTAGAATTCTTCCCTACCTCTTTTCTTCGGCCGAGATACATGCATTCATCTACAGCTGCATAAAGCACTTGTGAGACAATTCGAATAGAAGCAAAACATTCTTGGGGTAAAACCTAAAGGGAACAGCCTAGCACCACATTGCATTGGCCATCTGATCTAACTTATGGAGACAGTCAAAATGATCCTTAGAATTCTTCCCTAGCTCTTTCCGCTGGCGAGATACAAGCATTCATCTACAGCTGCATACAGCACTTGGGAGACAATTCGAATAGAAGCAAAACATTCTTGGGGTAAAACCTAAAGGGAAAAGCCTAGCAGCACATGGCATTGGCCATCTGATCTAACTGCTGGAGACAGTCAAAATGCTCCTCCGAATTCTTCCCTACCTCTTTCCTCGGCCGAGATACATGCATTCATCTACAGCTGCATACAGCACTTCTGAGACAATTCGAATAGAAGCAAACCATTCTTGGGGTAAAACCTAAAGGGAAAAGCCTAGCACCACATTGCATTGGCCATCTGATCTAACTTCTGGAGACAGTCAAAATGCTCCTTAGAATTCTTCCCTACCTCTTTCCTCGGCCGAGATACATGCATTCATCTTCAGCTGCATACAGCATTTCTGAGACAATTCGAATAGAAGCAAACCATTCTTGGGGTAAAACCTAAAGGGAAAAGCCTAGCACCACATTGCATTGGCCATCTGATCTAACTTCTGGAGACAGTCAAAATGCTCCTTAGAATTCTTCCCTACCTCTTTCCTCTGCCGAGATACATGCATTCATCTACAGCTGCATACAGCACTTGTGAGACAATTCGAATAGAAGCAAAACATTCTTGGGGTACAACCTAAAGGGAAAAGCCTAGCACGACACGGCATTGGCCATCTGATCTAACTTCTGGAGACAGTCAAAATGCTCCTCCGAATTCTTCCCTACCTCTTTCCTCGTCCGAGACACATGTATTCATTCTCAGCTGCATACAGCACTTGGGAGACAATTCGAATAGAAGCAAACCATTCTTGGGGTAAAACCTAAAGGGAAAAGCCTAGCACCACATTGCATTGGCCATCTGATCTAACTTCTGGAGACAGTCAAAATGCTCCTTAGAATTCTTCCCTACCTCTTTCCTCGGCCGAGATACATGCATTCATCTTCAGCTGCATACAGCATTTCTGAGACAATTCGAATAGAAGCAAACCATTCTTGAGGTAAAACCTAAAGGGAAAAGCGTAGCACCACATTGCATTGGCCATCTGATCTAACTTCTGGAGACAGTCAAAATGCTCCTTAGAATTCTTCCCTACCTCTTTCCTCGGCCGAGATACATGCATTCATCTACAGCTGCATACAGCACTTGGGAGACAATTCGAATAGAAGCAAACCATTCTTGGGGTAAAACCTAAAGGGAAAAGCCTAGCACCACATTGCATTGGCCATCTGATCTAACTTCTGGAGACAGTCAAAATGCTCCTTAGAATTCTTACCTACCTCTTTCCTCGGCCGAGATACATGCATTCATCTTCAGCTGCATACAGCACTTCTGAGACAATTCGAATAGAAGCAAACCATTCTTGGGGTAAAACCTAAAGGGAAAAGCCTAGCACCACATTGCATTGGCCATCTGATCTAACTTCTGGAGACAGTCAAAATGATCCTTCGAATTCTTCCCTACCTCTTTCCGCTGCCGAGATACATGCATTCATCTACAGCTGCATACAGCACTTCTGAGACAATTCGAATAGAAGCAAAACATTCTTGGGGTAAAACCTAAAGGGAAAAGCCTAGCACCACATTGCATTGGCCATCTGATCTAACTTCTGGAGACAGTCAAAATGATCCTTAGAATTCTTCCCTACCTCTTTCCTCGGCCGAGATACATGCATTCATGTACAGCTGCATACAGCACTTGGGAGACAATTTGAATACAAGCAAACCTTTTTGGGAGTAAAACGTAAAGGGAAAAGCCTAGCACCACATTGCATTGGCCATCTGATCTCACTTCTGGAGACAATCAAAATGCTCCTCCGAATTCTTCCCTACCTCTTTCCTCGGCCGAGATACATGCATTCATCTTCAGCTGCATACAGCACTTGGGAGACAATTCGAATAGAAGCAAAACATTCTTGGGGTAAAACCTAAAGGGAAAAGCCTAGCACCACATTGCATTGGCCATCTGATCTAACTTCTGGAGACAGTCAAAATGATCCTTAGAATTCTTCCCTACCTCTTTCCTCTGCCGAGATACATGCATTCATCTTCAGCTGCATACAGCACTTGGGAGACAATTTGAATAGAAGCAAACCTTTTTGGGAGTAAAACGTAAAGGGAAAAGCCTAGCACCACATTGCATTGGCCATCTGGTCTCACTTCTGGAGACAGTCAAAATGATCCTTAGAATTCCTCCCTACCTCTTTCCTCTGCCGAGATACATGCATTCATCTACGGCTGCATACAGCACTTCGGAGACGGTATCACAGTATTGCTTAGGTTGGAAAGGACCTCGGGGATCATCGTGTCCAACCTATCAACACAGACCCCATGACTAGACCATGGCACCAAGTGCCACGTCCAATCTCCCCTTGAACGCCTCCAGGGTCGATGTCTCAACCACCTCCCTGGGCATCCGGTTCCAATGCCGAATGACTCGCTCAGTGAAGAACTTCCTCCTCACCTCGAGTCTGAACCTCCCCTGGCGCAGCGTGAGACTGTGTCCCATTGTTCTGGTGCTGGTTGCCTGGGAGAAGAGGCCAACCCCCTCCTGGCTACAACCACCCTTCAGGCAGTTGTAGAGGGCAATGAGGTCACCCCTGAGCCTCCTCTTCTCCAGGCTAAACAATCCCAGCTCCCTCAGCCTCTCCTCATAGGGCTTGTGTTCAAGGCCTCTCACCAGCCTTGTTGCCCTTCTCTGGACACGCTCAAGTGTTTCGATGTCCTTCTTAAACTGAGGGGCCCATGCATTCATCTACAGCTGCATACAGCACTTCTGAGACAATTCGAATAGAAGCAAAACATTCTTGGGGTAAAACCTAAAGGGAAAAGCCTAGCACCACATTGCATTGGCCATCTGATCTAACTTCTGGAGACAGTCAAAATGCTCCTTAGAATTCTTCCCTACCTCTTTCCTCGGCCGAGATACATGCATTCATCTACAGCTGCGTATCGCACTTGTGAGACAATTCTAATAGAAGCAAAACATTCTTGGGGTAAAACCTAAAGGGAAAAGCCTAGCACCACATTGCATTGGCCATCTCATCTAACTTCTGGAGACAGTCAAAATGCTCCTTAGAATTCTTCCCTTCCTCTTTCCGCTGCCGAGATACATGCATTCATCTACAGCTGCATAATGCACTTGGGAGACAATTCGAAGCAAACCATTCTTGGGGCTGTGGCTGGTTGACGCTGCCCCCTTAAGAAAGGGAATATGGTGGACGGAAGTTGGTAAACGGAAGGAATAGTCTAAACTATTTCATTGGTAAAGTGGGAGGAAGCACCTTCTGAACTGGGACTATACTGGGTTTTTCCAGCTCTTTATCTTCAGTCTTGCTTCCGCCTTTCCACGGTGCGGCCGCTCTCTGTCTCTGTGCTGGGCTTTCTGCCAAGGCCTCGGCCTTGTAAACAAGATACCAGGCCTGTATATTAACTCCTTTCCAATTAACACAAACTGCTTCTAACATTTTTTTTCCTCTCTTTTCTTTCTCTTTCTATCCCATTCTGGGGAAAGGGGGGAGAGAGGGGAGAGCGGAGGTGGGGGACCCCTCTCTGCCGAGGGGGTCACTCTCATTTCTGTGTTACTCTGTTGTATATCTTTGTATATATTGTAGATATTGTAAATTTGTAAATAATCCCCTGCATTCCCTACATTGCTTTGTAAATATAGCTCCACTGCTTTGCTAATTCAGCTTGCGAGTTTTTTTTCCTTTCCCTTCAATTTTTTTTTCCCTTTTACCTTACAAGGGGGAAGGGAGGAGGCTTCTCGGCCTTGCCCTTCCACCCACCACATTTTTTTATTGGCGCCCAACGTGGGGCAGATAATTAGTTTAATTTATTACTTGATTGATTTAGTGTTTTCTAGCTGAATTAGCAAACATGAAGGTATTGTGGTTTGTGGAGCGATTATTCTTTTCAATTTTTGGGGCTCTGGTTTACAGATATTGTTTGGGTTTGATTTTGGATTACCTGGGTAAATATTTGGTGCGGACAATTTATATGTGGGTTATGTATAGAGTTAAATTATGGTATGGAAAATGTATTAATTTCCTATGGCCAGTGAGATACAGGAATGTTACCTCCACCACTCTCCCAATTGAGATAAAGGGTTTTAAGATTCCGCCTGAGGAGACAGTAACTTTAGGTGATGCCTGGGATCCAAAGGTGATTTATTTGGTGTGTATAATTCTGCTGCTGGTGATAACTAATGTGTATTCTCTGTATTCCTGGCGTCGGGAGAAAAAGGTGTCCAGAGCTTGTTTTGTTATTAAAACTAGATCAAAAAGAAAACGCCGTGGCTCTCGATCAGTCCCAGAGTCATCTAGTGACGAGGACTGTGGAGAACCCGTGTCAGTTAAAAAGAAGGCTAAACAGTTAATTGGTAAGGCAGCTCTAAATGACTTTGCTGATTCTAGCAAGCAGCCAAGGGCATCGGCTGGTATCAACATGGCACCTACTCCTTCTCCTACTCCTTCTCCTTCTTCTTCTTCTCCGTCGGCCATTAATGGAGCAACGTCGCTTCCACCCACTCCCTCGGTGGGACCGGAAGTCACTGCCCCAGCAGCTGATTTATCTCAGGACCTGTCAGCTTCCATTAAGGTGGCTGTAAACTCAAACACAGCTCCAGTTAAGGTGGCTCCTTTAAAGTCTAGAGCTGGAAAGGGCAAAGATGGAGAAGAAGAGGAGGAGACTGATCCTGGTGAGGGGCCCTCTGCTCTAAAAGATCCTGCTCAGGAGGAAGAGAAGGTTTGTTTTAAAGATCTAGCTAACCTAGTGAGATCAAAGCAGGATAGAGATGAAGTTAGGAAGGCAGCTGGCAAAGGTGGTTCTCAGCTTAAAGAGATCCTTAGGAGAATGACAGCAGGATTTTATGGGCAAAGAATTCAGGGAGATGAAGATGAAGATGATATTACAGACTGTTCTTCGCCCCGGGAGGAATTGCGAAATGTCCATAAAGATTTCACCAGGGCAGATAAGGAGCCAGTTCTAGCTTGGCTTAGTAGGTGTTATGATACAGGTGCTTCAGCTCTAACAGTTGGAGACAAGTCAGCAGCTCAGTTAGGAACTCTCTCGAGGGACAATGGAATAGATAGACATCTAGGCGAAGCTCTCGGTAAGGTTAATCTGTGGATGCGCCTCTTAATGGCGGTTGCCCTGAGATACCCTTCCCGAGATGATCTTCCATGGAATCCTAAACCCTGGACTACCATAGATGAGGGAATTAAGCGCTTGAGAGAATTTGCTGTTAGAGAGCTACTCTATGGTGAACATGAAACTCTGAATCCTGATGACATTCCTGTGGGTATTGGTCTTGCTAAAAAGATCATCAAACTTGCTCCTTCTAATTATGCAAACATTCTGGCAAGCAGAATTGTGTCAAGAAGTTATGGTGGAGCTTCTCCCACGGTTGGCCAATTCAGTGATCAAATGAGACAATTGGAGGATAGCATGACACGTGGTTCTTTAGTTTCGGCCATTAAAACGATGTGTGGTGATATTCAAAATTGCATAAGAGAGTTAAAAGATTCCATATATCAATTGGCACAGAAGGATAATTTCAGTTCTCCCTCCAGGTGGGTACAAGTTTCATCTGTGAGGAATACACGTCCTCCAAGGAGGTCATTCCAAAACAGGACATTCCAAAACAGGTCATTCCAAAACAGACCATTCCAAAACAGACCACCAAGGCAATCACGTAGAACTATTTGGGTAACTCTGCGTGATCAGTTTGGTGAGAACATGAACCGCTGGGATGGCCAACCAACTTCTAATCTTTTCAGGAGACTGAGGGAATTGCAAAGTGGCAGAACCCGAGGTAGCAATACCAGAAGGGTAGCTGTTACTTCCACAGTTCCCCAGAACGACTCTTATGGCTCCAACAGTGGCTCCAGTTATAACATGCAAAGTTATAACCCTGCACAATATGTGCAATGCATATGTGCACATGTTCCCCATAACTAGGGGTGCCCTGCCTCCCGCCAGGGGGAGGAGAGGGATAACAGAGATAACAGGATCTATTGGGATGTGTACATCCAGTGGCCTGGCACTTCACAATTTCGGAAGTACAGGGCCTTGGTTGACACAGGAGCTCAGTGCACCATAATACCATCAAATTATCAGGGATCAGAGTCTATAACTATTCTGGGAGTCACTGGTGGATCTCAAGAGTTAAGTAAGGTAGAGGTTAATATAAGTTTAACTGATAAACAATGGAGGAAGCATACAGTTGTGACCGGACCTGACGCACCTTGTATTTTGGGAATTGATTTTCTGAGAGAAGGGCGTTTCAAAGACCCTAGAGGTTACAAATGGGCTTTTGGAGTAGCTTCAATAGAAATTGATGGACAAAAATTGAAGCTGTCTGCCAGACCTGAACTTTCTGATGAATCTGCAGTTGTGGGACAACATAAGATACAGGACATTAAATTGCCGGTTGCTTCTCAGACTGTGCATCACAGACAATACAGAACCAACCGTGACTCTTTGTTGCCCATTCAGAATCTGATTCGTCAGTTGGAAAGTCAGAAAGTCGTCCGCAAAACTCATTCACCTTTCAACAGTCCAGTGTGGCCTGTGCGGAAGCAGAATGGAGACTGGCGTCTGACGGTAGACTACCGAGCCCTAAATGAAGTGACACCACCTATGAGTGCAGCAGTACCAGACATGATGGAACTACAGTATGAGCTGGAATCCAAAGAGGCCAAATGGTATGCTACCATAGACATTGCTAATGCCTTCTTCTCTATTCCCATAGCAGAGGAATGCAGGCCTCAGTTTGCTTTCACCTGGAGAGGAATCCAGTACACTTTCAACAGGCTGCCAATGGGCTGGATCCACAGCTCAAGCATCTGTCATGCAGTGATCCACGATGCTCTGGAGAAAGGCAGTGCTCCAGAACACATCCAGTTCATCGATGATATCATCGTCTGGGGTAAAACTGCTGAGGAAGTCTTCGAGAAAGGTAACAAAATCATTGACATTCTTCTGAATGCAGGTTTTGCCATCAAGCGAGACAAGGTGAAAGGACCTACCACAGAGATTCAGTTTCTGGGAGTGCGGTGGCAGGATGGACGCCGACACATTCCAGTGGATGTGGTAAATAGAGTCTCTACCATGGCAAGTCCCACAAACAAGCAAGAGACCCTACGTTTCTTGGGGATAGTGGGATTTTGGAGACTGCACATTCCTGGATACAGTCAGATTGTGAAACCTCTGTATGATGTGACTCGAAAGAGAAACCATTTCCACTGGGGACCTGAACAACAAGCAGCCTTTGACCAAATAAAGCAAGAGGTGATTCAAGCAATGGGTTTGGGACCTGTCCGAGATGGTCCAGACATTAAGAACATTTTGTACACGGCTGCAAGTGACAATGGTCCAACCTGGTGCTTGTGGCAAAAAGCTACAGGTGAGACACGTGGACGACCTCTTGGTTTCTGGAGTAGAGGTTACAGAGGTTCAGAGGCTAATTACACTCCAACAGAGAAAGAAATTCTAGCTGCCTATGAAGGAGTAAAAGCATCTTCTGAAGTGATTGGAACTGAATCACAACTTCTCTTAGCTCCCAGATTACCAGTTTTGAATTGGATGTTCAAAGGCAAAGGCTCCACACCACATCATGCCACAGACTCTACATGGTCTAAGTGGATGGCTCTGATAACACAGAGAGCTCGAATGGGAAATCTTGAAAGACCTGGTCTAGTGGAGGTGATCTCAAGTTGGCCTGAAGGTATCAACTGTGCTAAGCCTCCAGAGGAGAAAGTAACACGTGCTGAGGAAGCTCCTCCTTACAATGACCTTTCTGATGATGAAAAGAAATATGCTCTGTTCACAGACGGTTCCTGTCGTCTTGTTGGAAACAAGCGAAGGTGGAAGTCTGCAGTGTGGAGTCCAACACGCCGAGTTGCAGAAGCGAAGGATGGAGAAGGAGAATCCAGTCAGTTCGCAGAGGTAAAAGCTGTCCAGCTAGCTCTCGACGTGGCTGAACGTGAGAGATGGCCAAAGCTTTATCTCTACACCGACTCATGGATGGTAGCCAATGCTCTATGGGGTTGGCTAAAGAACTGGAAGAAGAGTGGTTGGCAGAGGAAAGGAAAACCCATTTGGGCAGCCAACCTGTGGCAGGACATTGCTGATCGAATCGAGAGAATTCCAGTGAAAGTGAGACACATCGATGCTCACATACCTAAGAGCAAAGCTACTGAGGAACAGCAACACAACCATCAGGCAGATCTAGCTGCAAGAGTTTCTCAAGTAGACATGGACTCTAATCTTGATCTCGACTGGAAACACCGAGGTGAGATATTCTTAGCTCGGTGGGCTCACGATTCGTCAGGACATCAAGGCAGAGATGCAACATACCAATGGGCTCGTGACAGATCCATAGACATTTCCATGGATGCCATCATGCAAGTCATCCATGACTGTGACATTTGTGCTGCTATTAAGCAGGCAAAACGACTTAAGCCCTTGTGGTATGGTGACAGATGGTCCAAGTACAAGTATGGTGAAGCTTGGCAGATTGACTACATCACTCTACCACGTTCTCGTTCTGGTAAGCAGTATGTGCTTACTATGGTAGAGGCAAACACTGGATGGTTGGAAACTTATCCAGTTTCGCATGCAACTGCACGCAACACCATTCTTGGTCTGGAGAGACAGATCCTGTGGAGACACGGAACTCCAGAGAGGATTGAGTCAGACAACGGAACTCATTTCAAGAACAACCTTGTAAAGAGCTGGGCAAAAGAGCACGGTATTGAGTGAATATTCCACATTCCCTACTATGCACCAGCTTCAGGGAAGATTGAACGCTACAACGGTTTGTTGAAGACCACTCTCAAAGCCATGGGAGGTGGATCTTTGAAAAACTGGGAAAAACATTTAGCACAAGCAACCTGGCTGGTAAATAGTAGAGGTTCAGTGAACCGAGCTGGACCTGCACATTCAGATTTGCTACGGAAAGTAGAAGGTGATAGAGTTCCTGTTGTTAGAGAAAAGAATCTGTTAGGTAAAACTGTTTGGGTATTTTCACCCTCAGGAGAGGTTAAGCCTGTCCGAGGGGTGGTTTCAGCTGAAGGTCCGGGTCACACTTTTTGGGTAATGCAGGAGAATGGTGAAATTCAGTGTATTCCACAAAGAAATCTAACTTTAGCTGGAAGAGGTTAATTTCAAACTTTTGTACAGCTACATCGCGTCCAAAGGAAGAATCAACGAGGAATCTACGGTGCACGAACCCTGAGATCCCTGAGAGCCCTGAGTCAACTAAGAGACCCTGAGAATCCCTATTTCCCTTTTCTTTGCTTCGTCGGCGAAGAAATGAACTGTTTTCCATTTTTCTCATTTTCTGATTTTCTTGGACTTTTGAATCATCTACATCTGAGCATAGCCGGAATGGACTACGAACTTTACTCAGGAACTGTAAATATCGTTTTGGATTGGATGGACAGTGTGAACAGCCAATGAAATTGTTTAGAAGGGGTGGACTGTGGCCGGTAGACGCTGCCCCCTTAAGAAAGGGAATATGGTGGACGGAAGTTGGTAAACGGAAGGAATAGTCTAAACTATTTCATTGGTAAAGTGGGAGGAAGCACCTTCTGAACTGGGACTATACTGGGTTTTTCCAGCTCTTTATCTTCAGTCTTGCTTCCGCCTTTCCACGGTGCGGCCGCTCTCTGTCTCTGTGCTGGGCTTTCTGCCAAGGCCTCGGCCTTGAAAACAAGATACCAGGCCTGTATATTAACTCCTTTCCAATTAACACAAACTGCTTCTAACATTTTTTTTTCCTCTCTTTTCTTTCTCTTTCTATCCCATTCTGGGGAAAGGGGGGAGAGACGGGAGAGCGGAGGTGGGGGACGACTCTCTGCCGAGGGGGTCACTCTCATTTCTGTGTTACTCTGTTGTATATCTTTGTATATATTGTAGATATTGTAAATTTGTAAATAATCCCCTGCATTCCCTACATTGCTTTGTAAATACAGCTCCACTGCTTTGCTAATTCAGCTTGCGAGTTTTTTTTCCTTTCCCTTCAATTTTTTTTTCCCTTTTACCTTACAAGGGGGAAGGGAGGAGGCTTCTAGGCCTTGCCCTTCCACCCACCACAGGGGCAAAACCTAAAAGGAAAAGCCTAGCAATTTGAATAGAAGCAAAACATTCTTGGGGTAAAACCTAAAGGGAAAAGCCTAGCACCACATTGCATTGGCCATCTGATCTAACTTCTGGAGACAGTCAAAACGATCCTTAGAATTCTTCCCTACCTCTTTCCTCGGCCGAGATGCATGCATTCATCTACAGCTGCATACCGCACTTGGGAGACAATTCGAATAGAAGCAAACCTTTTTGGGGGTAAAACGTAAATGGAAAAGCCTAGCACCACATTGCATTGGCCATCTGATCTCACTTCTGGAGACAGTCAAAATGATCCTTAGAATTCTTCCCTACCTCTTTCCTCTGCTGAGATACATTCATTCATCTTCAGCTGCATACAGCACTTCTGAGACAATTCGAATAGAAGCAAAACATTCTTGGGGTAAAACCTAAAGGGAAAAGCCTAGCACCACATTGCATTGGCCATCTGATCTCACTTCTGGAGAAAGTCAAAATGATCCTTAGAATTCTTCCCTACCTCTTTCCTCGGCCGAGATACATGCATTCATCTACAGCTGCATAAAGCACTTGGGAGACAATTTGAATAGAAGCAAACCTTTTTGGGGGTAAAACGTAAAGGGAAAAGCCTAGCACCACATTGCATTGGCCATCTGATCTCACTTCGGGAGACAGTCAAAATGATCCTTAGAATTCTTCCCTACCTCTTTCCTCGGCCGAGATACATGCATTCATCTACAGCAGCATACAGCACTTGGGAGACAATTCGAATAGAAGCAAAACATTCTTGGGGTAAAACCTAAAGGGAAAAGCCTAGCACCTCATTGCATTGGCCATCTGATCTAACTTCTGGAGACAGTCAAAATGATCCTTAGAATTCTTCCCTACCTCTTTCCTCTGCCGAGATACATGCATTCATCTACAGTAGCATACAGCACTTCGGAGACAATTCGAATAGAAGCAAAACAATCTTGGGGTAAAACCTAAAGGAAAAAGCCTAGCAGCACATGGCATTGGCCATCTGATCTAACTTCTGGAGACCGTCAAAATGATCCTTAGAATTCTTCCCTACCTCTTTCCTTGGCCGAGATACATGCATTCATCTACGGCTGCATACAGCACTTCGGAGACAGTATCACAATATCACTTAGGTTGGAAAGGACCTCGGGGATCATCGAGTCCAACCTATCAACACAGACCCCATGACTAGACCATGGCACCAAGTGCCACGTCCAATCTGCCCTTGAACGCCTCCAGGGTCGATGACTCAACCACCTCCCTGGGCAACCGGTTCCAATGCCGAATGACTCGCTCAGTGAAGAACTTCCTCCTCACCTCGAGTCTGAACCTCCCCTGGCGCAGCTTGAGACTGTGTCCCCTTGTTCTGCTGCTGGTTGCCTGGGAGAAGAGGCCAACCCCCTCCTGGCTACAACCACCCTTCAGGTAGTTGTAGAGGGCAATGAGGTCACCCCTGAACCTCCTCTTCTCCAGGCTAAACAATCCCAGCTCCCTCAGCCTCTCCTCATAGGGCTTGTGTTCAAGGCCTCTCACCAGCCTTGTTGCCCTTCTCTGGACATGCTCAAGTGTTTCGATGTCCCTCTCAAACTGAGGGGCCCATGCATTCATGTACAGCGGCATACAGCGCTTCTGAGACAATTCGAATAGAAACAAACCATTCTTGGAGTAAAACCTAAAGGGAAAAGCCCAGCAATTTGAATAGGAGCAAAACATTCTTGGGGTAAAACCCAACAGGAAAAGCCTAGCACCACATTGCATTGGCCATCTGATCTAACTTCTGGAGGCAGTGAAAATGCTGCTTAGAATTCTTCCCTACCTCTTTCCCCGGCCGAGATACAAGCATTCATCTACAGCTGCATACAGCATTTCGGAGACAATTCGAATAGAAGCAAAACATTCCCGGGGTAAAACCTAAAGGGAAAAGCCTAGCACCACATTGCATTGGCCATCTGATCTAACTTCTATAGACAGTCAAAATGATCCTCAGAATTCTTCCCTACCTCTTTCCTCTGCCGAGATACATGCATTCATCTACAGCTGCATACAGCACTTATGAGACAATTTGAATAGAAGCAAAACATTCTTGGGGTAAAACCTAAAGGGAAAAGCCTAGCAATTTGAATAGGAGCAAAACATTCTTGGGGTAAAACCTAAAGGGAAAAGCCTAGCACCACATTGCATTGGCCATCTAATCTCACTTCTGGAGACAGACAAAATGCTCCTTGGAATTCCTCCTTACTTCTTTCCCCGGCCGAGATACATGCATTCATCTACAGCTGCATACAGCACTTCTGAGACAATTCGAATAGAAGCCAAACATTCTTGGGGTAAAACGTAAAGGGAAAAGCCTAGCACCACATTGCATTGGCCATCTGATCTAACTTCTGGAGGCAGTCAAAATGATCCTTAGAATTCTTCCCTACCTCTTTCCTTGGCCGAGATACATGCATTCATCTACAGCTGCATACAGCACTTCTGTGACAATCTGAATAGAAGCAAAACATTCTTGGGGTAAAACCTAAAGGGAAAAGCCTAGTACCACATTGCATTGGCCATCTGATCTAACTTCTGGAGACAGTCAAAATGCTCCTTAGAATTCTTCCCTTCCTCTTTCCTCTGGCGAGATACATGCATTTATCTACAGCTGCATACAGCACTTGTGAGACAATTCGAATAGAAGCAAAACATACTTGGGGTAAAACCTAAAGGGAAAAGCCCAGCAATTCTTATAGGAGCAAAACATTCTTGGGGTAAAACGAAAAGGGAAAAGCCTAGCACCACATTGCATTGGCCATCTGATCTAACTTCTGGAGACAGTCAAAATGATCCTTAGAATTCTTCCCTACCTCTTTCCTCTGCCGAGAGACATGCTTTCATCTTCAGCTGCGTACCGCACTTGGGAGACAATTCGAATAGAAGAAAACCTTTTTTGGGGTAAAACGTAAAGGGAAAAGCCTAGCACCACATTGCATTGGCCATCTGATCTAACTACTGGTGACAGTCAAAATGATCCTTAGAATTCTTCCCTACCTCTTTCCTCTGCCGAGATACATACATTCATCTACAGCTGCGTATAGCACCTGTGAGACAATTCGAAAAGAAGCAAAACATTCTTGGGGTAAAACCTAAAGGGAAAAGCCTAGCACCACATTGCATTGGCCATCTGTTCTAACTTCTGGAGACAGTCAAAATGCTCCTTAGAATTCTTCCCAACCTCTTTCCTCGGCCCAGATACATGCATTCATCTACAGCTGCATACAGCACTTCTGAGACAATTCGAATAGAAGCAAAACATTCTTGGGGCAAAACCTAAAGGGAAAAGCCTAGCACCACATTGCATTGGCCATCTGATCTAACTTCTGGAGACAGTCAAACTGCTCCTTAGAATTCTTCCCTACCTCTTTCCTCTACCGAGATACATGCATTCATCTACAGCTGCATACAGCACTTGTGAGACAATTCGAATAGAAGCAAAACATTCTTGGGGTAAAACCTAAAGGGAAAAGCCTAGCAATTTGAATAGGAGCAAAACATTCTTGGGGTAAAACCTAAAGGGAAAAGCCTAGCACCACATTGCATTGGCCATCTGATCTAACTTCTGGAGACAGTCAAAATGGTCCTTAGAATTCTTCCCTACCTCTTTCCTCTGCCGAGATACATGCATTCATCTACAGCTGCATACAGCACTTGTGAGACAATTCGACTAGAAGCAAACCATTTTTGGGGTAAAACGTAAAGGGAAAAGCCTAGTACCACATTGCATTGGCCATCTGATCAAACTTCTGGAGACAGTCAAAATGCTCCTTAGAATTCTTCCCTACCTCTTTCCTCTGCCGAGATACATGCATTCATCTACAGCTGCATACAGCACTTCTGAGACAATTCGAATAGAAGCAAAACATTCTTGGAGTAAAACCTAAAGGGAAAAGCCTAGCAATTTGAATAGGAGCAAAACATTCTTGGGGTAAAACCTAAAGGGAAAAGCCTAGCACCACATTGCATTGGCCATCTCATCTCACTTCTGGAGACAGTCAGAATGATCCTTAGAATTCTTCCCTAGCTCTTTCCTCGGCCGAGATGCATGCATTCATCTACAGCTGCATACAGCACTTGTGAGACAATTCGAATAGAAGCCAAACATTCTTGGGGTAAAACCCAACAGGAAAAGCCTAGCACCACATTGCATAGGCCATCTGATCTAACTTCTGGAGACAGTCAAAATGCTCCTTCGAATTCTTCCCTACCTCTTTCCTCTGCCGAGATTCATGCATGCATCTACAGCTGCATACAGCACTTGGGAGACAATTCGAATAGAAGCAAAACATTCTTGGGGTAAAACCTGAAGGGAAAAGCCTAGCACCACATTGCATTGGCCATCTGATCTCAGTTCTGGATACAGTCAAAATGCTCCTTAGAATTCTTCCCTCCCTCTTTCCTCGGCCGAGATACATGCATTCATCTACAGCTGCATGCAGCACTTGTGAGACAATTCGAATAGAAGCAAAACATTCTCGGAGTAAAACCTAAAGGGAAAACCATAGCACCACATTGCATTGGCCATCTGATTTAACTTCTATAGACAGTCAAAATGATCCTTAGAATTCTTCCCTACCTCTTTCCTCGGCCGAGATACATGCATTCATCTACAGCTGCATACAGCACTTGGGAGACAATTCGAATAGAAGCAAAACATTCTTGGGGTAAAACCTAAAGGGAAAAGCCTAGCACCACATTGCATTGGCCATCTGATCTAACTTCTGGAGACAGTCAAAATGATCCTTTGAATTCTTCCCTAACTCTTTCCTCAGCCGAGATACATGCATTCATCTACAGCTGCATACAGCACTTGTGAGACAATTTGAATAGAAGCAAAACATTCTTGGGGTAAAACCTAAAGGGAAAAGCCTAGCAATTCGAATAGGAGCAAAACATTCTTGGGGTAAAACCTAAAGGGAAAAGCCTAGCACCACATTGCATTGGCCATCTGATCTAACTTCTGGAGACAGTCAAAATGATCCTTAGAATTCTTCCCTACCTCTTTCCTCGGCCGAGATACATGCATTCATCTACAGCTGCATACAGCACTTCTGAGACAATTTGAATAGAAGCAAAACATTCTTGGGGTAAAACCTAAAGGGAAAAGCCTAGCAATTCGAATAGGAGCAAAACATTCTTGGGGTAAAACCTAAAGGGAAAAGCCTAGCACCACATTGCATTGGCCATCTGATCTAACTTTTGGAGACCGTCAAAATGATCCTTGGAATTCTTCCCTACCTCTTTCCCCGGCAGAGATACATGCATTCATCTACAGCCTCATACACCACTTCTGAGACAATTCGAATAGAAGCAAAACATTCTTGGGGTAAAACCTAAAGGGAAAAGCCTAGCACCACATTGCATTGGCCATCTCATCTAACTTCTGGAGACATTCAAAATGCTCCTTAGAATTCTGCCCTACCTCTTTCCTCGGCCGAGATACATGCATTCATCTACAGCTGCGTATCGCACTTGTGAGACAATTCGAATAGAAGCAAAACATTCTTGGGGTAAAACCTAAAGGGAAAAGCCTAGCACCACATTGCATTGGCCATCTCATCTAACTTCTGGAGACAGTCAAAATGCTCCTTAGAATTCTTCCCTTCCTCTTTCTGCTGCCGAGATACATGCATTAATCTACAGCTGCATACAGAACTTCTGAGACAATTCGTATGGAAGCAAACCATTCTTGGGGCAAAACCGAAAGGGAAAAGCCTAGCAATTTGAATAGAAGCAAAACATTCTTGGGGTAAAACCTAAAGGGAAAAGCCTAGCACCACATTGCATTGGCCATCTGATCTAACTTCTGGAGACAGTCAAAATGCTCCTTAGAATTCTTCCCTACCTCTTTCCTCGGCCGAGTTACATGCATTCATCAACAGCTGCATACAGCACTTCTGAGACAATTTGAATAGAAGCAAAACATACTTGGGGTAAAACCTAAAGGGAACAGCCTAGCACCACATTGCATTGGCCATCTGATCTAACTTCTGGAGACAGTCAAAATGATCCTTAGAATTCCTCCCTACCTCTTTCCTATGCCGAGATACATGCATTCATCTACTGCTGCATACAGCTCTTGGGAGACAATTCGAATAGAAGAAAAGCATTACAGTATCACAGTATCACAGTATCACTTATGTTTGAAAGGACCTCGGGGATCATCGAGTCCAACCTATCAACACAGACCCCATGACTAGACCATGGCACCAAGTGCCACGTCCAATCTGCCCTTGAACGGCTCCAGGGTCGATGACTCAACCACCTCCCTGGGCAACCGGTTCCAATGCCGAATGACTCGCTCAGTGAAGAACTTCCTCCTCACCTCGAGTCTGAACCTCCCCTGGCGCAGCTTGAGACTGTGTCCCCTTGTACTGCTGCTGGTTGCCTGGGAGATGAGGCCAACCCCCTCCTGGCTACAACCACCCTTCAGGTAGTTGTAGAGGGCAATGAGGTCACCCCTGAGCCTCCTCTTCTCCAGGCTAAACAATCCCAGCTCCATCAGCCTCTCCTCATAGTGCTTGTGTTCAAGGCCTCTCACCATCCTTGTTGCACTTCGCAGGACATGCTCAAGTGTTTCGATGTCCTTCTTAAACTGAGGGGCCCATGCATTCATCTACAGCGGCATACAGCACTTCTGAGACAATTCGAATAGAAGCAAACCATTCTTGGGGCAAAACCTAAAGGGAAAAGCCTAGCACCACATTGCATTGGCCATCTGATCTAACTTATGGAGACAGTCAAAATGCTCCTTAGAATTCTTCCCTACCTCTTTCCTCTCCCGAGATACATGAATTCATCTACAGCTGCATACAGCACTTGTGAGACAATTCGAAGAGAAGCAAAACATTCTTGGGGTAAAACCTAAAGGGAAAAGCCTAGCAATTTGAATAGGAGCAAAACATTCTTGGGGTAAAACCTAAAGGGAAAAGCCTAGCACCACATTGCATTGGCCATCTGATCTAACTTCTGGAGACAGTCAAAATGACCCTTTGAATTCTTCCCTAACTCTTTCCTCTGCCGAGATACATGCATTCATCTACAGCTGCATACAGCACTTCTGAGACAATTCGAATAGAAGCAAAACATTCCTGGAGTAAAACCTAAAGGGAAAAGCCCAGCAATCCTTATAGGAGCAAAACATTCTTGGGGTAAAACCTAAAGGGAAAAGCCTAGCACCACATTGCATTGGCCATCTGATCTAACTTCTGGCGACTGTCAAAATGATCCTTAGAATTCTTCCCTACCTCATTCCTCGGCCGAGATACATGCATTCATCTTCTGCTGCACACAGCACTTGTGAGACAATTCGAATAGAAGCAAAACATTCTTGGGGTAAAACCTAAAGGGAAAAGCCCAGCACCACATTGCATTGGCGATCTGATCTAACTTCTGGAGACAGTCAAAATGATCCTTAGAATTCTTCCCTACCTCATTCCTCGGCCGAGATCCATGCATTCTTCTACAGCTGCATACAGCACTTCAGAGACAATTCGAATAGAAGCAAAACATTCTTGGGGTAAAACCTAAAGGGAAAAGCCTAGCACCACATTGCATTGGCCATCTGATCTAACTTCTGGAGACAGTCAAAATGATCCTTAGAATTCTTCCCTACCTCTTTCCTCGGCTGAGATACATGCATTCATCTACAGCAGCATACAGCACTTGTGAGACAATTCAAATAGAAGCAAAACATTCTTGGGGTAAAACCTAAAGGGAAAAACCCAGCAATTCTTATAGGAGCAAAACATTCTTGGGGTAAAACCTAAAGGGAAAAACCCAGCAATTCTTATAGGAGCAAAACATTCTTGGGGTAAAACCTAAAGGGAAAAGCCTAGCACCACATTGCATTGGCCATCTGATCTCACTTCTGGAGACAGTCAAAATGATCCTTAGGATTCTTCCCTACCTCTTTCCTCTGCCGAGATACATGCATTCATCTACAGCTGCATACAGCACTTGTGAGACAATTCGAACAGAAGCAAAACATTCTTGGGGTAAAACCTAAAGGGAAAAGCCTAGCAATTCGAATAGGAGCAAAACATTCTTGGGGTAAAACCTAAAGGGAAAAGCCTAGCACCACATTGCATTGGCCATCTGATCTAACTTCTGGACACAGTCAAAATGCTCCTTAGAATTCTTCCCTACCTCTTTCCTCGGCCGAGATACATGCATTCATCTACAGCTGCATACAGCACTTTGGAGACAATACGAATAGAAGCAAAACATTCTTGGGGTAAAACCTAAGAGGAAAAGCCTAGCACCACATTGCATAGGCCATCTGATCTAACTTCTGGAGACAGTCAAAATGCTCGTTAGAATTCTTCCCTACCTCTTTCCTCTGCCGAGATACATGCATTCATCTACAGCTGCATACAGCACTTGTGAGACAATTCGAATAGAAGCAAAACATTCTTGGGGTAAAACCTAAAGGGAAAAGCCTAGCACCACATTGCATTGGCCATCTGATCTCACCTCTGGAGACAGTCAAAATGATCCTTTGAATTCTTCCCTACCTCTTTCTTCTGCCGAGATACATGCATTCATCTTCAGCTGCATACAGCACTTCTGAGACAATTCGAATAGAAGCAAAACATTCTTGGGGCAAAACATAAAGGGAAAAGCCTAGCACCACATTGCATTGGCCATATGATCTCACTTCTGGAGACAGTCCAAATGCTCCTTAGAATTCTTCCCTACCTCTTTCCTCGGCCGAGATACATGCATTCATCTTCAGCTGCATACAGCACTTGTGAGACAATTCGAATAGAAGCAAAACATTCTTGGGGTAAAACCTAAAGGGAAAAGCCTTGCAATTTGAATAGGAGCAAAACATTCTTGGGGTAAAACCTAAAGGGAAAAGCCTAGCACCACATTGCATTGGCCATCTGATCTAACTTCTGGAGACAGTCAAAATGCTCCTTAGAATTCTTCCCTACCTCTTTCCTCTGCCGAGATACATGCATTCATCTACAGCTGCATACAGCACTTGGGAGACAACTCGACAAGAAGCAAACCATTTTTGGGGTAAAACGTAAAGGGAAAAGCCTAGTACCACATTGCATTGGCCATCTGATCTAACTTCTGGAGACAGTCAAAATGCTCCTTAGAATTCTTCCCTACCTCTTTCCTCTGCCGAGATACATGCATTCATCTACAGCTGCATACAGCACTTCGGAGACAATTTGAATAGAAGCAAACCATTCTTGGGGTAAAACCTAAAGGGAAAAGCCTGGCACCACATTGCATGGGCCATCTGATCTAACTTCTGGAGACAGTCAAAATGCTCCTTAGAATTCTTCCCTACCTCTTTCCTCGGCCGTGATACATGCATTCATCTATGGCTGCATGCAGTACTTCGGACACAGTATCACAGTATCACTTAGGTTGGAAAGGACCTCGGGGATCATCGAGTCCAACCTATCAACACAGACCCCATGACTAGACCACGGCACCAAGTGCCACGTCCAATCTCCCCTTGAACGCCTCCAGGGTCGATGACTCAACCACCTCCCTGGGCAACCGGTTCCAATGCCGAATGACTCGCTCAGTGAAGAACTTCCTCCTCACCTCGAGTCTGAACCTCCCCTGGCGCAGCTTAAGACTGTGTCCCCTTGTTCTGCTGCTGGTTGCCTGGGAGAAGAGGCCAACCCCCTCCCGGCTACAACCACCCTTCAGGTAGTTGTAGAGGGCAATGAGGTCACCCCTGAGCCTCCTCTTCTCCAGGCTAAACAATCCCAGCTCCCTCAGCCTCTCCTCACAGGGCTTGTGTTCAAGGCCTCTCACCAGCCTTGTTGCCCTTCTCTGGACATGCTCAAGTGTTTCGATGTCCTTCTTAAACTGAGGGGCCCATGCATTCATCTACAGCTGCATACAGCACTTCTGAGACAATTCGAATAGAAGCAAAACATTCTTGGGGTAAAACCTAAAGGGAAAAGCCTAGCAATTTGAATAGGAGCAAAACATTCTTGGGGTAAAACCTAAAGGGAAAAGCCTAGCACCACATTGCATTGGCCATCTGATCTCACTTCTGGAGACAGTCAAAATGCTCCTTAGAATTCTTCCCTGCCCCTTTCCTCGGCCGAGATACATGCATTCATCTACAGCTGCATACAGCAGTTGGGAGACAATTCGAATAGAAGCCAAACATTCTTGGGGTAAAACCTAACAGGAAAAGCCTAGCACCACATTGCATTGGCCATCTGATCTAACTTCTGGAGACAGTCAAAATGATCCTAAGAATTCTTCCCTACCTCTTTCCTCTGCCAAGATACGTACATTCATCTACAGCTGCGTATAGCACTTGTGAGACAATTCGAAAAGAAGCAAAACATGCTCGGGGTAAAACCTAAAGGGAAAAGCCTAGCACCACATTGCATTGGCCATCTGATCTAACTTCTATAGACAGTCAAACTGATATTTAGAATTCTTCCCTACCTCTATCCTCGGCCGAGATACATGCATTCATCTACAGCTGCATACAGCACTTCTGAGACAATCCGAATAGAAGCAAAACATTCTTGGGGTAAAACCTAAAAGGAAAAGCCTGGCACCACATTGCATTGGCCATCTGATCTAACTTCTGGAGACAGTCAAAATGCTCCTTAGAATTCTTCCCTACCTCTTTCCTCGGCCGAGATACATGCATTCATCTACAGCTGCATACAGCACTTGTGAGACAATTCAAATAGAAGCAAAACATTCTTGGGGTAAAACCTAAGGGGAAAAGCCTAGCACCACATTTCATTGGCCATCTGATCTAACTTCTGGAGACAGTCAAAATGCTCCTTAGAATTCTTCCCTACCTCTATCCTCGGCCGAGATACATGCATTCATCTACAGCTGCATACAGCACTTGTGAGACAATACGAATAGAAGCAAAACATTCTTGGGGTAAAACCTAAAGGGAAAAGCCTAGCACCACATTGCATTGGCCATCTGATCTCACTTCTGGAGACAGTCAAAATGCTCCTTAGAATTCTTCCCTATCTCTTTCCTCTGCCGAGATACATGCATTCATCTTCAGCTGCATACAGCACTTGGGAGACAATTCGAATAGAAGCAAACCTTTTTTGGGGTAAAACGAAAAGGGAAAAGCCTAGCACTACATTGCATTGGCCTTCTGATCTAACTACTGGTGACAGTCAAAATGATCCTTAGAATTCTTCCCTACCTCTTTCCTCTGCCAAGATACATACATTCATCTACAGCTGCGTATAGCACTTGTGAGACAATATGAATAGAAGCAAAACATTCTTGGGGTAAAACCTAAAGGGAAAAGCCTAGCACCACATTGCATTGGCCATATGATCTCACTTCTGGAGACAGTCAAAATGCTCCTTAGAATTCTTCCCTACCTCTTTCCTCGGCCGAGATACATGCATTCATCTACAGCTGCATACAGCACTTGTGAGACAATTCGAATAGAAGAAAAACATTCTTGGGGTAAAACCTAAAGGGAAAAGCCTAGCAATTCGAATAGGAGCAAAACATTCTTGGGGTAAAACCTAAAGGGAAAAGCCTAGCACCACATTGCATTGGCCATCTGATCTAACTTCTGGACACAGTCAAAATGCTCCTTAGAATTCCTCCCAACCTCTTTCCTCTGCCGAGATACATGCATTCATCTACAGCTGCATACAGCACTTCTGAGACAATTCGAATAGAAGCCAAACATTCTTGGGGTAAAACCTAACAGGAAAAGCCTAGCACCACATTGCATTGGCCATCTGATCTAACTTCTGGACACAGTCAAAATGCACCGTATAATTCTTCCCTAACTCTTTCCTCGGCCGAGATACATGCATTCATCTACAGCTGCATACAGAACTTGGGAGACAATTCGAATAGAAGCCAAACATTCTTGGGGTAAAACCTAAAGGGAAAAGCCTAGCACCACATTGCATTGGCCATCTGATCTCACTTCTGGAGACAGTCAAAATGCTCCTTAGAATTCTTCCCTGCCTCTTTCCTCGGCCGAGATACATGCATTCATCTACAGCTGCATACAGCAGTTGGGAGACAATTCGAATAGAAGCCAAACATTCTTGGGGTAAAACCTAACAGGAAAAGCCTAGCACCACATTGCATTGGCCATGTGATCTAACTTCTGGAGACAGTCAAAATGATCCTAAGAATTCTTCCCTACCTCTTTCCTCTGCCAAGATACGTACATTCATCTACAGCTGCGTATAGCACTTGTGAGACAATTCGAAAAGAAGCAAAACATGCTCGGGGTAAAACCTAAAGGGAAAAGCCTAGCACCACATTGCATTGGCCATCTGATCTAACTTCTATAGACAGTCAAACTGATATTTAGAATTCTTCCCTACCTCTATCCTCGGCCGAGATACATGCATTCATCTACAGCTGCATACAGCACTTCTGAGACAATCCGAATAGAAGCAAAACATTCTTGGGGTAAAACCTAAAAGGAAAAGCCTGGCACCACATTGCATTGGCCATCTGATCTAACTTCTGGAGACAGTCAAAATGCTCCTTAGAATTCTTCCCTACCTCTTTCCTCGGCCGAGATACATGCATTCATCTACAGCTGCATACAGCACTTGTGAGACAATTCAAATAGAAGCAAAACATTCTTGGGGTAAAACCTAAGGGGAAAAGCCTAGCACCACATTTCATTGGCCATCTGATCTAACTTCTGGAGACAGTCAAAATGCTCCTTAGAATTCTTCCCTACCTCTATCCTCGGCCGAGATACATGCATTCATCTACAGCTGCATACAGCACTTGTGAGACAATACGAATAGAAGCAAAACATTCTTGGGGTAAAACCTAAAGGGAAAAGCCTAGCACCACATTGCATTGGCCATCTGATCTAACTTCTGGAGACAGTCAAAATGCTCCTTAGAATTCTTCCCTATCTCTTTCCTCTGCCGAGATACATGCATTCATCTTCAGCTGCATACAGCACTTGGGAGACAATTCGAATAGAAGCAAACCTTTTTTGGGGTAAAACGAAAAGGGAAAAGCCTAGCACTACATTGCATTGGCCTTCTGATCTAACTACTGGTGACAGTCAAAATGATCCTTAGAATTCTTCCCTACCTCTTTCCTCTGCCAAGATACATACATTCATCTACAGCTGCGTATAGCACTTGTGAGACAATATGAATAGAAGCAAAACATTCTTGGGGTAAAACCTAAAGGGAAAAGCCTAGCACCACATTGCATTGGCCATATGATCTCACTTCTGGAGACAGTCAAAATGCTCCTTAGAATTCTTCCCTACCTCTTTCCTCGGCCGAGATACATGCATTCATCTACAGCTGCATACAGCACTTCGGAGATAAAACGAATAGAAGCAAAACATTCTTGGGATAAAACCTAAGGGGAAAAGCCTAGCACCACATTTCATTGGCCATCTGATCTAACTTCTGGAGACAGTCAAAATGCACCGTAGAATTCTTCCCTAACTCTTTCCTCTGCCGAGATACATGCATTCATCTACAGCTGCATACAGCACTAGTGAGACAATTCGAATAGAAGAAAAACATTCTTGGGGTAAAACCTAAAGGGAAAAGCCTAGCAATTCGAATAGGAGCAAAACATTCTTGGGGTAAAACCTAAAGGGAAAAGCCTAGCACCACATTGCATTGGCCATCTGATCTAACTTCTGGACACAGTCAAAATGCTCCTTAGAATTCCTCCCAACCTCTTTCCTCTGCCGAGATACATGCATTCATCTACAGCTGCATACAGCACTTCTGAGACAATTCGAATAGAAGCCAAACATTCTTGGGGTAAAACCTAACAGGAAAAGCCTAGCACCACATTGCATTGGCCATCTGATCTAACTTCTGGACACAGTCAAAATGCACCGTATAATTCTTCCCTAACTCTTTCCTCGGCCGAGATACATGCATTCATCTACAGCTGCATACAGAACTTGGGAGACAATTCGAATAGAAGCCAAACATTCTTGGGGTAAAACCTAAAGGGAAAAGCCTAGCACCACATTGCATTGGCCATCTGATCTAACTTCTGGAGACAGTCAAAATGCTCCTTAGAATTCTTCCCTGCCTCTTTCCTCGGCCAAGATACATGCATTCATCTACAGCTGCATACAGCAGTTGGGAGACAATTCGAATAGAAGCCAAACATTCTTGGGGTAAAACCTAACAGGAAAAGCCTAGCACCACATTGCATTGGCCATCTGATCTAACTTCTGGAGACAGTCAAAATGCTCCTTAGAATTCTTCCCTATCTCTTTCCTCTGCCGAGATACATGCATTCATCTTCAGCTGCATACAGCACTTGGGAGACAATTCGAATAGAAGCAAACCTTTTTTGGGGTAAAACGTAAAGGGAAAAGCCTAGCACTACATTGCATTGGCCTTCTGATATAACTACTGGTGACAGTCAAAATGATCCTTAGAATTCTTCCCTACCACTTTCCTCTGCCAAGATACGTACATTCATCTACAGCTGCGTATAGCACTTGTGAGACAATTCGAAAAGAAGCAAAACATGCTCGGGGTAAAACCTAAAGGGAAAAGCCTAGCACCACATTGCATTGGCCATCTGATCTAACTTCTATAGACAGTCAAACTGATATTTAGAATTCTTCCCTACCTCTATCCTCGGCCGAGATACATGCATTCATCTACAGCTGCATACAGCACTTCTGAGACAATCTGAATAGAAGCAGAACATTCTTGGGGTAAAACGTAAAAGGAAAAGCCTGGCACCACATTGCATTGGCCATCTGATCTAACTTCTGGAGACAGTCAAAATGCTCCTTAGAATTCTTCCCTACCTCTTTCCTCGGCCGAGATACATGCATTCATCTACAGCTGCATACAGCACTTCGGAGATAATACGAATAGAAGCAAAACATTCTTGGGATAAAACCTAAGGGGAAAAGCCTAGCACCACATTTCATTGGCCATCTGATCTAACTTCTGGAGACAGTCAAAATGATCCTTAGAATTCTTCCCTACCCCTTTCCTCTGCCGACATACATGCATTCATCTACAGCTGCATACAGCACTTGTGAGACAATTCCAATAGAAGCAAATCATTCTTGGGGTAATACCTAAAGGGAAAAGCCTAGCAATTCTTATAGGAGCAAAACATTCTTGGGGTAAAACCTAAAGGGAAAAGCCTAGCACCACATTGCATTGGCCATCTGATCTAACTTCTGGAGACAGTCAAAATGATCCTTAGGATTCTTCCCTACCTCTTTCCTCTGCCGAGAACCATGCATTCATCTACAGCTGCATACAGCACTTCTCAGACAATTCGAATAGAAGCAAACCATTCTTGGTGTAAAACCTAAAGGGAAAAGCCTAGCACCACATTGCATTGGCCATCTGATCTAACTTCTGGAGACAGTCAAAATGCTCCTTAGAATTCTTCCCTACCTCTTTCCTCTGCCGAGATACATGCATTCATCTACAGCTGCATACAGCACTTCGGAGACAATTTGAATAGAAGCAAACCATTCTTGGGGTAAAACCTAAAGGGAAAAGCCTGGCACCACATTGCATGGGCCATCTGATCTAACTTCTGGACACAGTCAAAATGCTCCTTAGAATTCTTCCCTACCTCTTTCCTCTGCCGAGATACATGCAGTCATCTATGGCTGCATGCAGTACTTCGGAGATAGTATCACAGTATCACTTAGGTTGGAAAGGACCTCGGGGATCATCGAGTCCAACCTATCAACACAGACCCCATGACTAGACCACGGCACCAAGTGCCACGTCCAATCTCCCCTTGAACGCCTCCAGGGTCGATGACTCAACCACCTCCCTGGGCAACCGGTTCGAATGCCGAATGACTCGCTCAGTGAAGAACTTCCCCCTCACCTCGAGTCTGAACCTCCCCTGGCGCAGCTTAAGACTGTGTCCCCTTGTTCTGCTGCTGGTTGCCTGGGAGACGAGGCCAACCCCCTCCCGGCTACAACCACCCTTCAGGTAGTTGTAGAGGGCAATGAGGTCACCCCTGAGCCTCCTCTTCTCCAGGCTAAACAATCCCAGCTCCCTCAGCCTCTCCTCACAGGGCTTGTGTTCAAGGCCTCTCACCAGCCTTGTTGCCCTTCTCTGGACATGCTCAAGTGTTTCGATGTCCTTCTTAAACTGAGGGGCCCATGCATTCATCTACGGCTGCATACAGCACTTCTGAGACAATTCGAATAGAAGCAAAACATTCTTGGGGTAAAACCTAAAGGGAAAAACCTAGCAATTTGAATAGGAGCAAAACATTCTTGGGGTAAAACCTAAAGGGAAAAGCCTAGCACCACATTGCATTGGCCATGTGATCTCACTTCTGGAGACAGTCAAAATGCTCCTTAGAATTCTTCCCTGCCTCTTTCCTCGGCCGAGATACATGCATTCATCTTCAGCTGCATACAGCACTTGGGAGACAATTCGAATAGAAGCAAACCTTTTTTGGGGTAAAACGAAAAGGGAAAAGCCTAGCACTACATTGCATTGGCCTTCTGATCTAACTACTGGTGGCAGTCAAAATGATCCTTAGAATTCTTCCCTACCTCTTTCCTCTGCCAAGATACGTACATTCATCTACAGCTGCGTATAGCACTTGTGAGACAATTCGAAAAGAAGCAAAACATGCTCGGGGTAAAACCTAAAGGGAAAAGCCTAGCACCACATTGCATTGGCCATCTGATCTAACTTCTGGAGACAGTCAAAATGATCCTTAGAATTCTTCCCTACCTCTTTCCTCTGCCGAGAGACATGCATTCATCTACAGCTGCATACAGCACTTGTGAGACAATTTGAATAGAAGCAAAACATTCTTGGGGTAAAACCTAAAGGGAAAAGCCTAGCACCACATTGCATTGGCCATATGATCTCACTTCTGGAGACAGTCAAAATGCTCCTTAGAATTCTTCCCTACCTCTTTCCTCGGCCGAGATACATGCATTCATCTACAGCTGCATACAGCACTTCGGAGATAATACGAATAGAAGCAAAACATTCTTGGGATAAAACCTAAGGGGAAAAGCCTAGCACCACATTTCATTGGCCATCTGATCTAACTTCTGGAGACAGTCAAAATGCACCGTAGAATTCTTCCCTAACTCTTTCCTCTGCCGAGATACATGCATTCATCTACAGCTGCATACAGCACTTGTGAGACAATTCGAATAGAAGAAAAACATTCTTGGGGTAATACCTAAAGGGAAAAGCCTAGCAATTCTTATAGGAGCAAAACATTCTTGGGGTAAAACCTAAAGGGAAAAGCCTAGCACCACATTGCATTGGCCATATGATCTCACTTCTGGAGACAGTCAAAATGCTCCTTAGAATTCTTCCCTACCTCTTTCCTCGGCCGAGATACATGCATTCATCTACAGCTGCATACAGCACTTCGGAGATAATACGAATAGAAGCAAAACATTCTTGGGATAAAACCTAAGGGGAAAAGCCTAGCACCACATTTCATTGGCCATCTGATCTAACTTCTGGAGACAGTCAAAATGATCCTTAGAATTCTTCCCTACCCCTTTCCTCTGCCGAGATACATGCATTCATCTACAGCTGCATACAGCACTTGTGAGACAATTCAAATAGAAGCAAAACATTCTTGGGGTAATACCTAAAGGGAAAAGCCTAGCAATTCTTATAGGAGCAAAACATTCTTGGGGTAAAACCTAAAGGGAAAAGCCTAGCACCACATTGCATTGGCCATCTGATCTAACTTCTGGAGACAGTCAAAATGATACTTAGGATTCTTCCCTACCTCTTTCCTCTGCCGAGATCCATGCATTCATCTACAGCTGCATACAGCACTTCTGAGACAATTCGATTAGAAGCAAACCATTCTTGGTGTAAAACCTAAAGGGAAAAGCCTAGCACCACATTGCATTGGCCATCTGATCTAACTTCTGGAGACAGTCAAAATGCTCCTTAGAATTCTTCCCTACCTCTTTCCTCTGCCGAGATACATGCATTCATCTACAGCTGCATACAGCACTTCGGAGACAATTTGAATAGAAGCTAACCATTCTTGGGGTAAAACCTAAAGGGAAAAGCCTGGCACCACATTGCATGGGCCATCTGATCTAACTTCTGGAGACAGTCAAAATGCTCCTTAGAATTCTTCCCTACCTCTTTCCTCTGCCGAGATACATGCATTCATCTATGGCTGCATGCAGTACTTCGGAGATAGTATCACAGTATCACTTAGGTTGGAAAGGACCTCGGGGATCATCGAGTCCAACCTATCAACACAGACCCCATGACTAGACCACGGCACCAAGTGCCACGTCCAATCTCCCCTTGAACGCCTCCAGGGTCGATGACTCAACCACCTCCCTGGGCAACTGTTTCCAATGCCGAATGACTCGCTCAGTGAAGAACTTCCTCCTCACCTCGAGTCTGAACCTCCCCTGGCGCAGCTTAAGACTGTGTCCCCTTGTTCTGCTGCTGGTTGCCTGGGAGACGAGGCCAACCCCCTCCCGGCTACAACCACCCTTCAGGTAGTTGTAGAGGGCAATGAGGTCACCCCTGAGCCTCCTCTTCTCCAGGCTAAACAATCCCAGCTCCCTCAGCCTCTCCTCACAGGGCTTGTGTTCAAGGCCTCTCACCAGCCTTGTTGCCCTTCTCTGGACATGCTCAAGTGTTTCGATGTCCTTCTTAAACTGAGGGGCCCATGCATTCATCTACAGCTGCATACAGCACTTCTGAGACAATTCGAATAGAAGCAAAACATTCTTGGGGTAAAACCTAAAGGGAAAAGCCTAGCAATTTGAATAGGAGCAAAACATTCTTGGGGTAAAACCTAAAGGGAAAAGCCTAGCACCACATTGCATTGGTCTTCTGATGTAACTACTGGTGACAGTCAAAATGATCCTTAGAATTCTTCCCTACCTCTTTCCTCTGCCAAGATACGTACATTCATCTACAGCTGCGTATAGCACTTGTGAGACAATTCGAAAAGAAGCAAAACATGCTCGGGGTAAAACCTAAAGGGAAAAGCCTAGCACCACATTGCATTGGCCATCTGATCTAACTTCTGGAGACAGTCAAAATGATCCTTAGAATTCTTCCCTACCTCTTTCCTCTGCCGAGAGACATGCATTCATCTACAGCTGCATACAGCACTTGTGAGACAATTTGAATAGAAGCAAAACATTCTTGGGGTAAAACCTAAAGGGAAAAGCCTAGCACCACATTGCATTGGCCATATGATCTCACTTCTGGAGACAGTCAAAATGCTCCTTAGAATTCTTCCCTACCTCTTTCCTCGGCCGAGATACATGCATTCATCTACAGCTGCATACAGCACTTCGGAGACAATACGAATAGAAGCAAAACATTCTTGGGATAAAACCTAAGGGGAAAAGCCTAGCACCACATTTCATTGGCCATCTGATCTAACTTCTGGAGACAGTCAAAATGCACCGTAGAATTCTTCCCTAACTCTTTCCTCTGCAGAGATACATGCATTCATCTACAGCTGCATACAGCACTTGTGAGACAATTCAAATAGAAGCAAAACATTCTTGGGGTAATACCTAAAAGGAAAAGCCTAGCAATTCTTATAGGAGCAAAACATTCTTGGGGTAAAACCTCAAGGGAAAAGCCTAGCACCACATTGCATTGGCCATCTGATCTAATTTCTTGAGACAGTCAAAATGATCCTTAGGATTCTTCCCTACCTCTTTCCTCTGCCGAGATCCATGCATTCATCTACAGCTGCATACAGCACTTCTCAGACAATTCGAATAGAAGCAAACCATTCTTGGTGTAAAACCTAAAGGGAAAAGCCTAGCACCACATTGCATTGGCCATCTGATCTAACTTCTGGATACAGTCAAAATGATCCTTAGAATTCTTCCCTACCTCTTTCCTCTGCCGAGATATATGCATTCATCTTCAGCTGCATACAGCACTTCTGAGACAATTCGAATAGAAGCAAAACATTCTTGGGGTAAAACCTAAAGGGAAAAGCCTAGCACCACATTGCATTGGCCATCTGATCTAACTTCTGGAGACAGTCAAAATGCTCCTTAGAATTCTTCCCTACCTCTTTCCTCTGCCGAGATACATGCATTCATCTACAGCTGCATACAGCACTTGTGATACAATTCGAATAGAAGCAAAACATTCTTGGGGTAAAACCTAAAGGGAAAAGCCTAGCAATTCGAATAGGAGCAAAACATTCTTGGGGTAAAACCTAAAGGGAAAAGCCTAGCACCACATTGCATTGGCCATCTGATCTAACTTCTGGACACAGTCAAAATGCTCCTTAGAATTCCTCCCAACCTCTTTCCTCTGCCGAGATACATGCATTCATCTACAGCTGCATACAGCACTTCTGAGACAATTCGAATAGAAGCCAAACATTCTTGGGGTAAAACCTAACAGGAAAAGCCTAGCACCACATTGCATTGGCCATCTGATCTAACTTCTGGACACAGTCAAAATGCACCGTAGAATTCTTCCCTAACTCTTTCCTCGGCCGAGATACATGCATTCATCTACAGCTGCATACAGCACTTGGGAGACAATTCGAACAGAAGCCAAACATTCTTGGGGTAAAACCTAAAGGGAAAAGCCTAGCACCACATTGCATTGGCCATCTGATCAAACTTCTGGAGACAGTCAAAAAGATCCTTAGAATTCCTCCCGACCTCTTTCCTCGGCCGAGATCCATGCATTCATCTACAGCTGCATACAGCACTTCTGAGACAATCCGAATAGAAGCAAAACATTCTTGGGGTAAAACCTAAAAGGAAAAGCCTGGCACCACATTGCATTGGCCATCTGATCTAACTTCTGGAGACAGTCAAAATGCTCCTTAGAATTCTTCCCTACCTCTTTCCTCGGCCGAGATACATGCATTCATCTACAGCTGCATACAGCACTTCGGAGACAATACGAATAGAAGCAAAACATTCTTGGGGTAAAACCTAAGGGGAAAAGCCTAGCACCACATTTCATTGGCCATCTGATCTAACTTCTGGAGACAGTCAAAATGATCCTTAGAATTCTTCCCTACCCCTTTCCTCTGCCGAGATACATGCATTCCTCTACAGCTGCATACAGCACTTGTGAGACAATTCAAATAGAAGCAAAACATTCTTGGGGTAATACCTAAAGGGAAAAGCCTAGCAATTCTTATAGGAGCAAAACATTCTTGGGGTAAAACCTAAAGGGAAAAGCCTAGCACCACATTGCATTGGCCATCTGATCTAACTTCTGGAGACAGTCAAAATGCTCCTTAGAATTCTTCCCTACCTCTTTCCTCTGCCGAGATACATGCATTCATCTACAGCTGCATACAGCACTTCGGAGACAATTTGAATAGAAGCAAACCATTCTTGGGGTAAAACCTAAAGGGAAAAGCCTGGCACCACATTGCATGGGCCATCTGATCTAACTTCTGGAGACAGTCAAAATGCTCCTTAGAATTCTTCCCTACCTCTTTCCTCTGCCGAGATACATGCATTCATCTATGGCTGCATGCAGTACTTCGGAGATAGTGTCACAGTATCACTTAGGTTGGAAAGGACCTCGGGGATCATCGAGTCCAACCTATCAACACAGACCCCATGACTAGACCACGGCACCAAGTGCCACGTCCAATCTCCCCTTGAACGCCTCCAGGGTCGATGACTCAACCACCTCCCTGGGCAACCGTTTCCAATGCCGAATGACTCGCTCAGTGAAGAACTTCCTCCTCACCTCGAGTCTGAACCTCCCCTGGCGCAGCTTAAGACTGTGTCCCCTTGTTCTGCTGCTGGTTGCCTGGGAGACGAGGCCAACCCCCTCCCGGCTACAACCACCCTTCAGGTAGTTGTAGAGGGCAATGAGGTCACCCCTGAGCCTCCTCTTCTCCAGGCTAAACAATCCCAGCTCCCTCAGCCTCTCCTCACAGGGCTTGTGTTCAAGGCCTCTCACCAGCCTTGTTGCCCTTCTCTGGACATGCTCAAGTGTTTCGATGTCCTTCTTAAACTGAGGGGCCCATGCATTCATCTACAGCTGCATACAGCACTTCTGAGACAATTCGAATAGAAGCAAAACATTCTTGGGGTAAAACCTAAAGGGAAAAGCCTAGCAATTTGAATAGGAGCAAAACATTCTTGGGGTAAAACCTAAAGGGAAAAGCCTAGCACCACATTGCATTGGCCTTCTGATGTAACTACTGGTGACAGTCAAAATGATCCTTAGAATTCTTCCCTACCTCTTTCCTCTGCCAAGATACGTACATTCATCTACAGCTGCGTATAGCACTTGTGAGACAATTCGAAAAGAAGCAAAACATGCTCGGGGTAAAACCTAAAGGGAAAAGCCTAGCACCACATTGCATTGGCCATCTGATCTAACTTCTGGAGACAGTCAAAATGATCCTTAGAATTCTTCCCTACCTCTTTCCTCTGCCGAGAGACATGCATTCATCTACAGCTGCATACAGCACTTGTGAGACAATTTGAATAGAAGCAAAACATTCTTGGGGTAAAACCTAAAGGGAAAAGCCTAGCACCACATTGCATTGGCCATATGATCTCACTTCTGGAGACAGTCAAAATGCTCCTTAGAATTCTTCCCTACCTCTTTCCTCGGCCGAGATACATGCATTCATCTACAGCTGCATACAGCACTTCGGAGACAATACGAATAGAAGCAAAACATTCTTGGGATAAAACCTAAGGGGAAAAGCCTAGCACCACATTTCATTGGCCATCTGATCTAACTTCTGGAGACCGTCAAAATGCACCGTAGAATTCTTCCCTAACTCTTTCCTCTGCAGAGATACATGCATTCATCTACAGCTGCATACAGCACTTGTGAGACAATTCAAATAGAAGCAAAACATTCTTGGGGTAATACCTAAAAGGAAAAGCCTAGCAATTCTTATAGGAGCAAAACATTCTTGGGGTAAAACCTAAAGGGAAAAGCCTAGCACCACATTGCATTGGCCATCTGATCTAACTTCTGGAGACAGTCAAAATGCTCCTTAGAATTCTTCCCTACCTCTTTCCTCTGCCGAGATACATGCATTCATCTACAGCTGCATACAGCACTTCGGAGACAATTTGAATAGAAGCAAACCATTCTTGGGGTAAAACCTAAAGGGAAAAGCCTGGCACCACATTGCATGGGCCATCTGATCTAACTTCTGGAGACAGTCAAAATGCTCCTTAGAATTCTTCCCTACCTCTTTCCTCTGCCGAGATACATGCATTCATCTATGGCTGCATGCAGTACTTCGGAGATAGTATCACAGTATCACTTAGGTTGGAAAGGACCTCGGGGATCATCGAGTCCAACCTATCAACACAGACCCCATGACTAGACCACGGCACCAAGTGCCACGTCCAATCTCCCCTTGAACGCCTCCAGGGTCGATGACTCAACCACCTCCCTGGGCAACCGTTTCCAATGCCGAATGACTCGCTCAGTGAAGAACTTCCTCCTCACCTCGAGTCTGAACCTCCCCTGGCGCAGCTTGAGACTGTGTCCCCTTGTTCTGCTGCTGGTTGCCTGGGAGACGAGGCCAACCCCCTCCCGGCTACAACCACCCTTCAGGAAGTTGTAGAGGGCAATGAGGTCACCCCTGAGCCTCCTCTTCTCCAGGCTAAACAATCCCAGCTCCCTCAGCCTCTCCTCACAGGGCTTGTGTTCAAGGCCTCTCACCAGCCTTGTTGCCCTTCTCTGGACATGCTCAAGTGTTTCGATGTCCTTCTTAAACTGAGGGGCCCATGCATTCATCTACAGCTGCATACAGCACTTCTGAGACAATTCGAATAGAAGCAAAACATTCTTGGGGTAAAACCTAAAGGGAAAAGCCTAGCAATTTGAATAGGAGCAAAACATTCTTGGGGTAAAACCTAAAGGGAAAAGACTAGCACCACATTGCATTGGCCTTCTGATCTAACTTCTGGATACAGTCAATAAGATCCTTAGAATTCTTCCCTACCTCTTTCCTCTGCCGAGATATATGCATTCATCTTCAGCTGCATACAGCACTTCTGAGACAATTCGAATAGAAGCAAAACATTCTTGGGGTAAAACCTAAAGGGAAAAGCCTAGCACCACATTGCATTGGCCATCTGATCTAACTTCTGGAGACAGTCAAAATGCTCCTTAGAATTCTTCCCTACCTCTTTCCTCTGCCGAGATACATGCATTCATCTACAGCTGCATACAGCACTTGTGAGACAATTCGAATAGAAGCAAAACATTCTTGGGGTAAAACCTAAAGGGAAAAGCCTAGCAATTCGAATAGGAGCAAAACATTCTTGGGGTAAAACCTAAAGGGAAAAGCCTAGCACCACATTGCATTGGCCATCTGATCTAACTTCTGGACACAGTCAAAATGCTCCTTAGAATTCCTCCCAACCTCTTTCCTCTGCCGAGATACATGCATTCATCTACAGCTGCATACAGCACTTCTGAGACAATTCGAATAGAAGGCAAACATTCTTGGGGTAAAACCTAACAGGAAAAGCCTAGCACCACATTGCATTGGCCATCTGATCTAACTTCTGGACACAGTCAAAATGCACCGTAGAATTCTTCCCTAACTCTTTCCTCGGCCGAGATACATGCATTCATCTACAGCTGCATACAGCACTTGGGAGACAATTCGAACAGAAGCCAAACATTCTTGGGGTAAAACCTAAAGGGAAAAGCCTAGCACCACATTGCATTGGCCATCTGATCTAACGTCTGGAGACAGTCAAAAAGATCCTTAGAATTCCTCCCGACCTCTTTCCTCGGCCGAGATCCATGCATTCATCTACAGCTGCATACAGCACTTCTCAGACAATTCGAATAGAAGCAAACCATTCTTGGGGTAAAACCTAAAGGGAAAAGCCTAGCACCACATTGCATTGGCCATCTGATCTAACTTCTGGACACAGTCAAAAAGATCCTTAGAATTCTTCCCTACCTCTTTCCTCTGCCGAGATACATGCATTCATCTTCAGCTGCATACAGCACTTCTGAGACAATTCGAATAGAAGCAAAACATTCTCGGGGTAAAACCTAAAGGGAAAAGCCTGGCGCCACATTGCATTGGCCATCTGATATAACTTCTGGAGACAGTCAAAATGATCCTTAGAATCCTCCCAGACCTCTTTCCTCGGCCGAGATACATGCATTCATCTACAGCTGGATACAGCACTTGTGAGACAATCCGAACAGAAGCAAAACATTCTTGGGGTAAAACCTAAAGGGAAAAGCCTAGCAATTTGAATTGGAGCAAAACATTCTTGGGGTAAAACCTAAAGGGAAAAGCCTAGCACCACATTGCATTGGCCTTCTGATGTAACTACTGGTGACAGTCAAAATGATCCTTAGAATTCTTCCCTACCTCTTTCCTCTGCCAAGATACGTACATTCATCTACAGCTGCGTATAGCACTTGTGAGACAATTCGAAAAGAAGCAAAACATGCTCGGGGTAAAACCTAAAGGGAAAAGCCTAGCACCACATTGCATTGGCCATCTGATCTAACTTCTGGAGACAGTCAAAATGATCCCTAGAATTCTTCCCTACCTCTTTCCTCTGCCGAGATACATGCATTCATCTACAGCTGCATACAGCACTTGTGAGACAATTTGAATAGAAGCAAAACATTCTTGGGGTAAAACCTAAAGGGAAAAGCCTAGCACCACATTGCATTGGCCATATGATCTCACTTCTGGAGACAGTCAAAATGATCCTTTGAATTCTTCCCTACCTCTTTCCTCTGCCGAGATACATGCATTCATCTTCAGCTGCATACAGCACTTCTGAGACAATTCGAATAGAAGCAAAACATTCTTGGGGTAAAACCTAACAGGAAAAGCCTAGCACCACATTGCATTGGCCATATGATCTCACTTCTGGAGACAGTCCAAATGCTCCTTAGAATTCTTCCCTAACTCTTTCCTCGGCCGAGATACATGCATTCATCTTCAGCTGCATACAGCACTTGGGAGTCAATTCGAATAGAAGCAAAACATTCTTGGGGTAATACCTAAAGGGAAAAGCCTAGCAATTCTTTTAGGAGCAAAACATTCTCGGGGTAAAACCTAAAGGGAAAAGCCTAGCACCACATTGCATTGGCCATCTGATCTAACTTCTGGAGACAGTCAAAATGATCCTTAGGATTCTTCCCTACCTCTTTCCTCTGCCGAGATCCATGCATTCATCTACAGCTGCATACAGCACTTCTCAGACAATTCGAATATAAGCAAACCATTCTTGGTGTAAAACCTAAAGGGAAAAGCCTAGCACCACATTGCATTGGCCATCTGATCTAACTTCTGGATACAGTCAATAAGATCCTTAGAATTCTTCCCTACCTCTTTCCTCTGCCGAGATATATGCATTCATCTTCAGCTGCATACATCACTTCTGAGACAATTCGAATAGAAGCAAAACATTCTTGGGGTAAAAACTAAAGGGAAAAGCCTAGCACCACATTGCATTGGCCATCTGATCTAACTTCTGGAGACAGTCAAAATGATCCTTAGAATTCTTCCCTACCTCTTTCCTCTGCCGAGATACATGCATTCATCTACAGCTGCATACAGCACTTGTGAGACAATTCGAATAGAAGCAAAACATTCTTGGGGTAAAACCTAAAGGGAAAAGCCTAGCAATTCGAATAGGAGCAAAACATTCTTGGGGTAAAACCTAAAAGGAAAAGCCTAGCACCACATTGCATTGGCCATCTGATCTAACTTCTGGACACAGTCAAAATGCTCCTTAGAATTCCTCCCAACCTCATTCCTCTTCCGAGATACATGCATTCATCTACAGCTGCATACAGCACTTCTGAGACAATTCGAATAGAAACCAAACATTCCTGGGGTAAAACCTAACAGGAAAAGCCTAGCACCACATTGCATTGGCCATCTGATCTAACTTCTGGACACAGTCAAAAAGATCCTTAGAATTCTTCCCTACCTCTTTCCTCGGCCGAGATACATGCATTCATCTACAGCTGCATACAGCACTTGTGAGACAATCCGAACAGAAGCAAAACATTCTTGGGGTAAAACCTAAAGGGAAAAGCCTAGCACCACATTGCATTGGCCATCTGATCTAACTTCTGGAGACAGTCAAAATGCTCCTTAGAATTCTTCCCTACCTCTTTCCTCGGCCGAGATAAATGCATTCATCTTCATCTGCATACTGCACTTGGGAGACAATTCGAATAGAAGCAAACCTTTTTTGGGGTAAAACGTAAAGGGAAAAGCCTAGCACCACATTGCATTGGCCATCTGATCTAACTACTGGTGACAGTCAAAATGATCCTTAGAATTCTACCCAACCTCTTTCCGCTACCGAGATACATGCATTCATCTACAGCTGCATACAGCACTTGTGAGACAATTCGAATAGAAGCAAAACATTCTTGGGGTAAAACCTAAAGGGAAAAGCCTAGCACCACATTGCATTGGCCATATGATCTCACTTCTGGAGACAGTCAAAATGATCCTTTGAATTCTTCCCTACCTCTTTCCTCTGCCGAGATACATGCATTCATCTTCAGCTGCATACAGCACTTCTGAGACAATTCGAATAGAAGCAAAACATTCTTGGGGTAAAACCTAACAGGAAAAGCCTAGCACCACATTGCATTGGCCATCTGATCTCACTTCTGGAGACAGTCCAAATGCTCCTTAGAATTCTTCCCTACCTCTTTCCTCGGCCGAGATACATGCATTCATCTTCAGCTGCATACAGCACTTGGGAGTCAATTCGAATAGAAGCAAAACATTCTTGGGGTAATACCTAAAGGGAAAAGCCTAGCAATTCTTATAGGAGCAAAACATTCTTGGGGTAAAACCTAAAGGGAAAAGCCTAGCACCGCATTGCATTGGCCATCTGATCTAACTTCTGGAGACACTCAAAATGATCCTTAGGATTCTTCCCTACCTCTTTCCTCTGCCGAGATCCATGCATTCATCTACAGCTGCATACAGCACTTCTCAGACAATTCGAATATAAGCAAACCATTCTTGGTGTAAAACCTAAAGGGAAAAGCCTAGCACCACATTGCATTGGCCATATGATCTCACTTCTGGATACAGTCAATAAGATCCTTAGAATTCTTCCCTACCTCTTTCCTCTGCCGAGATATATGCATTCATCTTCAGCTGCATACATCACTTCTGAGACAATTCGAATAGAAGCAAAACATTCTTGGGGTAAAACCTAAAGGGAAAAGCCTAGCACCACATTGCATTGGCCATCTGATCTAACTTCTGGAGACAGTCAAAATGCTCCTTAGAATTCTTCCCTACCTCTTTCCTCTGCCGAGATACATGCATTCATCTACAGCTGCATACAGCACTTCTGAGACAATTCGAATAGAAGCCAAACATTCTTGGGGTAAAACCTAACAGGAAAAGCCTAGCACCACATTGCATTGGCCATCTCATCTAACTTCTGGACCCAGTCAAAATGCACCGTAGAATTCTTCCCTAACTCTTTCCTCGGCCGAGATACATGCATTCATCTACAGCTGCATACAGCACTTGGGAGACAATTCGAATAGAAGCCAAACATTCTTGGGGTAAAACCTAAAGAGAAAAGCCTAGCACCACATTGCATTGGCCATCTGATCTAACTTCTGGAGACAGTCAAAAAGATCCTTAGAATTCCTCCCGACCTCCTTCCTCGTCCGAGATCCATGCATTCATCTACAGCTGCATACAGCACTTCTCAGACAATTCGAATAGAAGCAAAACATTCTTGGGGTAAAACCTAAAGGGAAAAGCCTAGCACCACATTGCATTGGCCATCTGATCTAACTTCTGGACACAGTCAAAAAGATCCTTAGAATTCTTCCCTACCTCTTTCCTCTGCCGAGATACATGCATTCATCTTCAGCTGCAGACAGCACTTCTGAGACAATTCGAATAGAAGCAAAACATTCTCGGGGTAAAACCTAAAGGGAAAAGCCTGGCGCCACATTGCATTGGCCATCTGATCTAACTTCTGGAGACAGTCAAAATGCTCCTTAGAATCCTCCCCTACCTCTTTCCTCGGCCGAGATACATGCATTCATCTACAGCTGCATACAGCACTTGTGAGACAATCCGCACAGAAGCAAAACATTCTTGGGGTAAAACCTAAAGGGAAAATCCTAGCACCACATTGCATTGGCCATCTGATCTAACTTCTGGAGACAGTCAAAATGCTCCTTAGAATTCGTCCCTACCTCTTTCCTCGGCCGAGATAAATGCATTCATCTTCAGCTGCATACAGCACTTGGGAGACAATTCGAATAGAAGCAAACCTTTTTTGGGGTAAAACGTAAAGGGAAAAGCCTAGCACCACATTGCATTGGCCATCTGATCTAACTACTGGTGACAGTCAAAATGATCCTTAGAATTCTTCCCTAACTCTTTCCTCTGCCGAGATACATGCATTCATCTACAGCTGCATACAGCACTTGTGAGACAATTCGAATAGAAGCAAAACATTCTTGGGGTAAAACCTAAAGGGAAAAGCCTAGCACCACATTGCATTGGCCATCTGATCTCACTTCTGGAGACACTCAAAATGATCCTTAGGATTCTTCCCTACCTCTTTCCTCGGCCGAGCTCCATGCATTCATCTACAGCTGCATACAGCACTTCTGAGACAATTCGAATAGAAGCAAAACATTCTTGGGGTAAAACCTAAAGGGAAAAGCCTAGCACCACATAGCATTGGCCATCTGATCTAACTTCTGGAGACAGTCAAAATGCTCCTTAGAATTCTTCCCTACCTCTTTCCTCTGCCGAGATACATGCATTCATCTACAGCTGCATACAGCACTTGTGAGACAATTCGAATAGAAGCAAAACATTCTTGGGGTAAAACCTAAAGGGAAAAGCCTAGCAATTCGAATAGGAGCAAAACATTCTTGGGGTAAAACCTAAAGGGAAAAGCCTAGCACCACATTGCATTGGCCATCTGATCTAACTTCTGGAGACAGTCACAATGCTCCTTAGAATTCTTCCCTACCTCTTTCCTCTGCCGAGATACATGCATTCATCTACAGCTGCATTCTGCACTTGGGAGACAATTCGAATAGAAGCCAAACATTCTTGGGGTAAAACCTAAAGGGAAAAGCCTAGCACCACATTGCATTGGCCATCTGATCTAACTTCTGGACACAGTCAAAATGCTCCTTAGAATTCTTCCCTACCTCTTTCCTCTGCCGAGATACATGCATTCATCTTCAGCTGCATACAGCACTTCTGAGACAATTCGAATAGAAGCAAAACATTCTTGGGGTAAAACCTAACAGGAAAAGCCTAGCACCACATTGCATTGGCCATATGATCTCACTTCTGGAGACAGTCCAAATGCTCCTTAGAATTCTTCCCTACCTCTTTCCTCGGCCGAGATACATGCATTCATCTTCAGCTGCATACAGCACTTGGGAGTCAATTCGAATAGAAGCAAAACATTCTTGGGGTAATACCTAAAGGGAAAAGCCTAGCAATTCTTATAGGAGCAAAACATTCTTGGGGTAAAACCTAAAGGGAAAAGCCTAGCGCCACATTGCATTGGCCATCTGATCTAACTTCTGGAGACAGTCAAAATGATCCTTAGGATTCTTCCCTACCTCTTTCCTCTGCCGAGATCCATGCATTCATCTACAGCTGCATACAGCACTTCTCAGACAATTCGAATATAAGCAAACCATTCTTGGTGTAAAACCTAAAGGGAAAAGCCTAGCACCACATTGCATTGGCCATCTGATCTAACTTCTGGATACAGTCAATAAGATCCTTAGAATTCTTCCCTACCTCTGTGCTCTGCCGAGATATATGCATTCATCTTCAGCTGCATACATCACTTCTGAGACAATTCGAATAGAAGCAAAACATTCTTGGGGTAAAACCTAAAGGGAAAAGCCTAGCACCACATTGCATTGGCCATCTGATCTAACTTCTGGAGACAGTCAAAATGCTCCTTAGAATTCTTCCCTACCTCTTTCCTCTGCCGAGATACATGCATTCATCTACAGCTGCATACACCAATATTGAGACAATTCGAATAGAAGCAAAACATTCTTGGGGTAAAACCTAAAGGGAAAAGCCTAGCAATTCGAATAGGAGCAAAACATTCTTGGGGTAAAACCTAAAGGGAAAAGCCTAGCACCACATTGCATTGGCCATCTGATCTAACTTCTGGACACAGTCAAAATGCTCCTTAGAATTCCTCCCAACCTCATTCCTCTTCCGAGATACATGCATTCATCTACAGCTGCATACAGCACTTCTGAGACAATTCGAATAGAAGCCAAACATTCTTGGGGTAGAACCTAACAGGAAAAGCCTAGCACCACATTGCATTGGCCATCTGATCTAACTTCTGGACCCAGTCAAAATGCACCGTAGAATTCTTCCCTAACTCTTTCCTCGGCCGAGATACATGCATTCATCTACAGCTGCATACAGCACTTGGGAGACAATTCGAATAGAAGCCAAACATTCTTGGGGTAAAACCTAAAGAGAAAAGCCTAGCACCACATTGCATTGGCCATCTGATCTAACTTCTGGAGACAGTCAAAAAGATCCTTAGAATTCCTCCCGACCTCTTTCCTCGTCCGAGATCCATGCATTCATCTACAGCTGCATACAGCACTTCTCAGACAATTCGAATAGAAGCAAACCATTCTTGGGGTAAAACCTAAAGGGAAAAGCCTAGCACCACATTGCATTGGCCATCTGATCTAACTTCTGGACACAGTCAAAAAGATCCTTAGAATTCTTCCCTACCTCTTTCCTCTGCCGAGATACATGCATTCATCTTCAGCTGCAGACAGCACTTCTGAGACAATTCGAATAGAAGCAAAACATTCTCGGGGTAAAACCTAAAGGGAAAAGCCTGGCGCCACATTGCATTGGCCATCTGATCTAACTTCTGGAGACAGTCAAAATGCTCCTTAGAATCCTCCCGTACCTCTTTCCTCGGCCGAGATACATGCATTCATCTACAGCTGCATACAGCACTTGTGAGACAATCCGAACAGAAGCAAAACATTCTTGGGGTAAAACCTAAAGGGAAAAGCCTAGCACCACATTGCATTGGCCATCTGATCTAACTTCTGGAGACAGTCATAATGCTCCTTAGAATTCTTCCCTACCTCTTTCCTCGGCCGAGATAAATGCATTCATCTTCAGCTGCATACAGCACTTGGGAGACAATTCGAATAGAAGCAAACCTTTTTTGGGGTAAAACGTAAAGGGAAAAGCCTAGCACCACATTGCATTGGCCATCTGATCTAACTACTGGTGACAGTCAAAATGATCCTTAGAATTCTACCCAACCTCTTTCCGCTACCGAGATACATGCATTCATCTACAGCTGCATACAGCACTTGTGAGACAATTCGAATAGAAGCAAAACATTCTTGGGGTAAAACCTAAAGGGCAAAGCCTAGCACCACATTGCATTGGCCATCTGATCTCACTTCTGGAGACAGTCAAAATGATCCTTAGGATTCTTCCCTACCTCTTTCCTCGGCCGAGCTCCATGCATTCATCTACAGCTGCATACAGCACTTCTCAGACAATTCGAATAGAAGCAAACCATTCTTGGGGTAAAAACTAAAGGGAAAAGCCTAGCACCACATTGCATTGGCCATCTGATCTAACTGCTGGAGACAGTCAAAAAGATCCTTAGAATTCTTCCCTAACTCTTTCCTCTGCCGAGATACATGCATTCATCTTCAGCTGCATACAGCACTTCTGATACAATTCGAATAGAAGCAAAACATTCTTGGGGTAAAACCTAAAGGGAAAAGCCTAGCACCACATAGCATTGGCCATCTGATCTAACTTCTGGAGACAGTCAAAATGCTCCTTAGAATTCTTCCCTACCTCTTTCCTCTGCCGAGATACATGCATTCATCTACAGCTGCATACAGCACTTGTGAGACAATTCGAATAGAAGCAAAACATTCTTGGGGTAAAACCTAAAGGGAAAAGCCTAGCAATTCGAATAGGAGCAAAACATTCTTGGGGTAAAACCTAAAGGGAAAAGCCTAGCACCACAATGCATTGGCCATCTGATCTAACTTCTGGACACAGTCACAATGCTCCTTAGAATTCTTCCCTACCTCTTTCCTCTGCCGAGATACATGCATTCATCTACAGCTGCATACTGCACTTGGGAGACAATTCGAATAGAAGCCAAACATTCTTGGGGTAAAACCTAAAGGGAAAAGCCCAGCAATTCTTATAGGAGCAAAACATACTTGGGGTAAAACCTAAAGGGAAAAGCCTGGCACCACATTGCATTGGCCATCTGATCTAACTTCTAGAGACAGTCAAAATACTCCTCAGGATTCTTCCCTACCTCTTTCCTCGGACGAGATCCATGCATTCATCTACAGCTGCATACAGCAATTCTGAGACAATTCGAATAGAAGCAAACCATTCTTGGGGAAAAACCTAAAGGGAAAAGCCTAGTACCACATTGCATTGGCCATCTGATCTAACTTCTGGAGACAGTCAAAATACTCCTTAGGATTCTTCCCTACCTCTTTACTCTGCCGAGATACATGCATTCATCTACAGCTGCATACAGCACCTGTCAGACAATTCAAACAGAAGCAAAACATTCTTGGGGTAAAACCTAAAGGGAAAAGCCTAGCACCACATTGCATTGGCCATCTGATCTTACTTCTGGAGACAGTCAAAATGATCCTTAGGATTCTTCCCTACCTCTTTCCTCTGCTGAGATACATGCATTCATCTTCAGCTGCATACAGCACTTCTGAGACAATTCGAATAGAAGCAAAACATTCTTGGGGTAAAACCTAAAGGGAAAAGCCTAGCACCACATTGCATTGGCCATCTTATCTAACTTCTGGAGACAGTCCAAATGCTCCTTAGAATTCTTCCCTACCTCTTTCCTCGGCCGAGATACATGCATTCATCTTCAGCTGCATACAGCACTTGGGAGACAATTCGAATAGAAGCAAACCTTTTTTGGGGTAAAACGTAAAGGGAAAAGCCTAGCACCACATTGCACTGGCCATCTGATCTAACTTCTGGAGACAGTCAAAATGATCCTTAGAATTCTTCCCTACCTCTTTCCTCTGCCGGGATACATGCATTCATCTACAGCTGCATACAGCACTTGTGAGACAATTCAAATAGAAGCAAAACATTCTTGGGGTAAAACCTAAAGGGAAAAGCCCAGCAATTCTTATAGGAGCAAAACATTCTTGGGGTAAAACCTAAAGGGAAAAGCCTAGCACCACATTGCATTGGCCATCTGATCTAACTTATGGAGACAGTCAAAATGATCCTTAGAATTCCTCCCTACCTCTTTCCTCTGCCGAGATACATGCATTCTTCTACAGCTGCATACAGTACTTGGGAGACAATTTGTATAGAAGCAAAACATTCTTGGGGTAAAACCTAACGGGAAAAGCCTGGCACCACATTGCATTGGCCATCTGATCTAACTTCTGGAGACAGTCAAAATGCTCCTTAGGATTCCTCCCTACCTCTTTCCTCGGCCGAGATCCATGCATTCATCTACAGCTGCATACAGCACTTCTCAGACAATTCGAATAGAAGCAAACCATTCTTGGGGTAAAACCTAAAGGGAAAAGCCTAGCACCACATTGCATTGGCCATCTTATCTAACTTCTGGAGACAGTCAAAAACATCCTTAGAATTCTTCCCTACCTCTTTCCTCTGGCGAGATACATGCATTCATCTTCAGCTGCATACAGCACCACTTTGACAATTCGAATAGAAGCAAAACATTCTTGGGGTTAAGCCTAAAGGGAAAAGCCTAGCACCACATTGCATTGGCCATCTGATCTCGCTTCTGGAGACAGTCAAAAAGCTCCTTAGGATTCTCCCCTCCCTCTCTCCTCGGCCGAGGTTCATGCATTCATCTACAGCCTCATACACCACTTCGGAGACAATCCGATTAGAAGCAAAACATTCTTGGGGTAAAACCTAAAGGGAAAAGCCTAGCACCACATTGCATTGGCCATCTGATCTCACTTCTGGAGACAGTCAAAATGATCCTTAGAATTCTCCCATACCTCTTTCCTCTGCCGAGATACATGCATTCATCTACAGCTGCGTACAGCACTTCTGAGACAATCCGCACAGAAGCAAAACATTTTTGGGGTAAAATCTATAGGGAAAAGCCTAGCACCCCATTGCATTGGCCATCTGATCTAACTCCTGGAGACAGTCAAAATGATCCTTAGAATTCTTCCCTACCTCTTTCCGCTGCCGAGATGCGTGCATTCATCTACAGCTGCATACAGCACTTCAGAGACAATTCGAATAGAAGCAAAACATTCTTGGGGTAAAACCTAAAGGGAAAAGCCTAGCACCACATTGCATTGGCCATCTGATCTAACTTCTGGAGACAGTCAAAATGCTCCTTAGAATTCTTCCCTACCTCTTTCCTCTGACGAGATACATGCATTCATCTACAGCTGCATACAGTACTTCTGAGACAGTTCGAACAGAAGCAAAACATTCTTGAGGTAAAACCTAAAGGTAAAAGCCTAGCACCACATTGCATTGGCCATCTGATCTAACTTCTGGAGACAGTCAAAATGATCCTTAGAATTCTTCCCTACCTCTTTCCTCTGCCGAGATACATGCATTCATCTACAGCTGCATACAGTACTTCTGAGACAGTTCGAACAGAAGCAAAATATTCTTGAGGTAAAACCTAAAGGGAAAAGCCTAGCACCACATTGCATTGGCCATCTGATCTAACTTCTGGAGACAGTCAAAATGCTCCTTCGAATTCTTCCCTACCTCTTTCCTCTGCCGAGATACATGCATTCATCTACAGCTGCATACAGCACTTGTGAGACAATTCGAATAGAAGCAAACCATTCTTGGGGTAAAAACTAAAGGGAAAAGCCTCGCACCACATTGCATTGGCCATCTGATCTAACTTCTATAGACAGTCAAAATGATATTTAGAATTCTTCCCTACCTCTTTCCTCGGCCGAGATATATGCATTCATCTACAGCTGCACACAGCACTTCTGAGACAATTCGAATAGAAGCAAAACATTCTTGGGTTAAAACCTAAAGGGAAAAGCCCAGCAATTCTTATAGGAGCAAAACATTCTTGGGGTAAAACCTAAAGGGAAAAGCCTAGCACCGCATTGCATTGGCCATATGATCTCACTTCTGGAGGCAGTCCAAATGCTCCTTAGAATTCTTCCCCACCTCTTTCCTCGGCCGAGATACATGCATTCATCTTCAGCTGCATACAGCACTTGGGAGACAATTCGAATAGAAGCAAACCTTTTTTGGGGTAAAACGTAAAGGGAAAAGCCTAGCACCACATTGCATTGGCCATCTGATCTAACTTCTGGAGACAGTCAAAATGCTCCTTAGAATTCTTCCCTACCTCTTTCCTCGGCCAAGATACATGCATTCATCTACAGCTGCATACAGCACTAGGGAGACAATTCGAATAGAAGCAAAACATTCTTGGGGTAAAACCAAAATGGAAAAGCCTTGCAATTCGAATAGGAGCAAAACATTCTTGGGGTAAAACATAAAGGGAAAAGCCTAGCACCACATTGCATTGGCCATATGATCTCACTTCTGGAGACAGTCCAAATGCTCCTTAGAATTCTTCCCTACCTCTTTCCTCGGCCGAGATAAATGCATTCATCTTCAGCTGCATACAGCACTTGGGAGACAATTCGAATAGAAGCAAACCTTTTTTGGGGTAAAACGTAAAGGGAAAAGCCTAGCACCACATTGCATTGGCCATCTGATCTAACTACTGGTGACAGTCAAAATGATCCTTAGAATTCTACCCAACCTCTTTCCGCTACCGAGATACATGCATTCATCTACAGCTGCCTACAGCACTTGTGAGACAATTCGAATAGAAGCAAAACATTCTTGGGGTAAAACCTAAAGGGAAAAGCCTAGCACCACATTGCATTGGCCATCTGATCTCACTTCTGGAGACAGTCAAAATGATCCTTAGGATTCTTCCCTACCTCTTTCCTCGGCCGAGCTCCATGCATTCATCTTCAGCTGCATACAGCACTTCTGAGACAATTCGAATAGAAGCAAACCATTCTTGGGGAAAAACCTAAAGGGAAAAGCCTAGCACCACATTGCATTGGCCATCTGATCTAACTTCTGGAGACAGTCAAAAAGATCCTTAGAATTCTTCCCTAACTCTTTCCTCTGCCGAGATACATGCATTCATCTTCAGCTGCATACAGCACTTCTGAGACAATTCGAATAGAAGCAAAACATTCTTGGGGTAAAACCTAAAGGGAAAAGCCCAGCAATTCTTATAGGAGCAAAACATACTTGGGGTAAAACCTAAAGGGAAAAGCCTGGCACCACATTGCATTGGCCATCTGATCTAACTTCTAGAGACAGTCAAAATACTCCTCAGGATTCTTCCCTACCTCTTTCCTCGGTCGAGATCCATGCATTCATCTACAGCTGCATACAGCAATTCTGAGACAATTCGAATAGAAGCAAACCATTCTTGGGGAAAAACCTAAAGGGAAAAGCCTAGTACCACATTGCATTGGCCATCTGATCTAACTTCTGGAGACAGTCAAAATACTCCTTAGGATTCTTCCCTACCTCTTTACTCTGCCGAGATACATGCATTCATCTACAGCTGCATACAGCACCTGTCAGACAATTCAAACAGAAGCAAAACATTCTTGGGTTAAAACCTAAAGGGAAAAGCCCAGCAATTCTTATAGGAGCAAAACATTCTTGGGGTAAAACCTAAAGGGAAAAGCCTAGCACCACATTGCATTGGCCATCTGATCTTACTTCTGGAGACAGTCAAAATGATCCTTAGGATTCTTCCCTACCTCTTTCCTCGGCCGAGATCCATGCATTCATCTACAGCTGCATACAGCACTTGGGAGACAATTCGAATAGAAGCAAAACATTCTTGGGGTAAAACCTAAAGGGAAAAGCCCAGCAATTCTTATAGGAGCAAAACATTCTTGGGGTAAAACCTAAAGGGAAAAGCCTAGCACCACATTGCATTGGCCATCTGATCTAACTTCTGGAGACAGTCAAAATGATCCTTAGAATTCCTCCCTACCTCTTTCCTCTGCCGAGATACATGCATTCTTCTACAGCTGCATACAGTACTTGGGAGACAATTTGTATAGAAGCAAAACATTCTTGGGGTAAAACCTAACGGGAAAAGCCTGGCACCACATTGCATTGGCCATCTGATCTAACTTCTGGAGACAGTCAAAATGCTCCTTAGGATTCCTCCCTACCTCTTTCCTCGGCCGAGATCCATGCATTCATCTACAGCTGCATACAGCACTTCTCAGACAATTCGAATAGAAGCAAACCATTCTTGGGGTAAAACCTAAAGGGAAAAGCCTAGCACCACATTGCATTGGCCATCTTATCTAACTTCTGGAGACAGTCAAAAACATCCTTAGAATTCTTCCCTACCTCTTTCCTCTGGCGAGATACATGCATTCATCTTCAGCTGCATACAGCACCACTTTGACAATTCGAATAGAAGCAAAACATTCTTGGGGTAAAGCCTAAAGGGAAAAGCCTAGCACCACATTGCATTGGCCATCTGATCTCGCTTCTGGAGACAGTCAAAAAGCTCCTTAGGATTCTCCCCTCCCTCTCTCCTCGGCCGAGGTTCATGCATTCATCTACAGCCTCATACACCACTTCTGAGACAATCCGAATAGAAGCAAAACATTCTTGGGGTAAAACCTAAAGGGAAAAGCCTAGCACCACATTGCATTGGCCATCTGATCTCACTTCTGGAGACAGTCAAAATGATCCTTAGAATTCTTCCCTACCTCTTTCCTCTGCCGAGATACATGCATTCATCTACGGCTGCAAAGAGCACTTCGGAGACAGTATCACAGTATCACTTAGGTTGGAAAGGACCTCGGGGATCATCGAGTCCAACCTATCAACACAGACCCCATGACTAGACCATGGCACCAAGTGCCACGTCCAATCTGCCCTTGAACGCCTCCAGGGTCGATGACTCAACCACCTCCCTGGGCAACCGATTCCAATGCCGAATGACTCGCTCAGTGAAGAACTTCCTCCTCACCTCGAGTCTGAACCTCCCCTGGCGCAGCTTGAGACTGTGTCCCCTTGTTCTGCTGCTAGTTGCCTGGGAGAAGAGGCCAACCCCCTCCTGGCTACAACCACCCTTCAGGTAGTTGTAGAGGGCAATGAGGTCACCCCTGAGCCTCCTCTTCTCCAGGCTAAACAATCCCAGCTCCCTCAGCCTCTCCTCATAGGGCTTGTGTTCAAGGCCTCTCACCAGCCTTGTTGCCCTTCTCTGGACACGCTCAAGTGTTTCGATGTCCTTCTTAAACTGAGGGGCCCATGCATTCATCTACAGCTGCATACAGCACTTGTGAGACAATTCGAATACAAGCAAAACATTCTTGGGGTAAAACCTAAAGGGAAAAGCCTAGCACCACATTGCATTGGCATCTGATCTAACTTCTGGAGACAGTAAAAATGATCCTTAGAATTCTTCCCTACCTCTTTCCTCTGCCGAGATACATGCATTCATCTACAGCTGCATACAGCACTTCTGAGACAATTCGAATAGAAGCAAAACATTCTTGGGGTAAAACCTAAAGGGAAAAGCCTAGCAATTCGAATAGGAGCAAAACATTCTTGGGGTAAAACTTAAAGCGAAAAGCCTAGCACCACATTGCATTGGCCATCTGATCTAACTTCTGGAGACAGTCAAAATGATCCTTAGAATTCTTCCCTACCTCTTTCCTCGGCCGAGATCCATGAATTCATCTACAGCTGCATACAGCACTTGTGAGACAATTCGAATGAATGCAAAACATTCTTGGGGTAAAACCTAAAGGGAAAAGCCTAGCACCACATTGCATTGGCCATCTGGTCTAACTTCTGGAGACAGTCAAAATGATCCTTAGAATTCTTCCCTACCTCTTTCCTCTGCCGAGATACATGCATTCACCTTCAGCTGCATACAGCACTTGTGAGACAATTCGAATAGAAGCCAAACATTCTTGCGGTAAAACCTAAAGGGAAAAGCCTAGCACCACATTGCATTGGCCATATGATCTCATTTCTGGAGACAGTCCAAATGCTCCTTACAATTCTTCCCTACCTCTTTCCTCGGTCGAGATACATGCATTCATCTACAGCAGCATACAGCACTTGTGAGACAATTCGAATAGAAGCAAAACATTCTTGGGGTAAAACCTAAAGGGAAAAGCCTAGCAATTCGAATAGGAGGAAAACATTCTTGGGGTAAAACGTAAAGGGAAAAGCCTGGCACCACATTGCATTGGCCATCTGATCTAACTTCGGGAGACAGTCAAAATGATCCTTAGAATTCTTCCCTACCTCTTTCCTCTGCCGAGATACATGCATTCATCTACAGCTGCATAAAGCACTTGTGAGACTATTCGAATAGAAGCAAAACATTCTTGGGGTAAAACCTAAAGGGAAAAGCCTAGCAATTTGAATAGAAGCAAAACATTCTTGGGGTAAAACCTAAAGGGAAAAGCCTAGCACCACATTGCATTGGCCATCTGATCTAACTTCTGGAGACAGTCAAAATGCTCCTTAGAATTCTCCCATACCTCTTTCCTCTGACGAGATACATGCATTCATCTACAGCTGCATACAGCACTTCTGAGACAATTCGAATTGAAGCAAACCATTTTTAGGGTAAAATCTATAGGGAAAAGCCTAGCACCCCATTGCATTGGCCATCTGATCTAACTTCTGGAGACAGTCAAAATGATCCATAGAATTCTTCCCTACCTCTTTCCGCTGCCGAGATGCGTGCATTCATCTACAGCTGCATACAGCACTTCAGAGACAATTCGAATAGAAGCAAAACATTCTTGGGGTAAAACCTAAAGGTAAAAGCCTAGCACCACATTGCATTGGCCATCTGATCTAACTTCTGGAGACAGTCAAAATGCTCCTTAGAATTCTTCCCTACCTCTTTCCTCTGACGAGATACATGCATTCATCTACAGCTGCATACAGTACTTCTGAGACAGTTCGAACAGAAGCAAAACATTCTTGAGGTAAAACCTAAAGGTAAAAGCCTAGCACCACATTGCATTGGCCATCTGATCTAACTTCTGGAGACAGTCAAAATGATCCTTAGAATTCTTCCCTACCTCTTTCCTCTGCCGAGATACATGCATTCATCTACAGCTGCATACAGTACTTCTGAGACAGTTCGAACAGAAGCAAAACATTCTTGAGGTAAAACCTAAAGGTAAAAGCCTAGCACCACATTGCATTGGCCATCTGATCTAACTTCTGGAGACAGTCAAAATGCTCCTTCGAATTCTTCCCTACCTCTTTCCTCTGCCGAGATACATGCATTCATCTACAGCTGCATACAGCACTTGTGAGACAATTCGAATAGAAGCAAACCATTCTTGGGGTAAAAACTAAAGGGAAAAGCCTCGCACCACATTGCATTGGCCATCTGATCTAACTTCTGGAGACAGTCAAAATGCTCCTTAGAATTCTTCCCTACCTCTTTCCTCGGCCGAGATACATGCATTCATCTACAGCTGCATACAGCACTTGTGAGACAATTCGAATAGAAGCAAACCATTCTTGGGGTAAAACCTAAAGGGAAAAGCCTAGCACCACATTGCATTGGCCATCTGATCTAACTACTGGAGTCTGTCAAATTGCTCCTTAGAATTCTCCCCTACCACTTTCCCCTGCCGAGAGACATGCATTCATCTACAGCTGCATACAGCTCTTGTGAGAGAATTCGAATAGAAGCAAAACATTCTTGGGGTAAAACCTAAAGGGAAAAGCCTAGCACCACATTGCATTGGCCATCTGATCTAACTTCTGGACTCAGTCAAAATGCTCCTTAGGATTCTTCCCCACCTCTTTCCTCTGCCGTGACGCATGCATTCATCTACAGCTGCATACAGGACTTCTGAGACAATTCGAATAGAAGCAAACCATTCTTGGGGTAAATCCTATAGGGAAAAGCCTAGCACCACATTGCATTGGCCTTCTGATCTAACTTCTGGAGTCAGTCAAATTGCTCCTTATAATTCTCCCCTACCTCTTTCCCCTGCCGAGAGACATGCATTCATCTACAGCTGCATACAGCTCTTGTGAGACAATTCGAATAGAAGCAAAACATTCTTGGGGTAAAACCTAAAGGGAAAAGCCTAGCACCACATTGCATTGGCCATCTGATCTAACTTCTGGAGACAGTCAAAATGCTCCTTAGAATTCTCCCATACCTCTTTCCTCTGCCGAGATACATGCATTCATCTACAGCTGCGTACAGCACTTCTGAGACAATCCGCACAGAAGCAAAACATTTTTGGGGTAAAATCTATAGGGAAAAGCCTAGCACCCCATTGCATTGGCCATCTGATCTAACTCCTGGAGACAGTCAAAATGATCCTTAGAATTCTTCCCTACCTCTTTCCGCTGCCGAGATGCGTGCATTCATCTACAGCTGCATACAGCACTTCAGAGACAATTCGAATAGAAGCAAAACATTCTTGGGGTAAAACCTAAAGGGAAAAGCCTAGCACCACATTGCATTGGCCATCTGATCTAACTTCTGGAGACAGTCAAAATGCTCCTTAGAATTCTTCCCTACCTCTTTCCTCTGACGAGATACATGTATTCATCTACAGCTGCATAGAGCACTTGGGAGACAGTTCGAATAGAAGCAAAACATTCTTGAGGTAAAACCTAAAGGGAAAAGCCTAGCACCACATTGCATTGGCCATCTGATCTAACTTCGGGAGACAGTCAAAATGATCCTTAGAATTCTTCCCTACCTCTTTCCTCTGCCGAGATACATGCATTCATCTACAGCTGCATAAAGCACTTGTGAGACTATTCGAATAGAAGCAAAACATTCTTGGGGTAAAACCTAAAGGGAAAAGCCTAGCAATTCGAATAGGGGCAAATCATTCTTGGGGTAAAACCTAAAGGGAAAAGCCTAGCAATTTGAATAGAAGCAAAACATTCTTGGGGTAAAACCTAAAGGGAAAAGCCTAGCACCACATTGCATTGGCCATCTGATCTAACTTCTGGAGACAGTCAAAATGCTCCTTAGAATTCTCCCATACCTCTTTCCTCTGCCGAGATACATGCATTCATCTACAGCTGCATACAGCACTTCTGAGACAATTCGAATAGAAGCAAACCATTTTTAGGGTAAAATCTATAGGGAAAAGCCTTGCACCCCATTGCATTGGCCATCTGATCTAACTTCTGGAGACAGTCAAAATGATCCTTAGAATTCTTCCCTACCTCTTTCCGCTGCCGAGATGCGTGCATTCATCTACAGCTGCATACAGCACTTCAGAGACAATTCGAATAGAAGCAAAACATTCTTGGGGTAAAACCTAAAGGGAAAAGCCTAGCACCACATTGCATTGGCCATCTGATCTAACTTCTGGAGACAGTCAAAATGCTCCTTAGAATTCTTCCCTACCTCTTTCCTCTGACGAGATACATGCATTCATCTACAGCTGCATACAGTACTTCTGAGACAGTTCGAACAGAAGCAAAACATTCTTGAGGTAAAACCTAAAGGTAAAAGCCTAGCACCACATTGCATTGGCCATCTGATCTAACTTCTGGAGACAGTCAAAATGATCCTTAGAATTCTTCCCTACCTCTTTCCTCTGCCGAGATACATGCATTCATCTACAGCTGCATACAGTACTTCTGAGACAGTTCGAACAGAAGCAAAACATTCTTGAGGTAAAACCTAAAGGTAAAAGCCTAGCACCACATTGCATTGGCCATCTGATCTAACTTCTGGAGACAGTCAAAATGCTCCTTCGAATTCTTCCCTACCTCTTTCCTCTGCCGAGATACATGCATTCATCTACAGCTGCATACAGCACTTGTGAGACAATTCGAATAGAAGCAAACCATTCTTGGGGTAAAAACTAAAGGGAAAAGCCTCGCACCACATTGCATTGGCCATCTGATCTAACTTCTGGAGACAGTCAAAATGCTCCTTAGAATTCTTCCCTACCTCTTTCCTCGGCCGAGATACATGCATTCATCTACAGCTGCATACAGCACTTGTGAGACAATTCGAATAGAAGCAAACCATTCTTGGGGTAAAACCTAAAGGGAAAAGCCTAGCACCACATTGCATTGGCCATCTGATCTAACTACTGGAGTCTGTCAAATTGCTCCTTAGAATTCTCCCCTACCACTTTCCCCTGCCGAGAGACATGCATTCATCTACAGCTGCATACAGCTCTTGTGAGAGAATTCGAATAGAAGCAAAACATTCTTGGGGTAAAACCTAAAGGGAAAAGCCTAGCACCACATTGCATTGGCCATCTGATCTAACTTCTGGACTCAGTCAAAATGCTCCTTAGGATTCTTCCCCACCTCTTTCCTCTGCCGTGACGCATGCATTCAGCTACAGCTGCATACAGGACTTCTGAGACAATTCGAATAGAAGCAAACCATTCTTGGGGTAAATCCTATAGGGAAAAGCCTAGCACCACATTGCATTGGCCTTCTGATCTAACTTCTGGAGTCAGTCAAATTGCTCCTTAGAATTCTCCCCTACCTCTTTCCCCTGCCGAGAGACATGCATTCATCTACAGCTGCATACAGCTCTTGTGAGACAATTCGAATAGAAGCAAAACATTCTTGGGGTAAAACCTAAAGGGAAAAGCCTAGCACCACATTGCATTGGCCATCTGATCTAACTTCTGGAGACAGTCAAAATGCTCCTTAGAATTCTCCCATACCTCTTTCCTCTGCCGAGATACATGCATTCATCTACAGCTGCGTACAGCACTTCTGAGACAATTCGAATAGAAGCAAACCATTTTTGGGGTAAAATCTATAGGGAAAAGCCTAGCACCCCATTGCATTGGCCATCTGATCTAACTTCTGGAGACAGTCAAAATGATCCTTAGAATTCTTCCCTACCTCTTTCCGCTGCCGAGATGCGTGCATTCATCTACAGCTGCATACAGCACTTCAGAGACAATTCGAATAGAAGCAAAACATTCTTGGGGTAAAACCTAAAGGGAAAAGCCTAGCACCACATTGCATTGGCCATCTGATCTAACTTCTGGAGACAGTCAAAATGCTCCTTAGAATTCTTCCCTACCTCTTTCCTCTGACGAGATACATGCATTCATCTACAGCTGCATACAGTACTTCTGAGACAGTTCGAACAGAAGCAAAACATTCTTGAGGTAAAACCTAAAGGTAAAAGCCTAGCACCACATTGCATTGGCCATCTGATCTAACTTCTGGAGACAGTCAAAATGATCCTTAGAATTCTTCCCTACCTCTTTCCTCTGCCGAGATACATGCATTCATCTACAGCTGCATACAGTACTTCTGAGACAGTTCGAACAGAAGCAAAATATTCTTGAGGTAAAACCTAAAGGGAAAAGCCTAGCACCACATTGCATTGGCCATCTGATCTAACTTCTGGAGACAGTCAAAATGCTCCTTCGAATTCTTCCCTACCTCTTTCCTCTGCCGAGATACATGCATTCATCTACAGCTGCATACAGCACTTGTGAGACAATTCGAATAGAAGCAAACCATTCTTGGGGTAAAAACTAAAGGGAAAAGCCTCGCACCACATTGCATTGGCCATCTGATCTAACTTCTGGAGACAGTCAAAATGCTCCTTAGAATTCTTCTTTACCTCTTTCCTCGGCCGAGATACATGCATTCATCTACAGATGCATACAGCACTTGTGAGACAATTCGAATAGAAGCAAACCATTCTTGGGGTAAAACCTAAAGGGAAAAGCCTAGCACCACATTGCATTGGCCATCTGATCTAACTACTGGAGTCTGTCAAATTGCTCCTTAGAATTCTCCCCTACCTCTTTCCCCTGCCGAGAGACATGCATTCATCTACAGCTGCATACAGCTCTTGTGAGAGAATTCGAATAGAAGCAAAATATTCTTGGGGTAAAACCTAAAGGGAAAAGCCTAGCACCACATTGCATTGGCCATCTGATCTAACTTCTGGATACAGTCAAAATGCTCCTTAGAATTCTTCCCTACCTCTTTCCTCTGCCGAGAGACATGCATTCACCTACAGCTGCATACAGCACTTGTGAGACAATTCGAATAGAAGCAAAACATTCTTGGGGTAAAACCTAAAGGGAAAAGCCCAGCAATTCGAATAGGAGCAAATCATTCTAGGGGTAAAACCTAAAGGGAAAAGCCTAGCAATTTGAATAGAAGCAAAACATTCTTGGGGTAAAACCTAAAGGGAAAAGCCTAGCACCACATTGCATTGGCCGTCTGATCTAACTTCTGGAGACAGTCAAAATGCTCCTTAGAATTCTTCCCTACCTCTTTCCTCGGCCGAGATACATGCATTCATCTACAGCTGCATACAGCACTTGTGAGACAATTCGAATAGAAGCAAAACATTCTTGGGGTAAAATCTAACAGGAAAAGCCTAGCACCACATTGCATTGGCCATCTGTTCTAAATTCTGGAGACAGTCAAAATGATCCTTAGAACTCTTCCCTACCTCTTTCCTCGGGCAAGATACATGTATTCATCTACAGCTGCATAGAGCACTTGGGAGACAATTCGAATAGAAGCAAAACATTCTTGGGGTAAAACCTAAAGGGAAAAGCCTCGCACCACATTGCATTGGCCATCTGATCTAACTTCTGGAGACAGTCACAATGATCCTTAGAATACTTCCCTACCTCTTTCCTGTGCCGAAATACATGCATTCATCTACAGCTGCATACAGCACTTGGGAGACAATTAGAATAGAAGCAAACCATTCCTGGGGTAAAACCTAAAGGGAAAAGCCTAGCACCACATTGCATTGGGCATCTGATCTAACTACTGGAGTCAGTCAAACTGCTCCTTAGAATTCTCCCCTACCTCTTTCCCCTGCCAAGATACGTGCATTCATCTACAGCTGCATACAGCACTTGAGAGACAATTTGAATAGAAGCAAACCATTCTTGGGGTAAAACCTAAAGGGAAAAGCCTAGCACCACATTGCATTGGCCATCTGATCTAACTTCTGGAGACAGTCAAAATGATCCTTAGAATTCTTCCCTACCTCTTTCCTCTGCCGAGAGACATGCATTCATCTACAGCTGCATACAGCACTTGGGAGACAATTCGAATAGAAGCAAAACATTCTTGGGGTAAAACCTAAAGGGAAAAGCCTAGCACCACATTGCATTGGCCATCTGATCTAACTTCTGGAGACAGTCAAAATGATCCTTAGAATTCTCCCCTATCTCTTTCCCCTGCCGAGATACATGCATTCATCTACAGCTGCATACAGCACTTGTAAGACAATTCGAATAGAAGAAAAACATTCTTGGGGTAAAACCTAAAGGGAAAAGCCTAGCACCACATTGCATTGGCCATCTGATCTAACTACTGGAGTCAGTCAAACTGCTCCTTAGAATTCTCCCCTACCTCTATCCCCTGCCGAGATACATGCATTCATATACAGCTGCATACAGCACTTGGGAGACAATTCGAATAGAAGCAAAACATTCTTGGGGTAAAACCTAAAGGGAAAAGCCTAGCACCACATTGCATTGGCCATCTGTTCTAACTTCTGGAGACAGTCAAAATGATCCTTAGAATTCTTCCCTACCTCTTTCCTCGGCCCAGATACATGCGTTCATCTACAGCTGCATACAGCACTGAGGAGACGATGCGAATAGAAGCAAAACATTCTTGGGGTAAAACCTAAAGGGAAAAGCCTAGCACCACATTGCATTGGCCATCTCATCTAACTTCTGGAGACAGTAAAAATGCAACTGAGAATTCTTCCCTACCTCTTTCCTCTGCCGAGAGACATGCATTCACCTACAGCTGCATACAGCACTTGTGAGACAATTCGAATAGAAGCAAAACATTCTTGGGGTAAAACCTAAAGGGAAAAGCCTAGCACCACATTGCATTGGCCATCTGATCTGACTTCTGGAGACAGTCAAAATTATCCTTAGAATTCTTCCCTACGTCTTTCCTCGGCCGAGATACATGCGTTCATCTACAAATGCCTACAGCACTTCTGAGAGAATTCGAATAGAAGCAAAACATTCTTGGGGTAAAACCTAAAGGGAAAAGCCTCGCACCACATTGCATTGGCCATCTGATCTGACTTCTGGAGACAGTCAAAATTATCCTTAGAATTCTTCCCTACGTCTTTCCTCGGCCGAGATACATGCGTTCATCTACAAATGCCTACAGCACTTCTGAGACAATTCGAATAGAAGCAAACCATTCTTGGGGTAAAAACTAAAGGGAAAAGCCTCGCACCACATTGCATTGGCCATCTGATCTAACTTCTGGAGACAGTCAAAATGCTCCTTAGAATTCTTCTTTACCTCTTTCCTCGGCCGAGATACATGCATTCATCTACAGATGCATACAGCACTTGTGAGACAATTCGAATAGAAGCAAACCATTCTTGGGGTAAAACCTAAAGGGAAAAGCCTAGCACCACATTGCATTGGCCATCTGATCTAACTACTGGAGTCTGTCAAATTGCTCCTTAGAATTCTCCCCTACCTCTTTCCCCTGCCGAGAGACATGCATTCATCTACAGCTGCATACAGCTCTTGTGAGAGAATTCGAATAGAAGCAAAATATTCTTGGGGTAAAACCTAAAGGGAAAAGCCTAGCACCACATTGCATTGGCCATCTGATATAACTTCTGGACTCAGTCAAAATGCTCCTTAGGATTCTTCCGCACCTCTTTCCTCTGCCGTGACGCATGCATTCATCTACAGCTGCATACAGGACTTCTGAGACAATTCGAATAGAAGCAAACCATTCTTGGGGTAAATCCTATAGGGAAAAGCCTAGCACCACATTGCATTGGCCTTCTGATCTAACTTCTGGAGTCAGTCAAATTGCTCCTTAGAATTCTCCCCTACCTCTTTCCCCTGCCGAGAGACATGCATTCATCTACAGCTGCATACAGCTCTTGTGAGACAATTCGAATAGAAGCAAAACATTCTTGGGGTAAAACCTAAAGGGAAAAGCCTAGCACCACATTGCATTGGCCATCTGATGTAACTTCTGGAGACAGTCAAAATGATCCTTAGAATTCTTCCCTACCTCTTTCCTCAGCCGAGATACATGCATTCATCTGCTGCTGCATACAGCACTTGTGAGACAATTCGAATAGAAGCAAAACATTCTTGGGGTAAAACCTAAAGGGAAAAGCCTAGCACCACATTGCATTGGCCATCTGATCTAACTTCTGGATACAGTCAAAATGCTCCTTAGAATTCTTCCCTACCTCTTTCCTCTGCCGAGAGACATGCATTCACCTACAGCTGCATACAGCACTTGTGAGACAATTCGAATAGAAGCAAAACATTCTTGGGGTAAAACCTAAAGGGAAAAGCCCAGCAATTCGAATAGGAGCAAATCATTCTAGGGGTAAAACCTAAAGGGAAAAGCCTAGCAATTTGAATAGAAGCAAAACATTCTTGGGGTAAAACCTAAAGGGAAAAGCCTAGCACCACATTGCATTGGCCATCTGATCTAACTTCTGGAGACAGTCAAAATGCTCCTTAGAATTCTTCCCTACCTCTTTCCTCGGCCGAGATACATGCATTCATCTACAGCTGCATACAGCACTTGTGAGACAATTCGAATAGAAGCAAAACATTCTTGGGGTAAAACCTAACAGGAAAAGCCTAGCACCACATTGCATTGGCCATCTGTTCTAAATTCTGGAGACAGTCAAAATGATCCTTAGAATTCTTCCCTACCTCTTTCCTCGGGCAAGATACATGTATTCATCTACAGCTGCATAGAGCACTTGGGAGACAATTCGAATAGAAGCAAAACATTCTTGGGGTAAAACCTAAAGGGAAAAGCCTCGCACCACATTGCATTGGCCATCTGATCTAACTTCTGGAGACAGTCACAATGATCCTTAGAATACTTCCCTACCTCTTTCCTCTGCCGAGAGACATGCATTCATCTACAGCTGCATACAGCACTTGGGAGACAATTAGAATAGAAGCAAACCATTCCTGGGGTAAAACCTAAAGGGAAAAGCCTAGCACCACATTGCATTGGGCATCTGATCTAACTACTGGAGTCAGTCAAACTGCTCCTTAGAATTCTCCCCTACCTCTTTCCCCTGCCAAGATACGTGCATTCATCTACAGCTGCATACAGCACTTGAGAGACAATTTGAATAGAAGCAAACCATTCTTGGGGTAAAACCTAAAGGGAAAAGCCTAGCACCACATTGCATTGGCCATCTGATCTAACTTCTGGAGACAGTCAAAATGATCCTTAGAATTCTTCCCTACCTCTTTCCTCTGCCGAGAGACATGCATTCATCTACAGCTGCATACAGCACTTGGGAGACAATTCGAATAGAAGCAAAACATTCTTGGGGTAAAACCTAAAGGGAAAAGCCTAGCACCACATTGCATTGGCCATCTGATCTAACTTCTGGAGACAGTCAAAATGATCCTTAGAATTCTCCCCTATCTCTTTCCCCTGCCGAGATACATGCATTCATCTACAGCTGCATACAGCACTTGTAAGACAATTCGAATAGAAGAAAAACATTCTTGGGGTAAAACCTAAAGGGAAAAGCCTAGCACCACATTGCATTGGCCATCTGATCTAACTACTGGAGTCAGTCAAACTGCTCCTTAGAATTCTCCCCTACCTCTATCCCCTGCCGAGATACATGCATTCATATACAGCTGCATACAGCACTTGGGAGACAATTCGAATAGAAGCAAAACATTCTTGGGGTAAAACCTAAAGGGAAAAGCCTAGCACCACATTGCATTGGCCATCTGTTCTAACTTCTGGAGACAGTCAAAATGATCCTTAGAATTCTTCCCTACCTCTTTCCTCGGCCCAGATACATGCGTTCATCTACAGCTGCATACAGCACTGAGGAGACGATGCGAATAGAAGCAAAACATTCTTGGGGTAAAACCTAAAGGGAAAAGCCTAGCACCACATTGCATTGGCCATCTCATCTAACTTCTGGAGACAGTAAAAATGCAACTGAGAATTCTTCCCTACCTCTTTCCTCTGCCGAGAGACATGCATTCACCTACAGCTGCATACAGCACTGGTGAGACAATTCGAATAGAAGCAAAACATTCTTGGGGTAAAACCTAAAGGGAAAAGCCTAGCACCACATTGCATTGGCCATCTGATCTGACTTCTGGAGACAGTCAAAATTATCCTTAGAATTCTTCCCTACGTCTTTCCTCGGCCGAGATACATGCGTTCATCTACAAATGCCTACAGCACTTCTGAGAGAATTCGAATAGAAGCAAAACATTCTTGGGGTAAAACCTAAAGGGAAAAGCCTAGCACCCCATTGCATTGGCCATCTGTTCTAACTTCTGGAGACAGTCAAAATGATCCTTAGAATTCTTCCCTACCTCTTTCCTCGTCCAAGATACATGCATTCATCTACAGCTGCATACAGCACTTTTGAGACAATTCGAACAGAAGCAAAACATCCTTGGGGTAAAACCTAAAGGGAAAAGCCTAGCACCACATTGCATTGGCCATCTGTTCTAACTTCTGGAGACAGTCAAAATGATCCTTAGAATTCTTCCCTACCTCTTTCCTCTGCCGTGATACATGCATTCATTTACAGCTGCATACAGCACTTGGGAGACAATTCGAATAGAAGCAAAACATTCTTGGGGTAAAACCTAAAGGGAAAAGCCTAGCACCACATTGCAATGGCCATCTGATCTAACTTCTGGAGACAGTCAAAATGCTCCTTAGAATTCTTCCCTACCTCTTTCCTCGGCCGAAATACATGCATTCATATACAGCTGCATACAGCTCTTGGGAGACAATTCGAATAGAAGCAAAACATTCTTGGGGTAAAACCTAAAGGGAAAAGCCTAGCACCACATTGCATTGGCCATCTGATCCAACTTCTGGAGACAGTCAAAATGCAACTTAGAATTCTTCCCTACCTCTTTCCTCTGCCGAGAGACATGCATTCACCTACAGCTGCATACAGCACTTGGGAGACAATTCGAATAGAAGCAAACCATACTTGGGGTAAAACCTAAAGGGAAAAGCCTAGCACCACATTGCATTGGCCATCTGATCCAACTTCTGGAGACAGTCAAAATGCAACTTAGAATTCTTCCCTACCTCTTTCCTCTGCCGAGAGACATGCATTCACCTACAGCTGCATACAGCACTTGTGAGACAATTCGAATAGAAGCAAAACATTCTTGGGGTAAAACCTAAAGGGAAAAGCCTAGCACCACATTGCATTGGCCATCTGATCTAACTTCTGGAGACAGTAAAAATGCTACTGAGAATATTCCCTACCTCTTTCCTCTGCCGAGAGACATGCATTCACCTACAGCTGCATACAGCACTTCTGAGACAATTCAAATAGAAGCAAAACATTCTTGGGGTAAAACCTAAAGGGAAAAGCCTAGCACCACATTGCATTGGCCATCTGTTCTAACTTCTGGAGACAGTCAAAATGATCCTTAGAATTCTTCCCTACCTCTTTCCTCTGCCGAGATACATGCATTCATCTACAGCTGCATACAGCACTTGGGAGACAATTCGAATAGACGCAAACCTTTTTTGGGGTAAAACCTAAAGGGAAAAGCCTAGCACCACATTGCATTGGCCATCTGATCTAACTTCTGGAGACAGTAAAAATGCTACTGAGAATTCTTCCCTACCTCTTTCCTCTGCCGAGAGACATGCATTCACCTACAGCTGCATACAGCACTTCTGAGACAATTCGAATAGAAGCAAAATATTCTTGGGGTAAAACCTAAAGGGAAAAGCGTAGCACCACATTGCATTGGCCATCTGATCTAACTTCTGGAGACAGTAAAAATGCTACTGAGAATTCTTCCCTACCTCTTTCCTCTGCCGAGAGACATGCATTCACCTACAGCTGCATACAGCACTTGGGAGACAATTCGAATAGAAGCAAAACATTCTTGGGGTAAAACCTAAAGGGAAAAGCCTAGCACCACATTGCATTGGCCATCTGTTCTAACTTCTGGAGACAGTCAAAATGATCCTTAGAATTCTTCCCTACCTCTTTCCTCTGCCGAGAGACATGCACTCACCTACAGCTGCATACAGCACTTCTGAGACAATTCGAATAGAAGCAAAACATTCTTGGGGTAAAACCTAAAGGGAAAAGCGTAGCACCACATTGCATTGGCCATCTGATCTAACTTCTGGAGACAGTAAAAATGCTACTGAGAATTCTTCCCTACCTCTTTCCTCTGCCGAGAGACGTGCATTCACCTACAGCTGCATACAGCACTTCTGAGACAATTCGAATAGAAGCAAAACATTCTTGGGGTAAAACCTAAAGGGAAAAGCGTAGCACCACATTGCATTGGCCATCTGATCTAACTTCTGGAGACAGTAAAAATGCTACTGAGAATTCTTCCCTACCTCTTTCCTCTGCCGAGAGACATGCATTCACCTACAGCTGCATACAGCACTTGGGAGACAATTCGAATAGAAGCAAAACATTCTTGGGGTAAAACCTAAAGGGAAAAGCCTAGCACCACATTGCATTGGCCATCTGTTCTAACTTCTGGAGACAGTCAAAATGATCCTTAGAATTCTTCCCTACCTCTTTCCTCTGCCGAGAGACATGCATTCACCTACAGCTGCATACAGCACCTCTGAGACAATTCGAATAGAAGCAAAACATTCTTGGGGTAAAACCTAAAGGGAAAAGCGTAGCACCACATTGCATTGGCCATCTGATCTAACTTCTGGAGACAGTAAAAATGCTACTGAGAATTCTTCCCTACCTCTTTCCTCTGCCGAGAGACATGCATTCACCTACAGCTGCATACAGCACTTGGGAGACGATTCGAACAGAAGCAAACCATTCTTGGGGTAAAACCTAAAGGGAAAAGCCTAGCACCACATTGCATTGGCCATCTGATCTAACTTCTGGAGACAGTAAAAATGCTACTGAGAATTCTTCCCTACCTCTTCCCTCTGCCGAGAGACATGCATTCACCTACAGCTGCATAAAGCATTTCTGAGACAATTCGAATAGAAGCAAAACATTCTTGGGGTAAAACCTAAAGGGAGAAGCCTAGCACCACATTGCATTGGCCATCTGATCTAACTTCTGGAGACAGTAAAAATGCTACTGAGAATTCTTCCCTACCTGTTTCCTCTGCCGAGAGACATGCATTCACCTACAGCTGCATACAGCACTTCTGAGACAATTCGAATAGAAGCAAAACATTCTTGGGGTAAAACCTAAAGGGAAAAGCCTAGCACCACATTGCATTGGCCATCTGATCTAACTTCTGGAGACAGTAAAAATGCTACTGAGAATTCTTCCCTACCTCTTTCCTCTGCCGAGAGACATGCATTCACCTACAGCTGCATACAGCACTTGAGAGACAATTCGAATAGAAGCAAAACATTCTTGGGGTAAAACCTAAAGGGAAAAGCCTCGCACCACATTGCATTGGCCATCTGCTCTAACTTCTGGAGACAGTAAAAATGCTACTGAGAATTCTTCCCTACCTCTTTCCTCAGTCGAGATACATGCATTCATCTGCAGCTGCATACAGCACTTGTGAGACAATTCGAATAGAAGCAAAACATTCTTGGGGTAAAACCTAAAGGGAAAAGCCTAGCACCACATTGCATTGGCCATCTGATCTGACTTCTGGAGACAGTCAAAATGATCCTTAGAATTCTTCCCTACCTCTTTCCCCGGCCGAGATACATGCGTTCATCTACAGCTGCATACAGCACTTCTGAGAGAATTCGAATAGAAGCAAAACATCCTTGGGGTAAAACCTAAAGGGAAAAGCCTAGCACCACATTGCATTGGCCATCTGATCTAACTTCTGGAGACAGTCAAAATGCTCCTTAGAATTCTTCCCTAGCTCTTTTCTCGGCCGGGATACATGCATTCATCTACAGCTGCATACAGCACTTGTGAGACAATTCGAATAGACGCAAAACAGTCATGGGGTAAAACCTAAAGGGAAAAGCCTAGCACCACATTGCATTGGCCATCTGATCTAACTTCTGGAGTCAGTAAAAATGCTACTGAGAATTCTTCCCTACCTCTTTCCCCTGCCGAGAGACATGCATTCATCTACAGCTGCATACAGCACTTGTGAGACAATTTGAATAGAAGCAAACCTTTTTTGGGGTAAAACCTAAAGGGAAAAGCCTAGCACCACATTGCATTGGCCATCTGATCTAACTTCTGGAGACAGTAAAAATGCTACTGAGAATTCTTCCCTACCTCTTTCCTCTGCCGAGTTACATGCATTCATCTACAGCTGCATACAGCACTTGTGAGACAATTTGAATAGAAGCAAACCTTTTTTGGGGTAAAACCTAAAGGGAAAAGCCTAGCACCACATTGCATTGGCCATCTGATCTAACTTCTGGAGACAGTAAAAATGCTACTGAGAATTCTTCCCTACCTATTTCCTCTGCCGAGAGACATGCATTCACCTACAGCTGCATACAGCACTTCTGAGACAATTCGAATAGAAGCAAAACATTCTTGCGGTAAAACCTAAAGGGAAAAGCCTAGCACCACATTGCATTGGCCATCTGATCTAACTTCTGGAGACAGTCAAAATGATCCTTAGAATTCTTCCCTACCTCTTTCGTCTGCCGAGATACATGCGTTCATCTGCAGCTGCATACAGCACTTGTGAGACAATTCGAATAGAAGCAAAACATTCTTGGGGTAAAACCTAAAGGGAAAAGCCTAGCACCACATTGCATTGGCCATCTGATCTAACTTCTGGAGACAGTCAAAATGCTCCTTAGAATTCTTCCCTAGCTCTTTTCTCGGCCGAGATACATGCATTCATCTACAGCTGCATACAGCACTTGTGAGACAATTCGAATAGAAGCAAAACATTCTGGGGGTAAAACCTAAAGGGAAAACCCTAGCACCACATTGCATTGGCCATCTGATCCAACTTCTGGAGACAGTAAAAATGCTCCTTAGAATTCTTCCCTACCTCTTTCCTCTGCCGAGATACATGCATTCACCTACAGCTGCATATAGCACTTCGTAGACAATTCGAATAGAAGCAAACCATTCTTGGGGTAAAACCTAAAGGGAAAAGCCTAGCACCACATTGCATTGGCCATCTGATGTAACTTCTGGAGACAGTCAAAATGCAACTTAGAATTCTTCCCTACCTCTTTCCTCTGCCGAGAGAAATGCATTCACCTACAGCTGCATACAGCTCTTGTGAGACAATTCGAATTGAAGCAAACCATTCTTGGGGTAAAACCTAAAGGGAAAAGCCTAGCACCACATTGCATTGGCCATCTGATCTAACTTCTGGAGACAGTCAAAATGATCCTTAGAATTCTTCCCTACCTCTTTCGTCTGCCGAGATACATGCGTTCACCTGCAGCTGCATACAGCACTTCTGAGACAATTCGAATAGAAGCAAAACATTCTTGGGGTAAAACCTGAAGGGAAAAGCCTAGCACCACATTGCATCGGCCATCTGATCTAACTTCTGGAGACAGTCAAAATGCAACTTAGAATTCTTCCCTACCTCTTTCGTCTGCCGAGATACATGCGTTCATCTACAGCTGCATACAGCACTTAGGAGACAATTTGAACAGAAGCAAAACATTCGTGTGGTAAAACCTAAAGGGAAAAGCCTAGCACCACATTGCATTGGCCATCTGATCTAACTTCTGGAGACAGGCAAAATGCTCCTTAGAATTCTTCCCTAGCTCTTTTCTCGGCCGACATACATGCATTCATCTACAGCTGCATACAGCACTTGGGAGACAATTCGAACAGAAGCAAACCATTCTTGGGGTAAAACCTAAAGGGAAAAGCGTAGCACCACATTGCATTGGCCATCTGATCTACCTTCTGGAGACAGTAAAAATGCTACTGAGAATTCTTCCCTACCTCTTTCCTCTGCCGAGAGACATGCATTCACCTACAGCTGCATAAACCATTTCTGAGACAATTCGAATAGAAGCAAAACATTCTTGGGGTAAAACCTAAAGGGAAAAGCCTAGCACCACATTGCATTGGCCATCTGATCTAACTTCTGGAGACAGTAAAAATGCTACTGAGAATTCTTCCCTACCTCTTTCCTCTGCCGAGAGACATGCATTCACCTAAAGCTGCATACAGCACTTCTGAGACAATTCGAATAGAAGCAAAACATTCTTGTGGTAAAACCTAAAGGGAAAAGCCTAGCACCACATTGCATTGGCCATCTGATCTAACTTCTGGAGACAGTAAAAATGCTACTGAGAATTCTTCCCTACCTCTTTCCTCTGCCGAGAGACATGCATTCACCTACAGCTGCATAAAGCATTTCTGAGACAATTCGAATAGAAGCAAACCATTCTTGGGGTAAAACCTAAAGGGAAAAGCCTAGCACCACATTTCATTGGCCATCTGTTCTAACTTCTGGAGACAGTCAAAATGATATTTAGAATTCTTCCCTACCGCTTTCCTCGGCCGAGATACATGCATTCATCTACAGCTGCATACAGCACTTGTGAGACAATTTGAATAGAAGCAAACCTTTTTTGGGGTAAAACCTAAAGGGAAAAGCCTCGCACCACATTGCATTGGCCATCTGATATATCTTCTGGAGACAGTAAAAATGCTACTGAGAATTCTTCCCTACCTCTTTCCTCGGCCCAGATACATGCGTTCATCTACAGCTGCATACAGCACTTCTGAGACAATTCGAATAGAAGCAAACCATTCTTGGGGTAAAACCTAAAGGGAAAAGCCTAGCACCACATTGCATTGGCCATCTGATCTAACTTCTGGAGACAGTAAAAATGCTACTGAGAATTCTTCCCTACCTCTTTCCTCTGCCGAGATACATGCATTCATCTACAGCTGCATACAGCACTTGGGAGACAATTCGAATAGACGCAAACCTTTTTTGGGGTAAAACCTAAAGGGAAAAGCCTAGCACCACATTGCATTGGCCATCTGATCTAACTTCTGGAGACAGTAAAAATGCTACTGAGAATTCTTCCCTACCTCTTTCCTCTGCCGAGAGACATGCATTCACCTACAGCTGCATACAGCACTTCTGAGACAATTCGAATAGAAGCAAAACATTCTTGGGGTAAAACCTAAAGGGAAAAGCGTAGCACCACATTGCATTGGCCATCTGATCTAACTTCTGGAGACAGTAAAAATGCTACTGAGAATTCTTCCCTACCTCTTTCCTCTGCCGAGAGACATGCATTCACCTACAGCTGCATACAGCACTTGGGAGACAATTCGAATAGAAGCAAAACATTCTTGGGGTAAAACCTAAAGGGAAAAGCCTAGCACCACATTGCATTGCCCATCTGTTCTAACTTCTGGAGACAGTCAAAATGATCCTTAGAATTCTTCCCTACCTCTTTCCTCTGCCGAGAGACATGCACTCACCTACAGCTGCATACAGCACTTCTGAGACAATTCGAATAGAAGCAAAACATTCTTGGGGTAAAACCTAAAGGGAAAAGCGTAGCACCACATTGCATTGGCCATCTGATCTAACTTCTGGAGACAGTAAAAATGCTACTGAGAATTCTTCCCTACCTCTTTCCTCTGCCGAGAGACATGCATTCACCTACAGCTGCATACAGCACTTCTGAGACAATTCGAATAGAAGCAAAACATTCTTGGGGTAAAACCTAAAGGGAAAAGCGTAGCACCACATTGCATTGGCCATCTGATCTAACTTCTGGAGACAGTAAAAATGCTACTGAGAATTCTTCCCTACCTCTTCCCTCTGCCGAGAGACATGCATTCACCTACAGCTGCATAAAGCATTTCTGAGACAATTCGAATAGAAGCAAAACATTCTTGGGGTAAAACCTAAAGGGAGAAGCCTAGCACCACATTGCATTGGCCATCTGATCTAACTTCTGGAGACAGTAAAAATGCTACTGAGAATTCTTCCCTACCTGTTTCCTCTGCCGAGAGACATGCATTCACCTACAGCTGCATACAGCACTTCTGAGACAATTCGAATAGAAGCAAAACATTCTTGGGGTAAAACCTAAAGGGAAAAGCCTAGCACCACATTGCATTGGCCATCTGATCTAACTTCTGGAGACAGTAAAAATGCTACTGAGAATTCTTCCCTACCTCTTTCCTCTGCCGAGAGACATGCATTCACCTACAGCTGCATACAGCACTTGAGAGACAATTCGAATAGAAGCAAAACATTCTTGGGGTAAAACCTAAAGGGAAAAGCCTCGCACCACATTGCATTGGCCATCTGCTCTAACTTCTGGAGACAGTAAAAATGCTACTGAGAATTCTTCCCTACCTCTTTCCTCAGTCGAGATACATGCATTCATCTGCAGCTGCATACAGCACTTGTGAGACAATTCGAATAGAAGCAAAACATTCTTGGGGTAAAACCTAAAGGGAAAAGCGTAGCACCACATTGCATTGGCCATCTGATCTGACTTCTGGAGACAGTCAAAATGATCCTTAGAATTCTTCCCTACCTCTTTCCCCGGCCGAGATACATGCGTTCATCTACAGCTGCATACAGCACTTCTGAGAGAATTCGAATAGAAGCAAAACATCCTTGGGGTAAAACCTAAAGGGAAAAGCCTAGCACCACATTGCATTGGCCATCTGATCTAACTTCTGGAGACAGTCAAAATGCTCCTTAGAATTCTTCCCTAGCTCTTTTCTCGGCCGGGATACATGCATTCATCTACAGCTGCATACAGCACTTGTGAGACAATTCGAATAGACGCAAAACAGTCATGGGGTAAAACCTAAAGGGAAAAGCCTAGCACCACATTGCATTGGCCATCTGATCTAACTTCTGGAGTCAGTAAAAATGCTACTGAGAATTCTTCCCTACCTCTTTCCCCTGCCGAGAGACATGCATTCATCTACAGCTGCATACAGCACTTGTGAGACAATTTGAATAGAAGCAAACCTTTTTTGGGGTAAAACCTAAAGGGAAAAGCCTAGCACCACATTGCATTGGCCATCTGATCTAACTTCTGGAGACAGTAAAAATGCTACTGAGAATTCTTCCCTACCTCTTTCCTCTGCCGAGTTACATGCATTCATCTACAGCTGCATACAGCACTTGTGAGACAATTTGAATAGAAGCAAACCTTTTTTGGGGTAAAACCTAAAGGGAAAAGCCTAGCACCACATTGCATTGGCCATCTGATCTAACTTCTGGAGACAGTAAAAATGCTACTGAGAATTCTTCCCTACCTATTTCCTCTGCCGAGAGACATGCATTCACCTACAGCTGCATACAGCACTTCTGAGACAATTCGAATAGAAGCAAAACATTCTTGCGGTAAAACCTAAAGGGAAAAGCCTAGCACCACATTGCATTGGCCATCTGATCTAACTTCTGGAGACAGTCAAAATGATCCTTAGAATTCTTCCCTACCTCTTTCGTCTGCCGAGATACATGCGTTCATCTGCAGCTGCATACAGCACTTGTGAGACAATTCGAATAGAAGCAAAACATTCTTGGGGTAAAACCTAAAGGGAAAAGCCTAGCACCACATTGCATTGGCCATCTGATCTAACTTCTGGAGACAGTCAAAATGCTCCTTAGAATTCTTCCCTAGCTCTTTTCTCGGCCGAGATACATGCATTCATCTACAGCTGCATACAGCACTTGTGAGACAATTCGAATAGAAGCAAAACATTCTGGGGGTAAAACCTAAAGGGAAAACCCTAGCACCACATTGCATTGGCCATCTGATCCAACTTCTGGAGACAGTAAAAATGCTCCTTAGAATTCTTCCCTACCTCTTTCCTCTGCCGAGATACATGCATTCACCTACAGCTGCATATAGCACTTCGTAGACAATTCGAATAGAAGCAAACCATTCTTGGGGTAAAACCTAAAGGGAAAAGCCTAGCACCACATTGCATTGGCCATCTGATGTAACTTCTGGAGACAGTCAAAATGCAACTTAGAATTCTTCCCTACCTCTTTCCTCTGCCGAGAGAAATGCATTCACCTACAGCTGCATACAGCTCTTGTGAGACAATTCGAATTGAAGCAAACCATTCTTGGGGTAAAACCTAAAGGGAAAAGCCTAGCACCACATTGCATTGGCCATCTGATCTAACTTCTGGAGACAGTCAAAATGATCCTTAGAATTCTTCCCTACCTCTTTCGTCTGCCGAGATACATGCGTTCACCTGCAGCTGCATACAGCACTTCTGAGACAATTCGAATAGAAGCAAAACATTCTTGGGGTAAAACCTGAAGGGAAAAGCCTAGCACCACATTGCATCGGCCATCTGATCTAACTTCTGGAGACAGTCAAAATGCAACTTAGAATTCTTCCCTACCTCTTTCGTCTGCCGAGATACATGCGTTCATCTACAGCTGCATACAGCACTTAGGAGACAATTTGAACAGAAGCAAAACATTCGTGTGGTAAAACCTAAAGGGAAAAGCCTAGCACCACATTGCATTGGCCATCTGATCTAACTTCTGGAGACAGGCAAAATGCTCCTTAGAATTCTTCCCTAGCTCTTTTCTCGGCCGACATACATGCATTCATCTACAGCTGCATACAGCACTTGGGAGACAATTCGAACAGAAGCAAACCATTCTTGGGGTAAAACCTAAAGGGAAAAGCCTAGCACCACATTGCATTGGCCATCTGATCTAACTTCTGGAGACAGGCAAAATGCTACTGAGAATTCTTCCCTACCTCTTTCCTCTGCCGAGAGACATGCATTCACCTACAGCTGCATAAACCATTTCTGAGACAATTCGAATAGAAGCAAAACATTCTTGGGGTAAAACCTAAAGGGAAAAGCCTAGCACCACATTGCATTGGCCATCTGATCTAACTTCTGGAGACAGTAAAAATGCTACTGAGAATTCTTCCCTACCTCTTTCCTCTGCCGAGAGACATGCATTCACCTAAAGCTGCATACAGCACTTCTGAGACAATTCGAATAGAAGCAAAACATTCTTGTGGTAAAACCTAAAGGGAAAAGCCTAGCACCACATTGCATTGGCCATCTGATCTAACTTCTGGAGACAGTAAAAATGCTACTGAGAATTCTTCCCTACCTCTTTCCTCTGCCGAGAGACATGCATTCACCTACAGCTGCATAAAGCATTTCTGAGACAATTCGAATAGAAGCAAACCATTCTTGGGGTAAAACCTAAAGGGAAAAGCCTAGCACCACATTTCATTGGCCATCTGTTCTAACTTCTGGAGACAGTCAAAATGATATTTAGAATTCTTCCCTACCGCTTTCCTCGGCCGAGATACATGCATTCATCTACAGCTGCATACAGCACTTGTGAGACAATTTGAATAGAAGCAAACCTTTTTTGGGGTAAAACCTAAAGGGAAAAGCCTCGCACCACATTGCATTGGCCATCTGATATATCTTCTGGAGACAGTAAAAATGCTACTGAGAATTCTTCCCTACCTCTTTCCTCGGCCCAGATACATGCGTTCATCTACAGCTGCATACAGCACTTCTGAGACAATTCGAATAGAAGCAAACCATTCTTGGGGTAAAACCTAAAGGGAAAAGCCTAGCACCACATTGCATTGGCCATCTGATCTAACTTCTGGAGACAGTAAAAATGCTACTGAGAATTCTTCCCTACCTCTTTCCTCTGCCGAGATACATGCATTCATCTACAGCTGCATACAGCACTTGGGAGACAATTCGAATAGACGCAAACCTTTTTTGGGGTAAAACCTAAAGGGAAAAGCCTAGCACCACATTGCATTGGCCATCTGATCTAACTTCTGGAGACAGTAAAAATGCTACTGAGAATTCTTCCCTACCTCTTTCCTCTGCCGAGAGACATGCATTCACCTACAGCTGCATACAGCACTTCTGAGACAATTCGAATAGAAGCAAAACATTCTTGGGGTAAAACCTAAAGGGAAAAGCGTAGCACCACATTGCATTGGCCATCTGATCTAACTTCTGGAGACAGTAAAAATGCTACTGAGAATTCTTCCCTACCTCTTTCCTCTGCCGAGAGACATGCATTCACCTACAGCTGCATACAGCACTTGGGAGACAATTCGAATAGAAGCAAAACATTCTTGGGGTAAAACCTAAAGGGAAAAGCCTAGCACCACATTGCATTGCCCATCTGTTCTAACTTCTGGAGACAGTCAAAATGATCCTTAGAATTCTTCCCTACCTCTTTCCTCTGCCGAGAGACATGCACTCACCTACAGCTGCATACAGCACTTCTGAGACAATTCGAATAGAAGCAAAACATTCTTGGGGTAAAACCTAAAGGGAAAAGCGTAGCACCACATTGCATTGGCCATCTGATCTAACTTCTGGAGACAGTAAAAATGCTACTGAGAATTCTTCCCTACCTCTTTCCTCTGCCGAGAGACATGCATTCACCTACAGCTGCATACAGCACTTGGGAGACAATTCGAATAGAAGCAAAACATTCTTGGGGTAAAACCTAAAGGGAAAAGCCTAGCACCACATTGCATTGGCCATCTGATCTGACTTCTGGAGACAGTCAAAATGATCCTTAGAATTCTTCCCTACCTCTTTCCCCGGCCGAGATACATGCGTTCATCTACAGCTGCATACAGCACTTCTGAGAGAATTCGAATAGAAGCAAAACATCCTTGGGGTAAAACCTAAAGGGAAAAGCCTAGCACCACATTGCATTGGCCATCTGATCTAACTTCTGGAGACAGTCAAAATGCTCCTTAGAATTCTTCCCTAGCTCTTTTCTCGGCCGGGATACATGCATTCATCTACAGCTGCATACAGCACTTGTGAGACAATTCGAATAGACGCAAAACAGTCATGGGGTAAAACCTAAAGGGAAAAGCCTAGCACCACATTGCATTGGCCATCTGATCTAACTTCTGGAGTCAGTAAAAATGCTACTGAGAATTCTTCCCTACCTCTTTCCCCTGCCGAGAGACATGCATTCATCTACAGCTGCATACAGCACTTGTGAGACAATTTGAATAGAAGCAAACCTTTTTTGGGGTAAAACCTAAAGGGAAAAGCCTAGCACCACATTGCATTGGCCATCTGATCTAACTTCTGGAGACAGTAAAAATGCTACTGAGAATTCTTCCCTACCTCTTTCCTCTGCCGAGTTACATGCATTCATCTACAGCTGCATACAGCACTTGTGAGACAATTTGAATAGAAGCAAACCTTTTTTGGGGTAAAACCTAAAGGGAAAAGCCTAGCACCACATTGCATTGGCCATCTGATCTAACTTCTGGAGACAGTAAAAATGCTACTGAGAATTCTTCCCTACCTATTTCCTCTGCCGAGAGACATGCATTCACCTACAGCTGCATACAGCACTTCTGAGACAATTCGAATAGAAGCAAAACATTCTTGCGGTAAAACCTAAAGGGAAAAGCCTAGCACCACATTGCATTGGCCATCTGATCTAACTTCTGGAGACAGTCAAAATGATCCTTAGAATTCTTCCCTACCTCTTTCGTCTGCCGAGATACATGCGTTCATCTGCAGCTGCATACAGCACTTGTGAGACAATTCGAATAGAAGCAAAACATTCTTGGGGTAAAACCTAAAGGGAAAAGCCTAGCACCACATTGCATTGGCCATCTGATCTAACTTCTGGAGACAGTCAAAATGCTCCTTAGAATTCTTCCCTAGCTCTTTTCTCGGCCGAGATACATGCATTCATCTACAGCTGCATACAGCACTTGTGAGACAATTCGAATAGAAGCAAAACATTCTGGGGGTAAAACCTAAAGGGAAAACCCTAGCACCACATTGCATTGGCCATCTGATCCAACTTCTGGAGACAGTAAAAATGCTCCTTAGAATTCTTCCCTACCTCTTTCCTCTGCCGAGATACATGCATTCACCTACAGCTGCATATAGCACTTCGTAGACAATTCGAATAGAAGCAAACCATTCTTGGGGTAAAACCTAAAGGGAAAAGCCTAGCACCACATTGCATTGGCCATCTGATGTAACTTCTGGAGACAGTCAAAATGCAACTTAGAATTCTTCCCTACCTCTTTCCTCTGCCGAGAGAAATGCATTCACCTACAGCTGCATACAGCTCTTGTGAGACAATTCGAATTGAAGCAAACCATTCTTGGGGTAAAACCTAAAGGGAAAAGCCTAGCACCACATTGCATTGGCCATCTGATCTAACTTCTGGAGACAGTCAAAATGATCCTTAGAATTCTTCCCTACCTCTTTCGTCTGCCGAGATACATGCGTTCACCTGCAGCTGCATACAGCACTTCTGAGACAATTCGAATAGAAGCAAAACATTCTTGGGGTAAAACCTGAAGGGAAAAGCCTAGCACCACATTGCATCGGCCATCTGATCTAACTTCTGGAGACAGTCAAAATGCAACTTAGAATTCTTCCCTACCTCTTTCGTCTGCCGAGATACATGCGTTCATCTACAGCTGCATACAGCACTTAGGAGACAATTTGAACAGAAGCAAAACATTCGTGTGGTAAAACCTAAAGGGAAAAGCCTAGCACCACATTGCATTGGCCATCTGATCTAACTTCTGGAGACAGGCAAAATGCTCCTTAGAATTCTTCCCTAGCTCTTTTCTCGGCCGACATACATGCATTCATCTACAGCTGCATACAGCACTTGGGAGACAATTCGAACAGAAGCAAACCATTCTTGGGGTAAAACCTAAAGGGAAAAGCCTAGCACCACATTGCATTGGCCATCTGATCTAACTTCTGGAGACAGGCAAAATGCTACTGAGAATTCTTCCCTACCTCTTTCCTCTGCCGAGAGACATGCATTCACCTACAGCTGCATAAACCATTTCTGAGACAATTCGAATAGAAGCAAAACATTCTTGGGGTAAAACCTAAAGGGAAAAGCCTAGCACCACATTGCATTGGCCATCTGATCTAACTTCTGGAGACAGTAAAAATGCTACTGAGAATTCTTCCCTACCTCTTTCCTCTGCCGAGAGACATGCATTCACCTAAAGCTGCATACAGCACTTCTGAGACAATTCGAATAGAAGCAAAACATTCTTGTGGTAAAACCTAAAGGGAAAAGCCTAGCACCACATTGCATTGGCCATCTGATCTAACTTCTGGAGACAGTAAAAATGCTACTGAGAATTCTTCCCTACCTCTTTCCTCTGCCGAGAGACATGCATTCACCTACAGCTGCATAAAGCATTTCTGAGACAATTCGAATAGAAGCAAAACATTCTTGGGGTAAAACCTAAAGGGAAAAGCCTAGCACCACATTTCATTGGCCATCTGTTCTAACTTCTGGAGACAGTCAAAATGATATTTAGAATTCTTCCCTACCGCTTTCCTCGGCCGAGATACATGCATTCATCTACAGCTGCATACAGCACTTGTGAGACAATTTGAATAGAAGCAAACCTTTTTTGGGGTAAAACCTAAAGGGAAAAGCCTCGCACCACATTGCATTGGCCATCTGATATATCTTCTGGAGACAGTAAAAATGCTACTGAGAATTCTTCCCTACCTCTTTCCTCGGCCCAGATACATGCGTTCATCTACAGCTGCATACAGCACTTCTGAGACAATTCGAATAGAAGCAAACCATTCTTGGGGTAAAACCTAAAGGGAAAAGCCTAGCACCACATTGCATTGGCCATCTGATCTAACTTCTGGAGACAGTAAAAATGCTACTGAGAATTCTTCCCTACCTCTTTCCTCTGCCGAGATACATGCATTCATCTACAGCTGCATACAGCACTTGGGAGACAATTCGAATAGACGCAAACCTTTTTTGGGGTAAAACCTAAAGGGAAAAGCGTAGCACCACATTGCATTGGCCATCTGATCTAACTTCTGGAGACAGTAAAAATGCTACTGAGAATTCTTCCCTACCTCTTTCCTCTGCCGAGAGACATGCATTCACCTACAGCTGCATACAGCACTTCTGAGACAATTCGAATAGAAGCAAAACATTCTTGGGGTAAAACCTAAAGGGAAAAGCGTAGCACCACATTGCATTGGCCATCTGATCTAACTTCTGGAGACAGTAAAAATGCTACTGAGAATTCTTCCCTACCTCTTTCCTCTGCCGAGAGACATGCATTCACCTACAGCTGCATACAGCACTTGGGAGACAATTCGAATAGAAGCAAAACATTCTTGGGGTAAAACCTAAAGGGAAAAGCCTAGCACCACATTGCATTGGCCATCTGTTCTAACTTCTGGAGACAGTCAAAATGATCCTTAGAATTCTTCCCTACCTCTTTCCTCTGCCGAGAGACATGCATTCACCTACAGCTGCATACAGCACTTCTGAGACAATTCGAATAGAAGCAAAACATTCTTGGGGTAAAACCTAAAGGGAAAAGCGTAGCACCACATTGCATTGGCCATCTGATCTAACTTCTGGAGACAGTAAAAATGCTACTGAGAATTCTTCCCTACCTCTTTCCTCTGCCGAGAGACATGCATTCACCTACAGCTGCATACAGCACTTGGGAGACGATTCGAACAGAAGCAAACCATTCTTGGGGTAAAACCTAAAGGGAAAAGCCTAGCACCACATTGCATTGGCCATCTGATCTAACTTCTGGAGACAGTAAAAATGCTACTGAGAATTCTTCCCTACCTCTTCCCTCTGCCGAGAGACATGCATTCACCTACAGCTGCATAAAGCATTTCTGAGACAATTCAAATAGAAGCAAACCATTCTTGGGGTAAAACCTAAAGGGAAAAGCCTAGCACCACATTGCATTGGCCATCTGATCTAACTTCTGGAGACAGGCAAAATGCTACTGAGAATTCTTCCCTACCTCTTTCCTCTGCCGAGAGACATGCATTCACCTACAGCTGCATACAGCACTTCTGAGGCAATTCGAATAGAAGCAAAACATTCTTGGGGTAAAACCTAAAGGGAAAAGCCTAGCACCACATTGCATTGGCCATCTGATCTAACTTCTGGAGACAGTAAAAATGCTACTGAGAATTCTTCCCTACCTCTTTCCTCTGCCGAGAGACATGCATTCACCTACAGCTGCATACAGCACTTGAGAGACAATTCGAATAGAAGCAAAACATTCTTGGGGTAAAACCTAAAGGGAAAAGCCTCGCACCACATTGCATTGGCCATCTGCTCTAACTTCTGGAGACAGTAAAAATGCTACTGAGAATTCTTCCCTACCTCTTTCCTCTGCCGAGATACATGCATTCATCTACAGCTGCATACAGCACTTGGGAGACAATTCGAATAGACGCAAACCTTTTTTGGGGTAAAACCTAAAGGGAAAAGCCTAGCACCACATTGCATTGGCCATCTGATCTAACTTCTGGAGACAGTAAAAATGCTACTGAGAATTCTTCCCTACCTCTTTCCTCTGCCGAGAGACATGCATTCACCTACAGCTGCATACAGCACTTCTGAGACAATTCGAATAGAAGCAAAACATTCTTGGGGTAAAACCTAAAGGGAAAAGCGTAGCACCACATTGCATTGGCCATCTGATCTAACTTCTGGAGACAGTAAAAATGCTACTGAGAATTCTTCCCTACCTCTTTCCTCTGCCGAGAGACATGCATTCACCTACAGCTGCATACAGCACTTGGGAGACAATTCGAATAGAAGCAAAACATTCTTGGGGTAAAACCTAAAGGGAAAAGCCTAGCACCACATTGCATTGGCCATCTGTTCTAACTTCTGGAGACAGTCAAAATGATCCTTAGAATTCTTCCCTACCTCTTTCCTCTGCCGAGAGACATGCACTCACCTACAGCTGCATACAGCACTTCTGAGACAATTCGAATAGAAGCAAAACATTCTTGGGGTAAAACCTAAAGGGAAAAGCGTAGCACCACATTGCATTGGCCATCTGATCTAACTTCTGGAGACAGTAAAAATGCTACTGAGAATTCTTCCCTACCTCTTTCCTCTGCCGAGAGACGTGCATTCACCTACAGCTGCATACAGCACTTCTGAGACAATTCGAATAGAAGCAAAACATTCTTGGGGTAAAACCTAAAGGGAAAAGCGTAGCACCACATTGCATTGGCCATCTGATCTAACTTCTGGAGACAGTCAAAATGATCCTTAGAATTCTTCCCTACCTCTTTCCTCTGCCGAGAGACATGCATTCACCTACAGCTGCATACAGCACCTCTGAGACAATTCGAATAGAAGCAAAACATTCTTGGGGTAAAACCTAAAGGGAAAAGCGTAGCACCACATTGCATTGGCCATCTGATCTAACTTCTGGAGACAGTAAAAATGCTACTGAGAATTCTTCCCTACCTCTTTCCTCTGCCGAGAGACATGCATTCACCTACAGCTGCATACAGCACTTGGGAGACGATTCGAACAGAAGCAAACCATTCTTGGGGTAAAACCTAAAGGGAAAAGCCTAGCACCACATTGCATTGGCCATCTGATCTAACTTCTGGAGACAGTAAAAATGCTACTGAGAATTCTTCCCTACCTCTTCCCTCTGCCGAGAGACATGCATTCACCTACAGCTGCATAAAGCATTTCTGAGACAATTCGAATAGAAGCAAAACATTCTTGGGGTAAAACCTAAAGGGAGAAGCCTAGCACCACATTGCATTGGCCATCTGATCTAACTTCTGGAGACAGTAAAAATGCTACTGAGAATTCTTCCCTACCTGTTTCCTCTGCCGAGAGACATGCATTCACCTACAGCTGCATACAGCACTTCTGAGACAATTCGAATAGAAGCAAAACATTCTTGGGGTAAAACCTAAAGGGAAAAGCCTAGCACCACATTGCATTGGCCATCTGATCTAACTTCTGGAGACAGTAAAAATGCTACTGAGAATTCTTCCCTACCTCTTTCCTCTGCCGAGAGACATGCATTCACCTACAGCTGCATACAGCACTTGAGAGACAATTCGAATAGAAGCAAAACATTCTTGGGGTAAAACCTAAAGGGAAAAGCCTCGCACCACATTGCATTGGCCATCTGCTCTAACTTCTGGAGACAGTAAAAATGCTACTGAGAATTCTTCCCTACCTCTTTCCTCAGTCGAGATACATGCATTCATCTGCAGCTGCATACAGCACTTGTGAGACAATTCGAATAGAAGCAAAACATTCTTGGGGTAAAACCTAAAGGGAAAAGCCTAGCACCACATTGCATTGGCCATCTGATCTGACTTCTGGAGACAGTCAAAATGATCCTTAGAATTCTTCCCTACCTCTTTCCTCTGCCGAGATACATGCGTTCATCTACAGCTGCATACAGCACTTCTGAGAGAATTCGAATAGAAGCAAAACATCCTTGGGGTAAAACCTAAAGGGAAAAGCCTAGCACCACATTGCATTGGCCATCTGATCTAACTTCTGGAGACAGTCAAAATGCTCCTTAGAATTCTTCCCTAGCTCTTTTCTCGGCCGGGATACATGCATTCATCTACAGCTGCATACAGCACTTGTGAGACAATTCGAATAGACGCAAAACAGTCATGGGGTAAAACCTAAAGGGAAAAGCCTAGCACCACATTGCATTGGCCATCTGATCTAACTTCTGGAGTCAGTAAAAATGCTACTGAGAATTCTTCCCTACCTCTTTCCCCTGCCGAGAGACATGCATTCATCTACAGCTGCATACAGCACTTGTGAGACAATTTGAATAGAAGCAAACCTTTTTTGGGGTAAAACCTAAAGGGAAAAGCCTAGCACCACATTGCATTGGCCATCTGATCTAACTTCTGGAGACAGTAAAAATGCTACTGAGAATTCTTCCCTACCTCTTTCCTCTGCCGAGTTACATGCATTCATCTACAGCTGCATACAGCACTTGTGAGACAATTTGAATAGAAGCAAACCTTTTTTGGGGTAAAACCTAAAGGGAAAAGCCTAGCACCACATTGCATTGGCCATCTGATCTAACTTCTGGAGACAGTAAAAATGCTACTGAGAATTCTTCCCTACCTATTTCCTCTGCCGAGAGACATGCATTCACCTACAGCTGCATACAGCACTTCTGAGACAATTCGAATAGAAGCAAAACATTCTTGCGGTAAAACCTAAAGGGAAAAGCCTAGCACCACATTGCATTGGCCATCTGATCTAACTTCTGGAGACAGTCAAAATGATCCTTAGAATTCTTCCCTACCTCTTTCGTCTGCCGAGATACATGCGTTCATCTGCAGCTGCATACAGCACTTGTGAGACAATTCGAATAGAAGCAAAACATTCTTGGGGTAAAACCTAAAGGGAAAAGCCTAGCACCACATTGCATTGGCCATCTGATCTAACTTCTGGAGACAGTCAAAATGCTCCTTAGAATTCTTCCCTAGCTCTTTTCTCGGCCGAGATACATGCATTCATCTACAGCTGCATACAGCACTTGTGAGACAATTCGAATAGAAGCAAAACATTCTGGGGGTAAAACCTAAAGGGAAAACCCTAGCACCACATTGCATTGGCCATCTGATCCAACTTCTGGAGACAGTAAAAATGCTCCTTAGAATTCTTCCCTACCTCTTTCCTCTGCCGAGATACATGCATTCACCTACAGCTGCATATAGCACTTCGTAGACAATTCGAATAGAAGCAAACCATTCTTGGGGTAAAACCTAAAGGGAAAAGCCTAGCACCACATTGCATTGGCCATCTGATGTAACTTCTGGAGACAGTCAAAATGCAACTTAGAATTCTTCCCTACCTCTTTCCTCTGCCGAGAGAAATGCATTCACCTACAGCTGCATACAGCTCTTGTGAGACAATTCGAATTGAAGCAAACCATTCTTGGGGTAAAACCTAAAGGGAAAAGCCTAGCACCACATTGCATTGGCCATCTGATCTAACTTCTGGAGACAGTCAAAATGATCCTTAGAATTCTTCCCTACCTCTTTCGTCTGCCGAGATACATGCGTTCACCTGCAGCTGCATACCGCACTTCTGAGACAATTCGAATAGAAGCAAAACATTCTTGGGGTAAAACCTGAAGGGAAAAGCCTAGCACCACATTGCATCGGCCATCTGATCTAACTTCTGGAGACAGTCAAAATGCAACTTAGAATTCTTCCCTACGTCTTTCGTCTGCCGAGATACATGCGTTCATCTACAGCTGCATACAGCACTTAGGAGACAATTTGAACAGAAGCAAAACATTCGTGTGGTAAAACCTAAAGGGAAAAGCCTAGCACCACATTGCATTGGCCATCTGATCTAACTTCTGGAGACAGGCAAAATGCTCCTTAGAATTCTTCCCTAGCTCTTTTCTCGGCCGACATACATGCATTCATCTACAGCTGCATACAGCACTTGGGAGACAATTCGAACAGAAGCAAACCATTCTTGGGGTAAAACCTAAAGGGAAAAGCCTAGCACCACATTGCATTGGCCATCTGATCTAACTTCTGGAGACAGGCAAAATGCTACTGAGAATTCTTCCCTACCTCTTTCCTCTGCCGAGAGACATGCATTCACCTACAGCTGCATAAACCATTTCTGAGACAATTCGAATAGAAGCAAAACATTCTTGGGGTAAAACCTAAAGGGAAAAGCCTAGCACCACATTGCATTGGCCATCTGATCTAACTTCTGGAGACAGTAAAAATGCTACTGAGAATTCTTCCCTACCTCTTTCCTCTGCCGAGAGACATGCATTCACCTAAAGCTGCATACAGCACTTCTGAGACAATTCGAATAGAAGCAAAACATTCTTGTGGTAAAACCTAAAGGGAAAAGCCTAGCACCACATTGCATTGGCCATCTGATCTAACTTCTGGAGACAGTAAAAATGCTACTGAGAATTCTTCCCTACCTCTTTCCTCTGCCGAGAGACATGCATTCACCTACAGCTGCATAAAGCATTTCTGAGACAATTCGAATAGAAGCAAAACATTCTTGGGGTAAAACCTAAAGGGAAAAGCCTAGCACCACATTTCATTGGCCATCTGTTCTAACTTCTGGAGACAGTCAAAATGATATTTAGAATTCTTCCCTACCGCTTTCCTCGGCCGAGATACATGCATTCATCTACAGCTGCATACAGCACTTGTGAGACAATTTGAATAGAAGCAAACCTTTTTTGGGGTAAAACCTAAAGGGAAAAGTCTCGCACCACATTGCATTGGCCATCTGATATATCTTCTGGAGACAGTAAAAATGCTACTGAGAATTCTTCCCTACCTCTTTCCTCGGCCCAGATACATGCGTTCATCTACAGCTGCATACAGCACTTCTGAGACAATTCGAATAGAAGCAAACCATTCTTGGGGTAAAACCTAAAGGGAAAAGCCTAGCACCACATTGCATTGGCCATCTGATCTAACTTCTGGAGACAGTAAAAATGCTACTGAGAATTCTTCCCTACCTCTTTCCTCTGCCGAGATACATGCATTCATCTACAGCTGCATACAGCACTTGGGAGACAATTCGAATAGACGCAAACCTTTTTTGGGGTAAAACCTAAAGGGAAAAGCCTAGCACCACATTGCATTGGCCATCTGATCTAACTTCTGGAGACAGTAAAAATGCTACTGAGAATTCTTCCCTACCTCTTTCCTCTGCCGAGAGACATGCATTCACCTACAGCTGCATACAGCACTTCTGAGACAATTCGAATAGAAGCAAAACATTCTTGGGGTAAAACCTAAAGGGAAAAGCGTAGCACCACATTGCATTGGCCATCTGATCTAACTTCTGGAGACAGTAAAAATGCTACTGAGAATTCTTCCCTACCTCTTTCCTCTGCCGAGAGACATGCATTCACCTACAGCTGCATACAGCACTTGGGAGACAATTCGAATAGAAGCAAAACATTCTTGGGGTAAAACCTAAAGGGAAAAGCCTAGCACCACATTGCATTGCCCATCTGTTCTAACTTCTGGAGACAGTCAAAATGATCCTTAGAATTCTTCCCTACCTCTTTCCTCTGCCGAGAGACATGCACTCACCTACAGCTGCATACAGCACTTCTGAGACAATTCGAATAGAAGCAAAACATTCTTGGGGTAAAACCTAAAGGGAAAAGCGTAGCACCACATTGCATTGGCCATCTGATCTAACTTCTGGAGACAGTAAAAATGCTACTGAGAATTCTTCCCTACCTCTTTCCTCTGCCGAGAGACATGCATTCACCTACAGCTGCATACAGCACTTCTGAGACAATTCGAATAGAAGCAAAACATTCTTGGGGTAAAACCTAAAGGGAAAAGCGTAGCACCACATTGCATTGGCCATCTGATCTAACTTCTGGAGACAGTAAAAATGCTACTGAGAATTCTTCCCTACCTCTTTCCTCTGCCGAGAGACATGCATTCACCTACAGCTGCATACAGCACTTGGGAGACAATTCGAATAGAAGCAAAACATTCTTGGGGTAAAACCTAAAGGGAAAAGCCTAGCACCACATTGCATTGGCCATCTGTTCTAACTTCTGGAGACAGTCAAAATGATCCTTAGAATTCTTCCCTACCTCTTTCCTCTGCCGAGAGACATGCATTCACCTACAGCTGCATACAGCACTTCTGAGACAATTCGAATAGAAGCAAAACATTCTTGGGGTAAAACCTAAAGGGAAAAGCGTAGCACCACATTGCATTGGCCATCTGATCTAACTTCTGGAGACAGTAAAAATGCTACTGAGAATTCTTCCCTACCTCTTTCCTCTGCCGAGAGACATGCATTCACCTACAGCTGCATACAGCACTTGGGAGACGATTCGAACAGAAGCAAACCATTCTTGGGGTAAAACCTAAAGGGAAAAGCCTAGCACCACATTGCATTGGCCATCTGATCTAACTTCTGGAGACAGTAAAAATGCTACTGAGAATTCTTCCCTACCTCTTCCCTCTGCCGAGAGACATGCATTCACCTGCAGCTGCATAAAGCATTTCTGAGACAATTCGAATAGAAGCAAAACATTCTTGGGGTAAAACCTAAAGGGAGAAGCCTAGCACCACATTGCATTGGCCATCTGATCTAACTTCTGGAGACAGTAAAAATGCTACTGAGAATTCTTCCCTACCTGTTTCCTCTGCCGAGAGACATGCATTCACCTACAGCTGCATACAGCACTTCTGAGGCAATTCGAATAGAAGCAAAACATTCTTGGGGTAAAACCTAAAGGGAAAAGCCTAGCACCACATTGCATTGGCCATCTGATCTAACTTCTGGAGACAGTAAAAATGCTACTGAGAATTCTTCCCTACCTCTTTCCTCTGCCGAGAGACATGCATTCACCTACAGCTGCATACAGCACTTGAGAGACAATTCGAATAGAAGCAAAACATTCTTGGGGTAAAACCTAAAGGGAAAAGCCTCGCACCACATTGCATTGGCCATCTGCTCTAACTTCTGGAGACAGTAAAAATGCTACTGAGAATTCTTCCCTACCTCTTTCCTCAGTCGAGATACATGCATTCATCTGCAGCTGCATACAGCACTTGTGAGACAATTCGAATAGAAGCAAAACATTCTTGGGGTAAAACCTAAAGGGAAAAGCCTAGCACCACATTGCATTGGCCATCTGATCTGACTTCTGGAGACAGTCAAAATGATCCTTAGAATTCTTCCCTACCTCTTTCCCCGGCCGAGATACATGCGTTCATCTACAGCTGCATACAGCACTTCTGAGAGAATTCGAATAGAAGCAAAACATCCTTGGGGTAAAACCTAAAGGGAAAAGCCTAGCACCACATTGCATTGGCCATCTGATCTAACTTCTGGAGACAGTCAAAATGCTCCTTAGAATTCTTCCCTAGCTCTTTTCTCGGCCGGGATACATGCATTCATCTACAGCTGCATGCAGCACTTGTGAGACAATTCGAATAGACGCAAAACAGTCATGGGGTAAAACCTAAAGGGAAAAGCCTAGCACCACATTGCATTGGCCATCTGATCTAACTTCTGGAGTCAGTAAAAATGCTACTGAGAATTCTTCCCTACCTCTTTCCTCTGCCGAGAGACATGCATTCACCTACAGCTGCATATAGCACTTGCGAGACAATTCGAATAGAAGCAAAACATTCTTGGGGTAAAACCTAAAGGGAAAAGCCTAGCACCACATTGCATTGGCCATCTGATCTAACTTCTGGAGACAGTCAAAATGCAACTTAGAATTCTTCCCTACCTCTTTCCTCTGCCGAGATACATGCATTCATCTACAGCTGCATACAGCACTTGGGAGACAATTCGAATAGACGCAAACCTTTTTTGGGGTAAAACCTAAAGGGAAAAGCCTAGCACCACATTGCATTGGCCATCTGATCTAACTTCTGGAGACAGTAAAAATGCTACTGAGAATTCTTCCCTACCTCTTTCCTCTGCCGAGAGACATGCATTCACCTACAGCTGCATACAGCACTTCTGAGACAATTCGAATAGAAGCAAAACATTCTTGGGGTAAAACCTAAAGGGAAAAGCGTAGCACCACATTGCATTGGCCATCTGATCTAACTTCTGGAGACAGTAAAAATGCTACTGAGAATTCTTCCCTACCTCTTTCCTCGGCCGAGAGACATGCATTCACCTACAGCTGCATACAGCACTTGGGAGACAATTCGAATAGAAGCAAAACATCCTTGGGGTAAAACCTAAAGGGAAAAGCCTAGCACCACATTGCATTGGCCATCTGATGTAACTTCTGGAGACAGTGCAAATGCTACTTAGCATTTTTCCTACCTCTTTCCCCTGCCGAGATACATGCATTCATCTACAGCTGCATACAGCACTTGTGAGACAATTTGAATAGAAGCAAACCTTTTTTGGGGTAAAACCTAAAGGGAAAAGCCTAGCACCACATTGCATTGGCCATCTGATCTAACTTCTGGAGACAGTAAAAATGCTACTGAGAATTCTTCCCTACCTCTTTCCTCTGCCGAGTTACATGCATTCATCTACAGCTGCATACAGCACTTGTGAGACAATTTGAATAGAAGCAAACCTTTTTTGGGGTAAAACCTAAAGGGAAAAGCCTAGCACCACATTGCATTGGCCATCTGATCTAACTTCTGGAGACAGTAAAAATGCTACTGAGAATTCTTCCCTACCTATTTCCTCTGCCGAGAGACATGCATTCACCTACAGCTGCATACAGCACTTCTGAGACAATTCGAATAGAAGCAAAACATTCTTGCGGTAAAACCTAAAGGGAAAAGCCTAGCACCACATTGCATTGGCCATCTGATCTAACTTCTGGAGACAGTCAAAATGATCCTTAGAATTCTTCCCTACCTCTTTCGTCTGCCGAGATACATGCGTTCATCTGCAGCTGCATACAGCACTTCTGAGACAATTCGAATAGAAGCAAATCATTCTTGGGGTAAAACCTAAAGGGAAAAGCCTAGCACCACATTGCATTGGCCATCTGATCTAACTTCTGGAGACAGTCAAAATGCTCCTTAGAATTCTTCCCTAGCTCTTTTCTCGGCCGAGATACATGCATTCATCTACAGCTGCATACAGCACTTGTGAGACAATTCGAATAGAAGCAAAACATTCTGGGGGTAAAACCTAAAGGGAAAACCCTAGCACCACATTGCATTGGCCATCTGATCCAACTTCTGGAGACAGTAAAAATGCTCCTTAGAATTCTTCCCTACCTCTTTCCTCTGCCGAGATACATGCATTCACCTACAGCTGCATATAGCACTTCGTAGACAATTCGAATAGAAGCAAACCATTCTTGGGGTAAAACCTAAAGGGAAAAGCCTAGCACCACATTGCATTGGCCATCTGATGTAACTTCTGGAGACAGTCAAAATGCAACTTAGAATTCTTCCCTACCTCTTTCCTCTGCCGAGAGAAATGCATTCACCTACAGCTGCATACAGCTCTTGTGAGACAATTCGAATTGAAGCAAACCATTCTTGGGGTAAAACCTAAAGGGAAAAGCCTAGCACCACATTGCATTGGCCATCTGATCTAACTTCTGGAGACAGTCAAAATGATCCTTAGAATTCTTCCCTGCCTCTTTCGTCTGCCGAGATACATGCGTTCACCTGCAGCTGCATACAGCACTTCTGAGACAATTCGAATAGAAGCAAAACATTCTTGTGGTAAAACCTAAAGGGAAAAGCCTAGCACCACATTGCATTTGCCATCTGATCTAACTTCTGGAGACAGTAAAAATGCTACTGAGAATTCTTCCCTACCTCTTTCCTCTGCCAAGAGACATGCATTCACCTACAGCTGCATAAAGCATTTCTGAGACAATTCGAATAGAAGCAAAACATTCTTGGGGTAAAACCTAAAGGGAAAAGCCTAGCACCACATTTCATTAGCCATCTGTTCTAACTTCTGGAGACAGTCAAAATGATATTTAGAATTCTTCCCTACCGCTTTCCTCGGCCGAGATACATGCATTCATCTACAGCTGCATACAGCACTTGTGAGACAATTTGAATAGAAGCAAACCTTTTTTGGGGTAAAACCTAAAGGGAAAAGCCTCGCACCACATTGCATTGGCCATCTGATCTATCTTCTGGAGACAGTAAAAATGCTACTGAGAATTCTTCCCTACCTCTTTCCTCGGCCCAGATACATGCGTTCATCTACAGCTGCATACAGCACTTAGGAGACGATGCGAATAGAAGCAAAACATTCCTGGGGTAAAACCTAAAGGGAAAAGCCTAGCACCACATTGCATTGGCCATCTGATCTAACTTCTGGAGACAGTCAAAATGCAACTTAGAAATCTTCCCTACCTCTTTCGTCTGCCGAGATACATGCGTTCATCTACAGCTGCATACAGCACTTAGGAGACAATTCGAACAGAAGCAAAACATTCGTGTGGTAAAACCTAAAGGGAAAAGCCTAGCACCACATTGCATTGGCCATCTGATCTAACTTCTGGAGACAGGCAAAATGCTCCTTAGAATTCTTCCCTAGCTCTTTTCTCGGCCGACATACATGCATTCATCTACAGCTGCATACAGCACTTGGGAGACAATTCGAATAGAAGCAAACCATTCTTGGGGTAAAACCTAAAGGGAAAAGCCTAGCACCACATTGCATTGGCCATCTGATCTAACTTCTGGAGACAGTAAAAATGCTACTGAGAATTCTTCCCTACCTCTTTCCTCTGCCGAGAGACATGCATTCACCTACAGCTGCATAAAGCATTTCTGAGACAATTCGAATAGAAGCAAAACATTCTTGAGGTAAAACCTAAAGGGAAAAGCCTAGCACCACATTGCATTGGACATCTGATCTAACTTCTGGAGACAGTAAAAATGCTACTGAGAATTCTTCCCTACCTCTTTCCTCTGCCGAGAGACATGCATTCACCTAAAGCAGCATACAGCACTTCTGAGACAATTCGAATAGAAGCAAAACATTCTTGTGGTAAAACCTAAAGGGAAAAGCCTAGCACCACATTTCATTGGCCATCTGTTCTAACTTCTGGAGACAGTCAAAATGATATTTAGAATTCTTCCCTACCGCTTTCCTCGGCCGAGATACATGCATTCATCTACAGCTGCATACAGCACTTGTGAGACAATTTGAATAGAAGCAAACCTTTTTTGGGGTAAAACCTAAAGGGAAAAGCCTCGCACCACATTGCATTGGCCATCTGATCTAACTTCTGGAGACAGTAAAAATGCTACTGAGAATTCTTCCCTACCTCTTTCCTCGGCCCAGATACATGCGTTCATCTACAGCTGCATAGAGCACTTAGGAGACGATGCGAATAGAAGCAAAACATTCCTGGGGTAAAACCTAAAGGGAAAAGCCTAGCAGCACATTGCATTGGCCATCTGATCTAACTTCTGGAGACAGTCAAAATGATCCTTAGAATTCTTCCCTACCTCTTTCGTCTGCCGAGATACATGCGTTCACCTGCAGCTGCATACAGCACTTCTGAGACAATTCGAATAGAAGCAAAACATTCTTGCGGTAAAACCTAAAGGGAAAAGCCTAGCACCACATTGCATTGGCCATCTGATCTAACTTCTGGAGACAGTCAAAATGATCCTTAGAATTCTTCCCTACCTCTTTCGTCTGCCGAGATACATGCGTTCATCTGCAGCTGCATACAGCACTTGTGAGACAATTCGAATAGAAGCAAAACATTCTTGGGGTAAAACCTAAAGGGAAAAGCCTAGCACCACATTGCATTGGCCATCTGATCTAACTTCTGGAGACAGGCAAAATGCTCCTTAGAATTCTTCCCTAGCTCTTTTCTCGGCCGAGATACATGCATTCATCTACAGCTGCATACAGCACTTGGGAGACAATTCGAACAGAAGCAAACCATTCTTGGGGTAAAACCTAAAGGGAAAAGCCTAGCACCACATTGCATTGGCCATCTGATCTAACTTCTGGAGACAGTAAAAATGCTACTGAGAATTCTTCCCTACCTCTTTCCTCTGCCGAGAGACATGCATTCACCTACAGCTGCATACAGCACTTCTGAGACAATTCGAATAGAAGCAAAACATTCTTGGGGTAAAACCTAAAGGGAAAAGCCTAGCACCACATTGCATTGGCCATCTGATCTAACTTCTGGAGACAGTCAAAATGCTACTGAGAATTCTTCCCTACCTCTTTCCTCTGCCGAGAGACATGCATTCATCTACAGCTGCATACAGCACTTGGGAGACGATGCGAATAGAAGCAAAACATTCTTGGGGTAAAACCAAAAGGGAAAAGCCTAGCACCACATTGCATTGGCCATCTGATCTAACTTCTGGAGACAGTCAAAATGATCCTTAGAATTCTTTCCTACCTCTTTCCTCTGCCGAGATACATGCGTTCATCTACAGCTGCATACAGCACTTGGGAGACGATGCGAATAGAAGCAAAACATCCTTGGGGTAAAACCTAAAGGGAAAAGCCTAGCACCACATTTCATTGGCCATCTGATCTAACTTCTGTAGACAGTCAAAATGATCCTTAGAATTCTTCCCTACCTCTTTCCTCAGTCGAGATACATGCATTCATCTGCAGCTGCATAGAGCACTTGTGAGAAAATTCGAATAGAAGCAAAACATTCTTGGGGTAAAACCTAAAGGGAAAAGCCTAGCACCACATTGCATTGGCCATCTGATCTAACTTCTGGAGACAGTCAAAATGCAACTTAGAATTCTTCCCTACCTCTTTCCTCTGCCGAGATACATGCATTCATCTACAGCTGCATGCAGCACTTCTGAGACAATTCGAATAGACGCAAGCCTTTTTTGGGGTAAAACCTAAAGGGAAAAGCCTAGCACCACATTGCATTGGCCATCTGATCTAACTTCTGGAGACAGTAAAAATGCTACTGAGAATTCTTCCCTACCTCTTTCCTCTGCCGAGAGACATGCATTCACCTACAGCTGCATACAGCACTTCTGAGACAATTCGAACAGAAGCAAAACATCCTTGGGGTAAAACCTAAAGGGAAAAGCCTAGCACCACATTGCATTGGCCATCTGATGTAACTTCTGGAGACAGTCAAAATCCAACTTAGAATTCTTCCCTACCTCTTTCCTCTGCCGAGAGAAATGCATTCACCTACAGCTGCATACAGCTCTTGTGAGACAATTCGAATAGAAGCAAACCATTCTTGGGGTAAAACCTAAAGGGAAAAGCCTAGCAGCACATTGCATTGGCCATCTGATCTAACTTCTGGAGACAGTCAAAATGATCCTTAGAATTCTTCCCTACCTCTTTCGTCTGCCGAGATACATGCATTCACCTGCAGCTGCATACAGCACTTCTGAGACAATTCGAATAGAAGCAAAACATTCTTGCGGTAAAACCTAAAGGGAAAAGCCTAGCACCACATTGCATTGGCCATCTGATCTAACTTCTGGAGACAGTCAAAATGATCCTTAGAATTCTTCCCTACCTCTTTCGTCTGCCGAGATACATGCGTTCATCTGCAGCTGCATACAGCACTTGTGAGACAATTCGAATAGAAGCAAAACATTCTTGGGGTAAAACCTAAAGGGAAACGCCTAGCACCACATTGCATTGGCCATCTGATCTAACTTCTGGAGACAGGCAAAATGCTCCTTAGAATTCTTCCCTAGCTCTTTTCTCGGCCGAGATACATGCATTCATCTACAGCTGCATACAGCACTTGGGAGACAATTCGAACAGAAGCAAACCATTCTTGGGGTAAAACCTAAAGGGAAAAGCCTAGCACCACATTGCATTGGCCCTCTGATCTAACTTCTGGAGACAGTAAAAATGCTACTGAGAATTCTTCCCTACCTCTTTCCTCTGCCGAGAGACATGCATTCACCTACAGCTGCATACAGCACTTCTGAGACAATTCGAATAGAAGCAAAACATTCTTGGGGTAAAACCTAAAGGGAAAAGCCTAGCACCACATTGCATTGGCCATCTGATCTAACTTCTGGAGACAGTCAAAATGATCCTTAGAATTCTTTCCTACCTCTTTCCTCTGCCGAGATACATGCGTTCATCTACAGCTGCATACAGCACTTGGGAGACAATGCGAATAGAAGCAAAACATTCTTGGGGTAAAACCTAAAGGGAAAAGCCTAGCACCACATTTCATTGGCCGTCTGATCTAACTTCTGTAGACAGTCAAAATGATCCTTAGAATTCTTCCCTACCTCTTTCCTCAGTCGAGATACATGCATTCATCTGCAGCTGCATAGAGCACTTGTGAGAAAATTCGAATAGAAGCAAAACATTCTCGGGGTAAATCCTAAAGGGAAAAGCCTAGCACCACACTGCATTGGCCGTCTGATCTAAGTTCTGGAGACAGTCAAAATGATCCTTAGAATTCTTCCCTACCTCTTTCCTCGGCCGAGATACATGCATTCATCTGCAGCTGCATACAGCACTTGGGAGACAATTCGAACAGAAGCAAAACATTCTTGGGGTAAAACCTAAAGGGAAAAGCCTAGCACCACATTGCATTGGCCATCTGATCTAACTTCTGGAGACAGTAAAAATGCTCCCCCGAATTCTTCCCTACCTCTTTCCTCTGCCGTGATACATGGATTCATTTACAGCAGCATACAGCACTTGGGAGACAATTCGAATAGAGGCAAAACATTCTTGGGGTAAAACCTAAAGGGAAAAGCCTAGCACCACATTGCATTGGCCATCTGATGTAACTTCTGGAGACAGTCAAAATGCAACTTAGAATTCTTCCCTACCTCTTTCCTCTGCCGAGAGACATGCATTCACCTACAGCTGCATACAGCACTTGGGAGACAATTCGAATAGAAGCAAAACATTCTTGGGGTAAAACCTAAAGGGAAAAGCCTAGCACCACATTGCATTGGCCACCTGATCTAACTTCTGGAGACAGTCAAAATGTTCCTTAGAATTCTTCCCTACCTCTTTCCTCTGCCGAGATACATGCATTCATCTACAGCTGCATACAGCACTTGGGAGACGATGCGAATAGAAGCAAAACATTCTTGGGGTAAAACCTAAAGGGAAAAGCCTAGCACCACATTGCATTGGCCATCTGATGTCACTTCTGGAGACAGTACAAATGCTACTTAGAATTTTTCCTACCTCTTTCCTCTGCAGAGATACATGCATTCACCTGCAGCTGCATACAGCACTTGGGAGACAATTCGAATAGAAGCAAAACATTCTTGGGGTAAAACCTAAAGGGAAAAGCCTAGCACCACATTGCATTGGCCATCTGATCTAACTTCTGGAGACTGTAAAAATGCTACTGAGAATTCTTCCCTACCTCTTTCCTCTGCCGAGAGACATGCATTCATCTACAGCTGCATACAGCACTTGTGAGACAATTCGAATAGAAGCAAAACATCCTTGGGGTAAAACCTAAAGGGAAAAGCCTAGCACCACATTGCATTGGCCATCTGATCTCGCTTCTGGAGACAGTCAAAATGATCCTTAGAATTCTTCCCTACCTCTTTCCTCTGCCGAGACACATGCGTTCATCTACAGCTGCATACAGCACTTGGGAGACGATGCGAATAGAAGCAAAACATCCTTGGGGTAAAACCTAAAGGGAAAAGCCTAGCACCACATTGCATTGGCCATCTGATCTCGCTTCTGGAGACAGTCAAAATGCTCCTTAGAATTCTTCCCTACCTCTTTCCTCGGCCGAGATACATGCATTCATCTAAAGCTGCATACAGCACTTCTGAGACAACTCGAATAGAAGCAAAACATTCTTGGGGTAAAACCTAAAGGGAAAAGCCTAGCGCCACATTGCACTGGCCATCTGTTCTAACTTCTGGAGACAGTCAAAATGATCCTTAGAATTCTTCCCTACCTCTTTCCTCGGCCCAGATACATGCATTCATCTACAGCTGCATACAGCACTTGGGAGACAATTCGAATAGAAGCAAAACATTCTTGGGGTAAAACCTAAAGGGAAAAGCCTAGCACCACATTGCATTGGCCATCTGATCTAACTTCTGGAGACAGTCAAAATGCTCCTTAGAATTCTTCCCTACCTCTTTGCTCTGCCGAGATACATGCATTCATCTACAGCTGCATACAGCACTTGTGAGACAATTCGAATAGAAGCAAACCATTCTTGGGGTAAAACCTAAAGGGAAAAGCCTAGCACCACATTGCATTGGCCATCTGATCTAACTTCTGCAGACAGTCAAAATGATCCTTAGAATTCTTCCCTACCTCTTTCCTCTGCCGAGAGACATGCATTCACCTACAGCTGCATACCGCACTTCTGAGACAATTCGAATAGAAGCAAACCATTCCTGGGGTAAAACCTAAAGGGAAAAGCCTAGCACCACATTGCATTGGCCATCTGGTCTAACTTCTGGAGACAGTAAAAATGCTACTGAGAATTCTTCCCAACCTCTTTCCTCTGCCGAGAGACATGCATTCACCTACACCTGCATACAGCACTTCTGAGACAATTCGAATAGAAGCAAAACATTCTTGGGGTAAAACCTAAAGGGAAAAGCCTAGCACCACATTGCATTGGCCATCTGATCTAACTTCTGGAGACAGTCAAAATGATCCTTAGAATTCTTCCCTACCTCCTTCCTCGGCCGAGATACATGCATTCATCTACAGCTGCATACAGCACTTGAGAGACAATTCGAATAGAAGCAAAACATTCTCGGGGTAAAACCTAAAGGGAAAAGCCTAGCACCACATTGCATTGGCCATCTGATCTAACTTCTGGAGACAGTCAAAATGATCCTTAGAATTCTTGCCTACCTCTTTCCTCAGTCGAGATACATGCATTCATCTGCATCTGCATACAGCACTTGTGAGACAATTCGAATAGAAGCAAAACATTCTTGGGGTAAAACCTAAAGGGAAAAGCCTAGCACCACATTGCATTGGCCATCTGATCTGACTTCTGGAGACAGTCAAAATGATCCTTAGAATTCCTCCCCACCTCTTTCCTTGGCCGAGATACATGCGTTCATCTACAGCTGCATACAGCACTTCTGAGACAATTCGAATAGAAGCAAAATATTCTTGGGGTAAAACCTAAAGGGAAAAGCCTAGCACCACATTGCATTGGCCATCTGATCTCACTTCTGGAGACAGTCAAAATGATCCTTAGAATTCTTCCCTACCTCTTTCCTCGTCCAAGATACATGCATTCATCTACAGCTGCATACAGCACTTGGGAGACAATTCGAACAGAAGCAAAACATCCTTGGGGTAAAACCTAAAGGGAAAAGCCTAGCACCACATTGCATTGGCCATCTGATCTATCTTCTGGAGACAGTCAAAATGCTCCTTAGACTTCTTCCCTACCTCTTTCCTCAGCCGAGATACATGCGTTCATCTACAGCTGCATACAGCATTTCTGAGACAATTCGAATACAAGCAAAACATTCTTGGGGTAAAACCTAAAGGGAAAAGCCTAGCACCACATTGCATTGGCCATCTGATCTAACTTCGGGAGACAGTCAAAATGATCCTTAGAATTCTTCCCTACCTCTTTCCTCTGGAGAGATACATGCATTCATCTACAGCTGCATACAGCACTTCTGAGACAATTCGAGTAGAAGCAAAACATTCTTGGGGTAAAACCTAAAGGGAAAAGCCTAGCACCACATTGCATTGGCCATCTGATCTAACTTCTGGAGACAGTCAAAATCACCTTAGAATTCTTCCCTACCTCTTTCCTCGGCCGAGATACATGCATTCATCTACAACTGCATACAGCACTTCGGAGACAATTCGAGTAGAAGCAAAACATTCTTGGGGTAAAACCTAAAGGGAAAAGCCTAGCACCACATTGCATTGGCTATGTGATCTAACTTCTGGAGACAGCCAAAATGCTCCTTAGGATTCTTGCCTACCTCTTTCCTCTGCCGAGATACATGCATTCATGGACAGCTGCATACAGCACTTGTGAGAAAATTCGAATAGAAGGAAAACATTCTGGGGTAAAACCTAAAGGGAAAACCCTAGCACCACATTGTATTGGCCGTCTGATCGAACTTCTGGAGACAGTCAAAATGCTCCTTAGGATTCTCCCCTCCCTCTCTCCTCGGCCGAGATTCATGCATTCATCTACAGCTGCATACAGCACTTGTGAGACAATTCGAATAGAAGCACAACATTCTTGGGGTAAAACCTAAAGGGAAAAGCCTAGCACCACATTGCATTGGCCATCTGATCTAACTTCTGGAGACAGTCAAAATGATCCTTAGAATTCTTCCCTACCTCATTCCTCTGCCGAGAGACATGCATTCATCTACAGCTGCATACAGCACTTGGGAGACAATTCGAATAGAAGCAAAACATTCTTAGGTAAAATCTCAAGGGAAAAGCCTAGCACCACATTGCATTGGCCATCTGATCTAACTTCTGGAGACAGTCAAAATGATCCTTAGAATTCTTCCCTACCTCTTTCCTCAGTCGAGATACATGCATTCATCTGCAGCTGCATACAGCACTTGTGAGACAATTTGAATAGAAGCAAACCATTCTTGGGGTAAAACCTAAAGGGAAAAGCCTAGCACCACATTGCATTGGCCATCTGATCTAACTTCTGGAGACAGTCAAAATGATCCTTAGAATTCTTCCCTACCTCTTTCCTCGTCCAAGATACATGCATTCATCTACAGCTGCATACAGCACTTGGGAGACAATTCGAACAGAAGCAAAACATCCTTGGGGTAAAACCTAAAGGGAAAAGCCTAGCACCACATTGCATTGGCCATCTGATCTATCTTCTGGAGACAGTAAAAATGCTCCTTAGAATTCTTCCCTACCTCTTTCCTCTGCCGTGATACCTGCATTCATTTACAGCACCATACAGCACTTGGGAGACAATTCGAATAGAGGCAAAACATCCTTGGGGTAAAACCTAAAGGGAAAAGCCTAGCACCACATTGCAATGGCCATCTGATCTAAATTCTGGAGACAGTCAAAATGCTCCTTAGAATTCTTCCCTACCTCTTTCCTCGGCCGAGAAACATGCATTCATCTACAGCTGCATACAGCACTTGTGAGACAATTCGAATAGAAGCAAAACATTCTTGGGGTAAAACCTAAAGGGAAAAGGCTAGCACCACATTGCATTGGCCATCTGATCTAACTTCTGGAAACAGTCAAAATGCTCCTTAGAATTCCTCCCTACCTCTGTTCTCGGCCGAAATACATGCATTCATCTACAGCTGCATACAGCACTTGTGAGACAATGTGAATAGAAGCAAACCATTCCTGGGGTAAAACCTAAAGGGAAAAGCCTAGCACCACATTGCATTGGCCATCTGATGTCACTTCTGGAGACAGTAAAAATGCTACTTAGAATTTTTCCTACCTCTTTCCTCTGCAGAGATACATGCATTCACCTGCAGCTGCATACAGCACTTGGGAGACAATTCGAATAGAAGCAAAACATTCTTGGGGTAAAACCTAAAGGGAAAAGCCTAGCACCACATTGCATTGGCCATCTGATCTAACTTCTGGAGACTGTAAAAATGCTACTGAGAATTCTTCCCCACCTCTTTCCTCTGCCGAGAGACATGCATTCATCTACAGCTGCATACAGCACTTGTGAGACAATTCGAATAGAAGCAAAACATTCTTGGGGTAAAACCTAAAGGGAAAACCCTAGCACCACATTGCATTGGCCATCTGATCTCACTTCTGGAGACAGTCAAAATGATCCTTAGAATTCTTCCCTACCTCTTTCCTCTGCCGAGACACATGCGTTCATCTACAGCTGCATACAGCAGTTGGGAGACGATGCGAATAGAAGCAAAACATCCTTGGAGTAAAACCTAAAGGGAAAAGCCTAGCACCACATTGCATATGCCATCTGATGTAACTCCTGGAGACAGTCAAAATGCTCCTTAGAATTGTTCCCTACCTCTTTCCTCGGCCGAGATACATGCATTCATCTAAAGCTGCATACAGCACTTCTGAGACAACTCGAATAGAAGCAAAACATTCTTGGGGTAAAACCTAAAGGGAAAAGCCTAGCACCACATTGCATTGGCCATCTGATCTCACTTCTGGAGACAGTCAAAATGCTCCTTAGAATTGTTCCCTACCTCTTTCCTCGGCCGAGATACATGCATTCATCTAAAGCTGCATACAGCACTTGGGAGACAATTCGAATAGAAGCAAAACATTCTTGGGGTAAAACCTAAAGGGAAAAGCCTAGCACCACATTGCATTGGCCATCTGATCTAACTTCTGGAGACAGTCAAAATGCTCCTTAGAATTCTTCCCTACCTCTTTTCTCGGCCGAGATACATGCATTCATCTACAGCTGCATACAGCACTTGTGAGACAATTCGAATAGAAGCAAACCATTCTTGGGGTAAAACCTAAAGGGAAAAGCCTAGCACCACATCGCATTGGCCATCTGATCTAACTTCTGGAGACAGTCAAAATGATCCTTAGAATTCTTCCCTACCTCTTTCCTCTGCCGAGAGACATGCATTCACCTACAGCTGCATACAGCACTTCTGAGACAATTCGAATAGAAGCAAACCATTCCTGGGGTAAAACCTAAAGGGAAAAGCCTAGCACCACATTGCATTGGCCATCTGATCTAACTTCTGGAGACAGTAAAAATGCTACTGAGAATTCTTCCCTACCTCTTTCCTCTGCCGAGAGACATGCATTCATCTACAGCTGCATACAGCACTTGTGAGACAATTCGAATAGAAGCAAAACATTCTTGGGGTAAAACCTAAAAGGAAAAGCCTAGCACCACATTGCATTGGCCATCTGATCTAACTTCTGGAGACAGTAAAAATGCTACTGAGAATTCTTCCCTACCTCTTTCCTCTGCCGAGAGACATGCATTCACCTACAGCTGCATACAGCACTTCTGAGAAAATTCGAATAGAAGCAAAACACTGTTGGGGTAAAACCTAAAGGGAAAAGCCTAGCACCACATTGCATTGGCCATCTGATCTAACTTCTGGAGACAGTAAAAATGCTACTGAGAATTCTTCCCTACCTCTTTCCTCTGCCGAGAGACATGCATTCATCTACAGCTGCATACAGCACTTGTGAGACAATTCGAATAGAAGCAAAACATTCTTGGGGTAAAACCTAAAGGGAAAAGCCTAGCACCACATTGCATTGGCCATCTGATCTAACTTCTGGAGACAGTACAAATGCTACTGAGAATTCTTCCCAACCTCTTTCCTCTGCCGAGAGACATGCATTCACCTACAGCTGCATACAGCACTTCTGAGACAATTCGAATAGAAGCAAAACATTGTTGGGGTAAAACCTAAAGGGAAAAGCCTAGCACCACATTGCACTGGCCATCTGATCTAACTTCTGGAGACAGTCAAAATGATCCTTAGAATTCTTCCCTACCTCTTTCCTCGGCCGAGATACATGCGTTCATCTACAGCTGCATACAGCACTTGGGAGACGATGCGAATAGAAGCAAAACATCCTTGGGGTAAAACCTAAAGGGAAAAGCCTAGCACCACATTGCATTGGCCATCTGATCTAACTTCTGGAGACAGTAAAAATGCTACTGATAATTCTTCCCTACCTCTTTCCTCTGCCGAGATACATGCATTCATCTACAGCTGCATACAGCACTTCTGAGACAATTCGAATAGAAGCAAAACATTGTTGGGGTAAAACCTAAAGGGAAAAGCCTAGCACCACATTGCATTGGCCATCTGATCTAACTTCTGGAGACAGTCAAAATGATCCTTAGAATTCTTCCCTACCTCTTTCCTCGGCCGAGATACATGCGTTCATCTACAGCTGCATACAGCACTTGGGAGACGATGCGAATAGAAGCAAAACATCCTTGGGGTAAAACCTAAAGGGAAAAGCCTAGCACCACATTGCATTGGCCATCTGATCTAAATTCTGGAGACAGTCAAAATGATATTTAGAATTCTTCCCTACCGCTTTCCTCGGCCGAGATACATGCATTCATCTACAGCTGCATACAGCACTTGTGAGACAATTCGAATAGAAGCAAAACATCCTTGGGGTAAAACCTAAAGGGAAAAGCCTAGCACCACATTGCATTGGCCATCTGATCTAACTTCTGGAGACAGTCAAAATGATCCTTAGAATTCTTGCCTACCTCTTTCCTCAGTCGAGATACATGCATTCATCTGCAGCTGCATACAGCACTTGTGAGAGAATTCGAATAGAAGCAAAACATTCTTGGGGTAAAACCTAAAGGGAAAAGCCTAGCACCACCTTGCACTGGCCATCTGATCTAACTTCTGGACACAGTGAAAATGCTACTGAGAATTCTTCCCTACCTCTTTCCTCTGCCGAGAAACATGCATTCATCTACAGCTGCATACAGCACTTGGGAGACAATTCGAATAGAAGCAAAACATTCTTGGGGTAAAACCTAAAGGGAAAAGCCTAGCACCACATTGCATTGGCCATCTGATCTAACGTCTGGAGACAGTCAAAATGATCCTTAGAATTCTTCCCTACCTCTTTCCTCGGCCGAGATACATGCGTTCATCTACAGCTGCATACAGCACTTCTGAGACAATTCGAATAGAAGCAAAACATTGTTGGGGTAAAACCTAAAGGGAAAAGCCTAGCACCACATTGCATTGGCCATCTGATCTAACTTCTGGAGACAGTCAAAATGATCCTTAGAATTCTTCCCTACCTCTTTCCTCGGCCGAGATACATGCGTTCATCTACAGCTGCATACAGCACTTGGGAGACGATGCGAATAGAAGCAAAACATCCTTGGGGTAAAACCTAAAGGGAAAAGCCTAGCACCACATTGCATTGGCCATCTGATCTAAATTCTGGAGACAGTCAAAATGATATTTAGAATTCTTCCCTACCGCTTTCCTCGGCCGAGATACATGCATTCATCTACAGCTGCATACAGCACTTGTGAGACAATTCGAATAGAAGCAAAACATCCTTGGGGTAAAACCTAAAGGGAAAAGCCTAGCACCACATTGCATTGGCCATCTGATCTAACTTCTGGAGACAGTCAAAATGATCCTTAGAATTCTTGCCTACCTCTTTCCTCAGTCGAGATACATGCATTCATCTGCAGCTGCATACAGCACTTGTGAGAGAATTCGAATAGAAGCAAAACATTCTTGGGGTAAAACCTAAAGGGAAAAGCCTAGCACCACCTTGCACTGGCCATCTGATCTAACTTCTGGACACAGTGAAAATGCTACTGAGAATTCTTCCCTACCTCTTTCCTCTGCCGAGAAACATGCATTCATCTACAGCTGCATACAGCACTTGGGAGACAATTCGAATAGAAGCAAAACATTCTTGGGGTAAAACCTAAAGGGAAAAGCCTAGCACCACATTGCATTGGCCATCTGATCTAACGTCTGGAGACAGTCAAAATGATCCTTAGAATTCTTCCCTACCTCTTTCCTCGGCCGAGATACATGCGTTCATCTACAGCTGCATACAGCACTTGGGAGACGATGCGAATAGAAGCAAAACATCCTTGGGGTAAAACCTAAAGGGAAAAGCCTAGCACCACATTGCATTGGCCATCTGATCTAAATTCTGGAGACAGTCAAAATGATTTTTAGAACTCTTCCCTACCGCTTTCCTCGGCCGAGATACATGCATTCATCTACAGCTGCATACAGCACTTGTGAGACAATTCGAATAGAAGCAAAACATTCTTGGGGTAAAACCTAAAGGGAAAAGCCTAGCACCACATTGCATTGGCCATCTGATCTAACTTCTGGAGACAGTCAAAATGATCCTTAGAATTCTTCCCTACCTCTTTCCTCGGCCGAGATACATGCGGTCATCTACAGCTGCATACAGCACTTGGGAGACGATGCGAATAGAAGCAAAACATCCTTGGGGTAAAACCTAAAGGGAAAAGCCTAGCACCACATTGCATTGGCCATCTGATCTAACTTCTGGAGACAGTCAAAATGGTACTGAGAATTCTTCCCTACCTCTTTCCTCTGCCGAGAGACATGCATTCATCTACAGCTGCATACAGCACTTCTGAGACAATTCGAATAGAAGCAAAACATTGTTGGGGTAAAACCTAAAGGGAAAAGCCTAGCACCACATTGCATTGGCCATCTGATCTAACTTCTGGAGACAGTCAAAATGATCCTTAGAATTCTTCCCTACCTCTTTCCTCGGCCGAGATACATGCGTTCATCTACAGCTGCATACAGCACTTGGGAGACGATGCGAATAGAAGCAAAACATCCTTGGGGTAAAACCTAAAGGGAAAAGCCTAGCACCACATTGCATTGGCCATCTGATCTAAATTCTGGAGACAGTCAAAATGATATTTAGAATTCTTCCCTACCGCTTTCCACGGCCGAGATACATGCATTCATCTACAGCTGCATACAGCACTTGTGAGACAATTCGAATAGAAGCAAAACATTCTTGGGGTAAAACCTAAAGGGAAAAGCCTAGCACCACATTGCATTGGCCATCTGATCTAACTTCTGGAGACAGTCAAAATGCTCCTTAGAATTCTTCCCTACCTCCTTCCTCGGCCGAGATACATGCATTCATCTACAGCTGCATACAGCACTTGAGAGACAATTCGAATAGAAGCAAAACATTCTCGGGGTAAAACCTAAAGGGAAAACCCTAGCACCACATTGTATTGGCCATCTGATCTAACTTCTGGAGACAGTCAAAATGATCCTTAGAATTCTTGCCTACCTCTTTCCTCAGTCGAGATACATGCATTCATCTGCAGCTGCATACAGCACTTGTGAGAGAATTCGAATAGAAGCAAAACATTCTTGGGGTAAAACCTAAAGGGAAAAGCCTAGCACCACATTGCATTGGCCATCTGATCTAACTTCTGGACACAGTAAAAATGCTACTGAGAATTCTTCCCTACCTCTTTCCTCTGCCGAGATACATGCGTTCATCTACAGCTGCATACAGCACTTGGGAGACGATGCGAATAGAAGCAAAACATCCTTGGGGTAAAACCTAAAGGGAAAAGCCTAGCACCACATTGCATTGGCCATCTGATCTAAATTCTGGAGACAGTCAAAATGATTTTTAGAATTCTTCCCTACCGCTTTCCTCGGCCGAGATACATGCATTCATCTACAGCTGCATACAGCACTTGTGAGACAATTCGAATAGAAGCAAAACATTCTTGGGGTAAAACCTAAAGGGAAAAGCCTAGCACCACATTGCATTGGCCATCTGATCTAACTTCTGGAGACAGTCAAAATGATCCTTAGAATTCTTCCCTACCTCTTTCCTCGGCCGAGATACATGCGGTCATCTACAGCTGCATACAGCACTTGGGAGACGATGCGAATAGAAGCAAAACATCCTTGGGGTAAAACCTAAAGGGAAAAGCCTAGCACCACATTGCATTGGCCATCTGATCTAAATTCTGGAGACAGTCAAAATGATATTTAGAATTCTTCCCTACCGCTTTCCACGGCCGAGATACATGCATTCATCTACAGCTGCATACAGCACTTGTGAGACAATTCGAATAGAAGCAAAACATTCTTGGGGTAAAACCTAAAGGGAAAAGCCTAGCACCACATTGCATTGGCCATCTGATCTAACTTCTGGAGACAGTCAAAATGCTCCTTAGAATTCTTCCCTACCTCCTTCCTCGGCCGAGATACATGCATTCATCTACAGCTGCATACAGCACTTCTGAGACAATTCGAATAGAAGCAAAACATTCTCGGGGTAAAACCTAAAGGGAAAAGCCTAGCACCACATTGCATTGGCCATCTGATCTAACTTCTGGAGACAGTCAAAATGATCCTTAGAATTCTTGCCTACCTCTTTCCTCAGTCGAGATACATGCATTCATCTGCAGCTGCATACAGCACTTGGGAGACGATGCGAATAGAAGCAAAACATCCTTGGGGTAAAACCTAAAGGGAAAAGCCTAGCACCACATTGCATTGGCCATCTGATCTAAATTCTGGAGACAGTCAAAATGATTTTTAGAATTCTTCCCTACCGCTTTCCTCGGCCGAGATACATGCATTCATCTACAGCTGCATACAGCACTTGTGAGACGATGCGAATAGAAGCAAAACATCCTAGGGGTAAAACCTAAAGGGAAAAGCCTAGCACCACATTGCATTGGCCATCTGATCTAACTTCTGGAGACAGTCAAAATGCTACTGAGAATTCTTCCCTACCTCTTTCCTCTGCCGAGAGACATGCATTCACCTACAGCTGCATACAGCACTTCTGAGACAATTCGAATACAAGCAAAACATTGTTGGGGTAAAACCTAAAGGGAAAAGCCTAGCACCACATTGCATTGGCCATCTGATCTAACTTCTGGAGATAGTAAAAGTGCTACTGAGAATTCTTCCCTACCTCTTTCCTCTGCCGAGAGACATGCATTCATCTACAGCTGCATACAGCACTTGGGAGACGATGCGAATAGAAGCAAAACATCCTTGGGGTAAAACCTAAAGGGAAAAGCCTAGCACCACATTGCATTGGCCATCTGATCTAACTTCTGGAGACAGTCAAAATGACCCTTAGAATTCTTGCCTACCACTTTCCTCAGTCGAGATACATGCATTCATCTGCATCTGCATACAGCACTTGTGAGACAATTCGAATAGAAGCGAAATATTCTTGGGGTAAAACCTAAAGGGAAAAGCCTAGCACCACATTGCATTGGCCATCTGATCTAACTTCTGGAGACAGTCAAAATGATCCTTAGAATTCTTGCCTACCTCTTTCCTCAGTCGAGATACATGCATTCATCTGCATCTGCATACAGCACTTCTGAGAGAATTCGAATAGAAGCAAAATATTCTTGGGGTAAAACCTAAAGGGAAAAGCCTAGCACCACATTGCATTGGCCATCTGATCTAACTTCTGGAGACAGTCAAAATGATCCTTAGAATTCTTGCCTACCTCTTTCCTCAGTCGAGATACATGCATTCATCTACAGCTGCATACAGCACTTGAGAGACAATTCGAATAGAAGCAAAACATTCTCGGGGTAAAACCTAAAGGGAAAAGCCTAGCACCACATTGCATTGGCCATCTGATCTAACTTCTGGAGACAGTCAAAATGATCCTTAGAATTCTTGCCTACCTCTTTCCTCAGTCGAGATACATGCATTCATCTGCATCTGCATACAGCACTTCTGAGAGAATTCGAATAGAAGCAAAATATTCTTGGGGTAAAACCTAAAGGGAAAAGCCTAGCACCACATTGCATTGGCCATCTGATCTAACTTCTGGAGACAGTCAAAATGATCCTTAGAATTCTTCCCTACCTCTTTCCTCGTCCAAGATACATGCATTCATCTACAGCTGCATACAGCACTTGGGAGACAATTCGAACAGAAGCAAAACATCCTTGGGGTAAAACCTAAAGGGAAAAGCCTAGCACCACATTGCATTGGCCATCTGATCTATCTTCTGGAGACAGTCAAAATGCTCCTTAGACTTCTTCCCTACCTCTTTCCTCAGCCGAGATACATGCGTTCATCTACAGCTGCATACAGCACTTCTGAGACAATTCGAATACAAGCAAAACATTCTTGGGGTAAAACCTAAAGGGAAAAGCCTAGCACCACATTGCATTGGCCATCTGATCTAACTTCGGGAGACAGTCAAAATGATCCTTAGAATTCTTCCCTACCTCTTTCCTCTGCCGAGATACATGCATTCATCTACAGCTGCATACAGCACTTCGGAGACAATTCGAGTAGAAGCAAAACATTCTTGGGGTAAAACCAAAAGGGAAAAGCCTAGCACCACATTGCATTGGCTATGTGATCTAACTTCTGGAGACAGCCAAAATGCTCCTCCGAATTCTTCCCTACCTCTTTCCTCGGCCGAGATACATGCATTCATGTACAGCTGCATACAGCACTTCTGAGAAAATTCGAATAGAAGCAAAACATTCTGGGGGTAAAACCTAAAGGGAAAACCCTAGCACCACATTGTATTGGCCGTCTGATCAAACTTCTGGAGACAGTCAAAATGATCCTTAGAATTCTTCCCTTCCTCTTTCCTCGACCGAGATACATGCATTCATCTACAGCTGCATACAGCACTTGTGAGTCAATTCGAATAGAAGCAAAACATTCTTGGGGTAAAGCCTAAAGGGAAAAGCCTAGCACCACATTGCATTGGCCATCTGATCTCACTTCTGGAGACAGTCAAAATGCTCATCCGAATTCTTCCCTACCTCTTTCCTCTGCCGAGATACATGCATTCATCTACAGCTGAATACAGCATATGGGAGACAATTCGAATAGAAGCAAAACATTCTTGGGGTAAAACCTAAAGGGAAAAGCCTAGCACCACATTGCATTGGCCATCTGATCTAACTTCTGGAGACAGTCAAAATGATCCTTAGGATTCTTCCCCACCTCTTTCCTCTGCCGAGATACATGCATTCATCTACAGCTGCATACAGCACTTCTGAGACAATTCGAATAGAAGCAAAACATTCTTGGGGTAAAGCCTAAAGGGAAAAGCCTAGCACCACATTGCATTGGCCATCTGATCTAACGTCTGGATACAGTCAAAATGATCCTTAGAATTCTTCCCTACCTCTTTCCTCTGCGGAGATACATACATTCATCTACAGCTGCATACAGCACTTCTGAGACAAGTCGAATAGAAGCAAAACATTCTTGGGGTAAAACCTAAAGGGAAAAGCCTAACACCACATTGCACTGGCCATCTGATCTAACTTCTGGAGGCAGTCAAAATGATCCTTAGAATTCTTCCCTACCTCTTTCCTCTGCGGAGATACATGCATTCATCTACAGCTGCATACAGCACTTGTGAGACAATTCGAATAGAAGCAAAACATTCTTAGGTAAAACCTAAAGGGAAAAGCCTAGCACCACATTGCATTGGCCATCTGATCTCGCTTCTGGAGACAGTCAAAATGCTCCTGAGCATTCTCCCCTCCCTCTCTCCTCGGCCGAGATTCATGCATTCATCTACAGCTGCATACAGCACTTGTGAGACAATTCGAATAGAAGCACAACATTCTTGGGGTAAAACCTAAAGGGAAAAGCCTAGCACCACATTGCATTGGCCATCTGATCTAACTTCTGGAGACAGTCAAAATGATCCTTAGAATTCTTCCCTACCTCTTTCCTCTGCCGAGATACATGCATTCATCTACAGCTGCATACAGCACTTGGGAGACAATTCGAATAGAAGCAAAACATTCTTAGGTAAAATCTCAAGGGAAAAGCCTAGCACCACATTGCATTGGCCACCTGATCTAACGTCTGGAGACAGTCAAGATGCTCATCCGAATTCTTCCCTACCTCTTTCCTCTGCGGAGATACATGCATTCATCTACAGCCGCATACAGCACTTCTGAGACAATTCGAATAGAAGCAAAACATTGTTGGGGTAAAACCTAAAGGGAAAAGCCTAGCACCACATTGCATTGGCCATCTGATCTAACTTCTGGAGACAGTCAAAATGATCCTTAGAATTCTTCCCTACCTCTTTCCTCTGCCGTGATACATGCATTCATTTACAGCTGCATACAGCACTTGGGAGACAATTCGAATAGAAGCAAAACATTCTTAGGTAAAATCTCAAGGGAAAAGCCTAGCACCACATTGCATTGGCCACCTGATCTAACGTCTGGAGACAGTCAAGATGCTCATCCGAATTCTTCCCTACCTCTTTCCTCTGCGGAGATACATGCATTCATCTACAGCCGCATACAGCACTACTGAGACAAGTCGAATAGAAGCAAAACATTGTTGGGGTAAAACCTAAAGGGAAAAGCCTAGCACCACATTGCATTGGCCATCTGATCTAACTTCTGGAGACAGTCAAAATGATCCTTAGAATTCTTCCCTACCTCCTTCCTCGGCCGAGATACAAGCATTCATCTACAGCTGCATACAGCACTTGGGAGACAATTCGAGTAGAAGCAAAACATTCTTGGGGTAAAACCTAAAGGGAAAAGCCTAGCACCACATTGCATCGGCCCTCTGATCTAACTTCTGGAGACAGTCAAAATGATCCTGAGAATTCTTCCCTACATCTTTCCTCTGCCGAGATACATGTATTCATCTACAGCTGCATACAGCACTTGGGAGACAATTCGAGTAGAAGCAAAACATTCTTGGGGTAAAACCTAAAGGGAAAAGCCTAGCACCACATTGCATTGGCCATCTGATCTAACGTCTGGAGACAGTCAAAATGCTCCTGAGAATTCTTCCCTACATCTTTCCTCTGCCGAGATACAAGCATTCATCTACAGCTGCATACAGCACTTGGGAGACAATTCGAATAGAAGCAAAACATTCTTGGGGTAAAACCTAAAGGGAAAAGCCTAGCACCCACTGCATTGGCCATCTGATCTAACTTCTGGAGACAGTCAAAATGATCCTTAGGATTCTTCCCTACCTCTTTCCTCTGCCGAGAGACATGCATTCATCTACAGCTGCATACAGCACTTGGGAGACAATACGAATAGAAGGCAAACATTCTTGGGGTAAAACCTAAAGGGAAAAGCCTAGCACCACATTGCATTGGCCATCCGATCTAACATCTGGAGACAGTCAAAATGATCCTTAGAATTCTTCCCTACCTCTTTCCTCTGGCGAGATACAAGCATTCATCTACAGCTGCATACAGCACTACTGAGACAAGTCGAATAGAAGCAAAACATTCTTGGGGTAAAACCTAAAGGGAAAAGCCTAGCACCACATTGCACTGGCCATCTGATATAACGTCTGGAGACAGTCAAAATGCTCCTTAGAATTCTTCCCTACCTCTTTCCTCGGCCGAGATACATGCATTCATCTACAGCTGCATACAGCACTTCTGAGACAATTCAAATAGAAGCAAAACATTCTTGGGGTAAAACCTAAAGAGAAAAGCCTAGCACCACATTGCATTGGCCATCTGATCTAACTTCTGGAGACAGTCAAAATCACCTTAGAATTCTTCCCTACCTCTTTCCTCTGCCGAGATACATGCATTCATCTACAGCTGCATACAGCACTTGGGAGACAATTCGAATAGAAGCAAAACATTCTTGGGGTAAAGCCTAAAGGGAAAAGCCTAGCACCACATTGCATTGGCCATCTGATCTCACTTCTGGAGACAGTCAAAATGCTCATCCGAATTCTTCCCTACCTCTTTCCTCTGCCGAGATACATGCATTCATCTACAGCTGAATACAGCATATGGGAGACAATTCGAATAGAAGCAAAACATTCTTGGGGTAAAACCTAAAGGGAAAAGCCTAGCACCACATTGCATTGGCCATCTGATCTAACTTCTGGAGACAGTCAAAATGATCCTTAGGATTCTTCCCTACCTCTTTCCTCTGCCGAGATACATGCATTCATCTACAGCTGCATACAGCACTTCTGAGACAATTCGAATAGAAGCAAAACATTCTTGGGGTGAAGCCTAAAGGGAAAAGCCTAGCACCACATTGCATTGGCCATCTGATCTAACGTCTGGATACAGTCAAAATGATCCTTAGAATTCTTCCCTACCTCTTTCCTCTGGCGAGATACATGCATTCATCTACAGCTGCATACAGCACTTGTGAGACAATTCGAATAGAAGCAAAACATTCTTAGGTAAAACCTAAAGGGAAAAGCCTAGCACCACATTGCATTGGCCATCTGATCTCGCTTCTGGAGACAGTCAAAATGCTCCTTAGCATTCTCCCCTCCCTCTCTCCTCGGCCGAGATTCATGCATTCATCTACAGCTGCATACAGCACTTGTGAGACAATTCGAATAGAAGCACAACATTCTTGGGGTAAAACCTAAAGGGAAAAGCCTAGCACCACATTGCATTGGCCATCTGATCTAACTTCTGGAGACAGTCAAAATGCTCCTCCGAATTCTTCCCTACGCCTTTCCTCTGCCGAGATACAAGCATTCATCTACAGCTGCATACAGCATATGGGAGACAATTCGAATAGAAGCAAAACATTCTTGGGGTAAAACCTAAAGGGAAAAGCCTAGCACCACATTGCATTGGCCATCTGATCTAACGTCTGGAGACAGTCAAAATGCTCCTTAGAATTCTTCCCTACCTCTTTCCTCTGCGGAGATACATGCATTCATCTACAGCTGCATAGAGCACTTCTGAGACAATTCGAATAGAAGGAAAACATTCTTAGGTAAAACCTAAAGGGAAAAGCCTAGCACCACATTGCATTGGCCATCTGATCTAACGTCTGGAGACAGTCAAAATGCTCCTCCGAATTCTTCCCTACCCCTTTCCTCTGCCGAGATACAAGCATTCATCTACAGCTGCATACAGCACTTGGGAGACTATTCGAATAGAAGCAAAACATTCTTGGGGTAAAACCTAAAGGGAAAAGCCTAGCACCACACTGCATTGGCCATCTGATCTAACTTCTGGAGACAGTCAAAATGATCCTTAGGATTCTTCCCTACCTCTTTCCTCTGCCGAGATACATGCATTCATCTACAGCTGCATACGGCACTTGTGAGACAATTCGAATAGAAGGCAAACATTCTTGGGGTAAAACCTAAAGGGAAAAGCCTAGCACCACATTGCATTGGCCATCTGATCTAACATCTGGAGACAGTCAAAATGATCCTTAGAATTCTTCCCTACCTCTTTCCTCTGGCGAGATACAAGCATTCATCTACAGCTGCATTCAGCACTACTGAGACAAGTCGAATAGAAGCAAAACATTCTTGGGGTAAAACCTAAAGGGAAAAGCCTAGCACCACATTGCACTGGCCATCTGATATAACGTCTGGAGACAGTCAAAATGCTCCTTAGAATTCTTCCCTACCTCTTTCCTCGGCCGAGATACATGCATTCATCTACAGCTGCATACAGCACTTCTGAGACAATTCAAATAGAAGCAAAACATTCTTGGGGTAAAACCTAAAGAGAAAAGCCTAGCACCACATTGCATTGGCCATCTGATCTAACTTCTGGAGACAGTCAAAATCACCTTAGAATTCTTCCCTACCTCTTTCCTCTGCCGAGATACATGCATTCATCTACAGCTGCATACAGCACTTGGGAGACAATTCGAATAGAAGCAAAACATTCTTGGGGTAAAGCCTAAAGGGAAAAGCCTAGCACCACATTGCATTGGCCATCTGATCTCACTTCTGGAGACAGTCAAAATGCTCATCCGAATTCTTCCCTACCTCTTTCCTCTGCCGAGATACATGCATTCATCTACAGCTGAATACAGCATATGGGAGACAATTCGAATAGAAGCAAAACATTCTTGGGGTAAAACCTAAAGGGAAAAGCCTAGCACCACATTGCATTGGCCATCTGATCTAACTTCTGGAGACAGTCAAAATGATCCTTAGGATTCTTCCCTACCTCTTTCCTCTGCCGAGATACATGCATTCATCTACAGCTGCATACAGCACTTCTGAGACAATTCGAATAGAAGCAAAACATTCTTGGGGTGAAGCCTAAAGGGAAAAGCCTAGCACCACATTGCATTGGCCATCTGATCTAACGTCTGGATACAGTCAAAATGATCCTTAGAATTCTTCCCTACCTCTTTCCTCTGGCGAGATACATGCATTCATCTACAGCTGCATACAGCACTTGTGAGACAATTCGAATAGAAGCAAAACATTCTTAGGTAAAACCTAAAGGGAAAAGCCTAGCACCACATTGCATTGGCCATCTGATCTCGCTTCTGGAGACAGTCAAAATGCTCCTTAGCATTCTCCCCTCCCTCTCTCCTCGGCCGAGATTCATGCATTCATCTACAGCTGCATACAGCACTTGTGAGACAATTCGAATAGAAGCACAACATTCTTGGGGTAAAACCTAAAGGGAAAAGCCTAGCACCACATTGCATTGGCCATCTGATCTAACTTCTGGAGACAGTCAAAATGCTCCTCCGAATTCTTCCCTACGCCTTTCCTCTGCCGAGATACAAGCATTCATCTACAGCTGCATACAGCATATGGGAGACAATTCGAATAGAAGCAAAACATTCTTGGGGTAAAACCTAAAGGGAAAAGCCTAGCACCACATTGCATTGGCCATCTGATCTAACGTCTGGAGACAGTCAAAATGCTCCTTAGAATTCTTCCCTACCTCTTTCCTCTGCGGAGATACATGCATTCATCTACAGCTGCATAGAGCACTTCTGAGACAATTCGAATAGAAGCAAAACATTCTTAGGTAAAACCTAAAGGGAAAAGCCTAGCACCACATTGCATTGGCCATCTGATCTAACGTCTGGAGACAGTCAAAATGCTCCTCCGAATTCTTCCCTACCCCTTTCCTCTGCCGAGATACAAGCATTCATCTACAGCTGCATACAGCACTTGGGAGACAATTCGAATAGAAGCAAAACATTCTTGGGGTAAAACCTAAAGGGAAAAGCCTAGCACCACACTGCATTGGCCATCTGATCTAACTTCTGGAGACAGTCAAAATGATCCTTAGGATTCTTCCCTACCTCTTTCCTCTGCCGAGATACATGCATTCATCTACAGCTGCATACGGCACTTGTGAGACAATTCGAATAGAAGGCAAACATTCTTGGGGTAAAACCTAAAGGGAAAAGCCTAGCACCACATTGCATTGGCCATCTGATCTAACATCTGGAGACAGTCAAAATGATCCTTAGAATTCTTCCCTACCTCTTTCCTCTGGCGAGATACAAGCATTCATCTACAGCTGCATTCAGCACTACTGAGACAAGTCGAATAGAAGCAAAACATTCTTGGGGTAAAACCTAAAGGGAAAAGCCTAGCACCACATTGCACTGGCCATCTGATATAACGTCTGGAGACAGTCAAAATGCTCCTTAGAATTCTTCCCTACCTCTTTCCTCGGCCGAGATACATGCATTCATCTACAGCTGCATACAGCACTTCTGAGACAATTCAAATAGAAGCAAAACATTCTTGGGGTAAAACCTAAAGAGAAAAGCCTAGCACCACATTGCATTGGCCATCTGATCTAACTTCTGGAGACAGTCAAAATCACCTTAGAATTCTTCCCTACCTCTTTCCTCTGCCGAGATACAAGCATTCATCTACAGCTGCATACAGCACTTGGGAGACAATTCGAGTAGAAGCAAAACATTCTTGGGGTAAAACCTAAAGGGAAAAGCCTAGCACCACATTGCATTGGCCATCTGATCTAACTTCTGGAGACAGTCAAAATGATCCTGAGAATTCTTCCCTACATCTTTCCTCTGCCGAGATACATGTATTCATCTACAGCTGCATACAGCACTTGTGAGACAATTCGAATAGAAGCAAAACATTCTTGGGGTAAAGCCTAAAGGGAAAAGCCTAGCACCACATTGCATTGGCCATCTGATCTCGCTTCTGGAGACAGTCAAAAAGCTCCTTAGGATTCTCCCCTCCCTCTCTCCTCGGCCGAGATTCATGCATTCATCTACAGCTGCATACAGCACTTCTGAGACAATTCGAGTAGAAGCAAGACATACTTGGGGTAAAACCTAAAGGGAAAAGCCTAGCACCACATTGCATTGGCCATCTGATTTAACTTCTGGAGACAGTCAAAATCACCTTAAAATTCTTCCCTACCTCTTTCCTCGGCCGAGATACATGCATTCATCTACAGCTGCATACAGCACTACTGAGACAAGTCGAATAGAAGCAAAACATTCTTGGGGTAAAACCTAAAGGGAAAAGCCTAGCACCACATTGTATTGGCCGTCTGATCGAACTTCTGGAGACAGTCAAAGTGATCCTTAGAATTCTTCCCTTCCTCTTTCCTCGGTCGAGATACATGCATTCATCTACAGATGCATACAGGACTTGTGAGACAATTCGAATAGAAGCAAAACATTCTTGGGGTAAAGCCTAAAGGGAAAAGCCTAGCACCACATTGCATTGGCCATCTGATCTCACTTCTGGAGACAGTCAAAATGCTCATCCGAATTCTTCCCTACCTTTTTCCTCTGCCGAGATACATGCATTCATCTACAGCAGAATACAGCACTTGTGAGACAATTCGAATAGAAGTGAAACATTCTTAGGTAAAACCTAAAGGGAAAAGCCTAGCACCACATTGCATTGGCCATCTGATCTAACTTCTGGAGACAGTCAAAATGCTCCTCCGAATTCTTCCCTACGCCTTTCCTCCGCCGAGATACAAGCATTCATCTACAGCTGCATACAGCATATGGGAGACAATTCGAATAGAAGCAAAACATTCTTGGGGTAAAACCTAAAGGGAAAAGCCTAGCACCACATTGCATTGGCCATCTGATCTAACGTCTGGAGACAGTCAAAATGCTCATCCGAATTCTTCCCTACCTCTTTCCTCTGCGGAGATACATGCATTCATCTACAGCTGCATACAGCACTTCTGAGACAATTCGAATAGAAGCAAAACATTCTTAGGTAAAACCTAAAGGGAAAAGCCTAGCACCACATTGCATTGGCCATCTGATCTAACGTCTGGAGACAGTCAAAATGCTCCTCCGAATTCTTCCCTACCCCTTTCCTCTGCCGAGATACAAGCATTCATCTACAGCTGCATACAGCACTTCTGAGACAATTCGAATAGAAGCAAAACATTCTTGGGGTAAAACCTAAAGGGAAAAGCCTAGCACCACACTGCATTGGCCATCTGATCTAACTTCTGGAGACAGTCAAAATGATCCTTAGGATTCTTCCCTACCTCTTTCCTCTGCCGAGAGACATGCATTCATCTACAGCTGCATACAGCACTTCTGAGACAATTCGAATAGAAGGCAAACATTCTTGGGGTAAAACCTAAAGGGAAAAGCCTAGCACCACATTGCATTGGCCATCTGATCTAACATCTGGAGACAGTCAAAATGATCCTTAGAATTCTTCCCTACCTCTTTCCTCTGGCGAGATACAAGCATTCATCTACAGCTGCATACAGCACTACTGAGACAAGTCGAATAGAAGCAAAACATTCTTGGGGTAAAACCTAAAGGGAAAAGCCTAGCACCACATTGCACTGGCCATCTGATATAACGTCTGGAGACAGTCAAAATGCTCCTTAGAATTCTTCCCTACCTCTTTCCTCGGCCGAGATACATGCATTCATCTACAGCTGCATACAGCACTTCTGAGACAATTCAAATAGAAGCAAAACATTCTTGGGGTAAAACCTAAAGAGAAAAGCCTAGCACCACATTGCATTGGCCATCTGATCTAACTTCTGGAGACAGTCAAAATCACCTTAGAATTCTTCCCTACCTCTTTCCTCTGCCGAGATACAAGCATTCATCTACAGCTGCATACAGCACTTCTGAGACAATTCGAGTAGAAGCAAAACATTCTTGGGGTAAAACCTAAAGGGAAAAGCCTAGCACCACATTGCATTGGCCATCTGATCTAACTTCTGGAGACAGTCAAAATGATCCTGAGAATTCTTCCCTACATCTTTCCTCTGCCGAGATACATGTATTCATCTACAGCTGCATACAGCACTTGTGAGACAATTCGAATAGAAGCAAAACATTCTTGGGGTAAACCCTAAAGGGAAAAGCCTAGCACCACATTGCATTGGCCATCTGATCTCGCTTCTGGAGACAGTCAAAAAGCTCCTTAGGATTCTCCCCTCCCTCTCTCCTCGGCCGAGATTCATGCATTCATCTACAGCTGCATACAGCACTTCTGAGACAATTCGAGTAGAAGCAAAACATACTTGGGGTAAAACCTAAAGGGAAAAGCCTAGCACCACATTGCATTGGCTATCTGATCTAACTTCTGGAGACAGCCAAAATGCTCCTCCGAATTCTTCCCTACCTCTTTCCTCGGCCGAGATACATGCATTCATCTACAGCTGCATACAGCACTTCTGAGACAATTCGAATAGAAGCAAAACATTCTGGGGGTAAAACCTAAAGGGAAAACCCTAGCACCACATTGTATTGGCCGTCTGATCGAACTTCTGGAGACAGTCAAAATGCTCATCCGAATTCTTCCCTTCCTCTTTCCTCGGTAGAGATACATGCATTCATCTACAGCTGCATACAGCACTTGTGAGACAATTCGAATAGAAGCAAAACATTCTTGGGGTAAAGCCTAAAGGGAAAAGCCTAGCACCACATTGCATTGGCCATCTGATCTCACTTCTGGAGACAGTCAAAATGCTCATCCGAATTCTTCCCTACCTTTTTCCTCTGCCGAGATACATGCATTCATCTACAGCTGCATACAGCACTTGTGAGACAATTCGAATAGAAGCAAAACATTCTTGGGGTAAAGCCTAAAGGGAAAAGCCTAGCACCACATTGCATTGGCCATCTGATCTAACGTCTGGAGGCAGTCAAAATGATCCTTAGAATTCTTCCCTACCTCATTCCTCTGCCGAGATACATGCATTCATCTACAGCTGCATACAGCACTTCTGAGACAATTCGAATAGAAGCGAAACATTCTTAGGTAAAACCTAAAGGGAAAAGCCTAGCACCACATTGCATTGGCCATCTGATCTAACTTCAGGAGACAGTCAAAATGCTCCTCCGAATTCTTCCCTACGCCTTTCCTCTGCCGAGATACAAGCATTCATCTACAGCTGCATACAGCATATGGAAGACAATTCGAATAGAAGCAAAACATTCTTGGGGTAAAACATAAAGGGAAAAGCCTAGCACCACATTGCATTGGCCATCTGATCTAACTTCTGGAGACAGTCAAAATGATCCTTAGGATTCTTCCCTACCTCTTTCCTCTGCCGAGATACATGCATTCATCGACAGCTGCATACAGCACTTGGGAGACAATTCGAATAGAAGCAAAACATTCTTGGGGTAAAGCCTAAAGGGAAAAGCCTAGCACCACATTGCATTGGCCATCTGATCTCACTTCTGGAGACAGTCAAAATGCTCCTTAGGATTCTCCCCTACCTCTTTCCTCTGGCGAGATACATGCATTCATCTACAGCTGCATACAGCACTTGTGAGACAATTCGAATAGAAGCAAAACATTCTTGGGGTAAAGCCTAAAGGGAAAAGCCTAGCACCACATTGCATTGGCCATCTGATCTCACTTCTGGAGACTGTCAAAATGATCCTTAGAATTCTTCCCTACCTCTTTCCTCGTCCAAGATACATGCATTCATCTACAGCTGCATACAGCACTTGGGAGACAATTCGAACAGAAGCAAAACATCCTTGGGGTAAAACCTAAAGGGAAAAGCCTAGCACCACATTGCATTGGCCATCTGATCTAACTTCTGGAGACAGTCAAAATGCTCCTTAGAATTCTTCCCTACCTCTTTTCTCGGCCGAAATACATGCATTCATCTACAGATGCATACAGCACTTGTGAGACAATGTGAATAGAAGCAAACCATTCCTGGGGTAAAACCAAAAGGGAAAAGCCTAGCACCACATTGCATTGGCCATCTGATGTAACTTCTGGAGACAGTCAAAATGCAACTTAGAATTCTTCCCTACCTCTTTCCTCTGCCGAGAGACATGCATTCACCTACAGCTGCATACAGCACTTGCGAGACAATTCGAATAGAAGCAAACCATTCTTGGGGTAAAACCTAAAGGGAAAAGCCTAGCACCACATTGCATTGGCCATCTGATCTAACTTCTGGAGACAGTCAAAATGATCCTTAGAATTCTTCCCTACCTCTTTCCTCTGCCGAGATACATGCATTCATCTACAGCTGCATACAGCACTTGGGAGACGATGCGAATAGAAGCAAAACATTCTTGGGGTAAAACCTAAAGGGAAAAGCCTAGCACCACATTGCATTGGCCATCTGATGTCACTTCTGGAGACAGTACAAATGCTACTTAGAATTTTTCCTACCTCTTTCCTCTGCAGAGATACGTGCATTCACCTGCAGCTGCATACAGCACTTGGGAGACAATTCGAATAGAAGCAAAACATTCTTGGGGTAAAACCTAAAGGGAAAAGCCTAGCACCACATTGCATTGGCCACCTGATCTAACTTCTGGAGACAGTAAAAATGCTACTGAGAATTCTTCCCTACCTCTTTCCTCTGCCGAGAGACATGCATTCATCTACAGCTGCAAACAGCACTTGTGAGACAATTCGAATAGAAGCAAAACATTCTTGGGGTAAAACCTAAAGGGAAAAGCCTAGCACCACATTGCATTGGCCATCTGATCTCGCTTCTGGAGACAGTCAAAATGATCCTTAGAATTCTTCCCTACCTCTTTCCTCTGCCGAGATACATGCGTTCATCTACAGCTGCATACAGCACTTGGGAGACGATGCGAATAGAAGCAAAACATCCTTGGGGTAAAACCTAAAGGGAAAAGCCTAGCACCACATTGCATTGGCCATCTGATGTAACTTCTGGAGACAGTCAAAATGCTCCTTAGAATTCTTCCCTACCTCTTTCCTCGGCCGAGATACATGCATTCATCTACAGGTGCATACAGCACTTGTGAGACAATTCGAATAGAAGCAAACCATTCCTGGGGTAAAACCTAAAGGGAAAAGCCTAGCACCACATTGCATTGGGCATCTGATGTAACTTCTGGAGACAGTCAAAATGCAACTTAGAATTCTTCCCTACCTCTTTCCTCTGCCGAGAGACATGCATTCACCTACTGCTGCATACAGCACTTGTGAGACAATTCGAATAGAAGCAAACCATTCTGGGGGTAAAACCTAAAGGGAAAAGCCTAGCACCACATTGCATTGGCCATCTGATCTAACTTCTGGAGACAGTCAAAATGATCCTTAGAATTCTTCCCTACCTCTTTCCTCTGCCGAGATACATGCGTTCATCTACAGCTGCATACAGCACTTGGGAGACGATGCGAATAGAAGCAAACCATTCTTGGGGTAAAACCTAAAGGGAAAAGCCTAGCACCACATTGCATTGGCCATCTGATCTCGCTTCTGGAGACAGTCAAAATGATCCATAGAATTCTTCCCTACCTCCTTCCTCGGCCGAGATACATGCATTCATCTACAGCTGCATACGGCACTTGAGAGACAATTCGAATAGAAGCAAAACTTTCTTGGGGTAAAACCTAAAGGGAAAAGCCTAGCACCACATTGCATTGGCCATCTGATCTCACTTCTGGAGACAGTCAAAATGCTACTGAGAATTCTTCCCTACCTCTTTCCTCTGCCGAGAGACATGCATTCATCTACAGCTGCATACAGCACTTGTGAGACAATTCGAATAGAAGCAAAACATTCTTGGGGTAAAACCTAAAGGGAAAAGCCTAGCACCACATTGCATTGGCCATCTGATCTCGCTTCTGGAGACAGTCAAAATGATCCTTAGAATTCTTCCCTACCTCTTTCCTCTGCCGAGATACATGCGTTCATCTACAGCTGCATACAGCACTTGGGAGACGATGCGAATAGAAGCAAAACATCCTTGGGGTAAAACCTAAAGGGAAAAGCCTAGCACCACATTGCATTGGCCATCTGATGTAACTTCTGGAGACAGTCAAAATGCTCCTTAGAATTCTTCCCTACCTCTTTCCTCGGCCGAGATACATGCATTCATCTACAGCTGCATACAGCACTTCTGAGACAATTCAAATAGAAGCAAAACATTCTTGGGGTAAAACCTAAAGAGAAAAGCCTAGCACCACATTGCATTGGCCATCTGATCTAACTTCTGGAGACAGTCAAAATCACCTTAGAATTCTTCCCTACCTCTTTCCTCTGCCGAGATACAAGCATTCATCTACAGCTGCATACAGCACGTGGGAGACAATTCGAGTAGAAGCAAAACATTCTTGGGGTAAAACCTAAAGGGAAAAGCCTAGCACCACATTGCATTGGCCATCTGATCTAACTTCTGGAGACAGTCAAAATGATCCTGAGAATTCTTCCCTACATCTTTCCTCTGCCGAGATACATGTATTCATCTACAGCTGCATACAGCACTTGTGAGACAATTCGAATAGAAGCAAAACATTCTTGGGGTAAAGCCTAAAGGGAAAAGCCTAGCACCACATTGCATTGGCCATCTGATCTCGCTTCTGGAGACAGTCAAAAAGCTCCTTAGGATTCTCCCCTCCCTCTCTCCTCGGCCGAGATTCATGCATTCATCTACAGCTGCATACAGCACTTCTGAGACAATTCGACTAGAAGCAAAACATACTTGGGGTAAAACCTAAAGGGAAAAGCCTAGCACCACATTGCATTGGCCATCTGATTTAACTTCTGGAGACAGTCAAAATCACCTTAGAATTCTTCCCTACCTCTTTCCTCGGCCGAGATACATGCATTCATCTACAGCAGCATACAGCACTTCTGAGACAATTCGAGTAGAAGCAAAACATTCTTGGGGTAAAACCTAAAGGGAAAAGCCTAGCACCACATTGTATTGGCCGTCTGATCGAACTTCTGGAGACAGTCAAAGTGATCCTTAGAATTCTTCCCTTCCTCTTTCCTCGGTCGAGATACATGCATTCATCTACAGCTGCATACAGCACTTGTGAGACTATTCGAATAGAAGCAAAACATTCTTGGGGTAAAGCCTAAAGGGAAAAGCCTAGCACCACATTGCATTGGCCATCTGATCTCACTTCTGGAGACAGTCAAAATGCTCATCCGAATTCTTCCCTACCTCTTTCCTCTGCGGAGATACATGCATTCATCTACAGCTGCATACAGCACTTCTGAGACAATTCGAATAGAAGCAAAACATTCTTAGGTAAAACCTAAAGGGAAAAGCCTAGCACCACATTGCATTGGCCATCTGATCTAACGTCTGGAGACAGTCAAAATGCTCCTCCGAATTCTTCCCTACCCCTTTCCTCTGCCGAGATACAAGCATTCATCTACAGCTGCATACAGCACTTGGGAGACAATTCGAATAGAAGCAAAACATTCTTGGGGTAAAACCTAAATAGAAAAGCCTAGCACCACACTGCATTGGCCATCTGATCTCACTTCTGGAGACAGTCAAAATGCTCCTTAGGATTCTTCCCTACCTCTTTCCTCTGGCGAGATACATGCATTCATCTACAGCTGCATACAGCAGTTGTGAGACAATTCGAATAGAAGCAAAACATTCTTGGGGTAAAGCCTAAAGGGAAAAGCCTAGCACCACATTGCATTGGCCATCTGATCTCACTTCTGGAGACTGTCAAAATGATCCTTAGAATTCTTCCCTACCTCTTTCCTCGTCCAAGATACATGCATTCATCTACAGCTGCTTACAGCACTTGGGAGACAATTCGAACAGAAGCAAAACATCCTTGGGGTAAAACCTAAAGGGAAAAGCCCAGCACCACATTGCATTGGCCATCTGATCTATCTTCTGGAGACAGTAAAAATGCTCCTTAGAATTCTTCCCTACCTCTTTCCTCTGCCGTGATACATGCATTCATTTACAGCAGCATACAGCACTTGTGAGACAATTCGAATAGAGGCAAAACATCCTTGGGGTAAAACCTAAAGGGAAAAGCCTAGCACCACATTGCAATGGCCATCTGATCTAAATTCTGGAGACAGTCAAAATGCTCCTTAGAATTCTTCCTTACCTCTTTCCTCGGCCGAGATACATGCATTCATCTACAGGTGCATACAGCACTTGTGAGACAATTCGAATAGAAGCAAAACATTCTTGGGGTAAAGCCTAAAGGGAAAAGCCTAGCACCACATTGCATTGGCCATCTGATGTAACTTCTGGAGAGAGTCAAAATGATCCTTAGAATTCTTCCCTACCTCTTTCCTCTGCCGAGAGACATGCATTCACCTACAGCTGCATACAGCACTTGCGAGACAATTCGAATAGAAGCAAAACATTCTTGGGGTAAAACCTAAAGGGAAAAGCCTAGCACCACATTGCATTGGCCATCTGATCTAACTTCTGGAGACAGTCAAAATGATCCTTAGAATTCTTCCCTACCTCTTTCCTCTGCCGAGATACATGCATTCATCTACAGCTGCATACAGCACTTGGGAGACGATGCGAATAGAAGCAAAACATTCTTGGGGTAAAACCTAAAGGGAAAAGCCTAGCACCACATTGCATTGGCCATCTGATGTCACTTCTGGAGACAGTACAAATGCTACTTAGAATTTTTCCTACCTCTTTCCTCTGCAGAGATACATGCATTCACCTGCAGCTGCATACAGCACTTGGGAGACTATTCGAATAGAAGCAAAACATTCTTGGGGTAAAACCTAAAGGGAAAAGCCTAGCACCACATTGCATTGGCCATCTGATCTAACTTCTGGAGACAGTCAAAATGATCCATAGAATTCTTCCCTACCTCCTTCCTCGGCCGAGATACTTGCATTCATCTACAGCTGCATACAGCACTTGAGAGACAATTCAAATAGAAGCAAAACTTTCTTGGGGTAAAACCTAAAGGGAAAAGCCTAGCACCACATTGCATTGGCCACCTGATCTAACTTCTGGAGACAGTAAAAATGCTACTGAGAATTCTTCCCTACCTCTTTCCTCTGCCGAGAGACATGCATTCATCTACAGCTGCATACAGCACTTGTGAGACAATTCGAATAGAAGCAAAACATTCTTGGGGTAAAACCTAAAGGGAAAAGCCTAGCACCACATTGCATTGGCCATCTGATCTCGCTTCTGGAGACAGTCAAAATGATCCTTAGAATTCTTCCCTACCTCTTTCCTCTGCCGAGATACATGCGTTCATGTACAGCTGCATACAGCACTTGGGAGACGATGCGAATAGAAGCAAAACATCCTTGGGGTAAAACCTAAAGGGAAAAGCCTAGCACCACATTGCATTGGCCATCTGATGTAACTTCTGGAGACAGTCAAAATGCTCCTTAGAATTCTTCCCTACCTCTTTCCTCGGCCGAGATACATGCATTCATCTACAGGTGCATACAGCACTTCTGAGACAACTCGAATAGAAGCAAAACATTCTTGGGGTAAAACCTAAAGGGAAAAGCCTAGCACCACATTGCATTGGCCATCTGATCTAACTTCTGGAGACAGTCAAAATCACCTTAGAATTCTTCCCTACCTCTTTCCTCTGCCGAGATACAAGCATTCATCTACAGCTGCATACAGCACTTGGGAGACAATTCGAGTAGAAGCAAAACATTCTTGGGGTAAAACCTAAAGGGAAAAGCCTAGCACCACATTGCATTGGCCATCTGATCTAACTTCTGGAGACAGTCAAAATGATCCTGAGAATTCTTCCCTACATCTTTCCTCTGCCGAGATACATGTATTCATCTACAGCTGCATACAGCACTTGTGAGACAATTCGAATAGAAGCAAAACATTCTTGGGGTAAAGCCTAAAGGGAAAAGCCTAGCACCACATTGCATTGGCCATCTGATCTCGCTTCTGGAGACAGTCAAAAAGCTCCTTAGGATTCTCCCCTCCCTCTCTCCTCGGCCGAGATTCATGCATTCATCTACAGCTGCATACAGCACTTCTGAGACAATTCGAGTAGAAGCAAAACATACTTGGGGTAAAACCTAAAGGGAAAAGCCTAGCACCACATTGCATTGGCCATCTGATTTAACTTCTGGAGACAGTCAAAATCACCTTAGAATTCTTCCCTACCTCTTTCGTCGGCCGAGATACATGCATTCCTCTACAGCTGCATACAGCACTTCTGAGACAATTCGAGTAGAAGCAAAACATTCTTGGGGTAAAACCTAAAGGGAAAAGCCTAGCACCACATTGCATTGGCCATCTGATCTAACCTCTGGAGACAGTCAAAATCACCTTAGAATTCTTCCCTACCTCTTTCCTCGGCCGAGATACATGCATTCATCTACAGCTGCATACAGCACTTCTGAGACAATTCGAGTAGAAGCAAAACATTCTTGGGGTAAAACCTAAAGGGAAAAGCCTAGCACCACATTGCATTGGCTATCTGATCTAACTTCTGGAGACAGCCAAAATGCTCCTCCGAATTCTTCCCTACCTCTTTCCTCGGCCGAGATACATGCATTCATCTACAGCTGCATACAGCACTTCTGAGACAATTCGAATAGAAGCAAAACATTCTGGGGGTAAAACCTAAAGGGAAAACCCTAGCACCACATTGCATTGGCCGTCTGATCGAACTTCTGGAGACAGTCAAAATGCTCATCCGAATTCTTCCCTTCCTCTTTCCTCGGTCGACATACATGCATTCATCTACAGCTGCATACAGCACTTGTGAGACAATTCGAATAGAAGCAAAACATTCTTGGGGTAAAGCCTAAAGGGAAAAGCCTAGCACCACATTGCATTGGCCATCTGATCTCACTTCTGGAGACAGTCAAAATGCTCCTCCGAATTCTTCCCTACGCCTTTCCTCCGCCGAGATACAAGCATTCATCTACAGCTGCATACAGCATATGGGAGACAATTCGAATAGAAGCAAAACATTCTTGGGGTAAAGCCTAAAGGGAAAAGCCTAGCACCACATTGCATTGGCCATCTGATCTAACGTCTGGAGGCAGTCAAAATGATCCTTAGAATTCTTCCCTACCTCATTCCTCTGCCGAGATACATGCATTCATCTACAGCTGCATACAGCACTTCTGAGACAATTCGAATAGAAGCGAAACATTCTTAGGTAAAACCTAAAGGGAAAAGCCTAGCACCACATTGCATTGGCCATCTGATCTAACTTCAGGAGACAGTCAAAATGCTCCTCCGAATTCTTCCCTACGCCTTTCCTCTGCCGAGATACAAGCATTCATCTACAGCTGCATACAGCATATGGAAGACAATTCGAATAGAAGCAAAACATTCTTGGGGTAAAACCTAAAGGGAAAAGCCTAGCACCACATTGCATTGGCCATCTGATCTAACTTCTGGAGACAGTCAAAATGATCCTTAGGATTCTTCCCTACCTCTTTCCTCTGCCGAGATACATGCATTCATCGACAGCTGCATACAGCATTTGGGAGACAATTCGAATAGAAGCAAAACATTCTTGGGGTAAAGCCTAAAGGGAAAAGCCTAGCACCACATTGCATTGGCCATCTGATCTCACTTCTGGAGACAGTCAAAATGCTCCTTAGGATTCTCCCCTACCTCTTTCCTCTGGCGAGATACATGCATTCATCTACAGCTGCATACAGCACTTGTGAGACAATTCGAATAGAAGCAAAACATTCTTGGGGTAAAGCCTAAAGGGAAAAGCCTAGCACCACATTGCATTGGCCATCTGATCTCACTTCTGGAGACTGTCAAAATGATCCTTAGAATTCTTCCCTACCTCTTTCCTCGTCCAAGATACATGCATTCATCTACAGCTGCATACAGCACTTGGGAGACAATTCGAACAGAAGCAAAACATCCTTGGGGTAAAACCTAAAGGGAAAAGCCTAGCACCACATTGCATTGGCCATCTGATCTATCTTCTGGAGACAGTAAAAATGCTCCTTAGAATTCTTCCCTACCTCTTTCCTCTGCCGTGATACATGCATTCATTTACAGCAGCATACAGCACTTGTGAGACAATTCGAATAGAGGCAAAACATCCTTGGGGTAAAACCTAAAGGGAAAAGCCTAGCACCACATTGCAATGGCCATCTGATCTAAATTCTGGAGACAGTCAAAATGCTCCTTAGAATTCTTCCTTACCTCTTTCCTCGGCCGAGATACATGCATTCATCTACAGCTGCATACAGCACTTGTGAGACAATTCGAATAGAAGCAAAACATTCTTGGGGTAAAGCCTAAAGGGAAAAGCCTAGCACCACATTGCATTGGCCATCTGATCTAACTTCTGGAGACAGTCAAAATGCTCCTTAGAATTCTTCCCTACCTCTTTTCTCGGCCGAAATACATGCATTCATCTACAGATGCATACAGCACTTGTGAGACAATGTGAATAGAAGCAAACCATTCCTGGGGTAAAACCAAAAGGGAAAAGCCTAGCACCACATTGCATTGGCCATCTGATGTAACTTCTGGAGACAGTCAAAATGATCCTTAGAATTCTTCCCTACCTCTTTCCTCTGCCGAGAGACATGCATTCACCTACAGCTGCATACAGCACTTGCGAGACAATTCGAATAGAAGCAAACCATTCTTGGGGTAAAACCTAAAGGGAAAAGCCTAGCACCACATTGCATTGGCCATCTGATCTAACTTCTGGAGACAGTCAAAATGATCCTTAGAATTCTTCCCTACCTCTTTCCTCTGCCGAGATACATGCATTCATCTACAGCTGCATACAGCACTTGGGAGACGATGCGAATAGAAGCAAAACATTCTTGGGGTAAAACCTAAAGGGAAAAGCCTAGCACCACATTGCATTGGCCATCTGATGTCACTTCTGGAGACAGTACAAATGCTACTTAGAATTTTTCCTACCTCTTTCCTCTGCAGAGATACATGCATTCACCTGCAGCTGCATACAGCACTTGGGAGACAATTCGAATAGAAGCAAAACATTCTTGGGGTAAAACCTAAAGGGAAAAGCCTAGCACCACATTGCATTGGCCATCTGATCTAACTTCTGGAGACAGTCAAAATGATCCATAGAATTCTTCCCTACCTCCTTCCTCGGCCGAGATACATGCATTCATTTACAGCTGCATACAGCACTTGAGAGACAATTCGAATAGAAGCAAAACTTTCTTGGGGTAAAACCTAAAGGGAAAAGCCTAGCACCACATTGCATTGGCCACCTGATCTAACTTCTGGAGACAGTAAAAATGCTACTGAGAATTCTTCCCTACCTCTTTCCTCTGCCGAGAGACATGCATTCATCTACAGCTGCATACAGCACTTGTGAGACAATTCGAATAGAAGCAAAACATTCTTGGGGTAAAACCTAAAGGGAAAAGCCTAGCACCACATTGCTTTGGCCATCTGATCTAACGTCTGGAGACAGTCAAAATGCTCCTTAGAATTCTTCCCTACCTCTTTCCTCTGCCGAGATACATGCGTTCATCTACAGCTGCATACAGCACTTGGGAGACGATGCGAATAGAAGCAAAACATCCTTGGGGTAAAACCTAAAGGGAAAAGCCTAGCACCACATTGCATTGGCCATCTGATGTAACTTCTGGAGACAGTCAAAATGCTCCTTAGAATTCTTCCCTACCTCTTTCCTCGGCCGAGATACATGCATTCATCTACAGGTGCATACAGCACTTCTGAGACAACTCGAATAGAAGCAAAACATTCTTGGGGTAAAACCTAAAGGGAAAAGCCTAGCACCACATTGCATTGGCCATCTGATCTAACTTCTGGAGACAGTCAAAATCACCTTAGAATTCTTCCCTACATCTTTCCTCGGCCGAGATACAAGCATTCATCTACAGCTGCATACAGCACTTCTGAGACAATTCGAGTAGAAGGCAAACATTCTTGGGGTAAAACCTAAAGGGAAAAGCCTAGCACCACATTGCATTGGCCATCTGATCTAACTTCTGGAGACAGTCAAAATCACCTTAGAATTCTTCCCTACATCTTTCCTCGGCCGAGATACAAGCATTCATCTACAGCTGCATACAGCACTTCTGAGACAATTCGAGTAGAAGGCAAACATTCTTGGGGTAAAACCTAAAGGGAAAAGCCTAGCACCACATTGCATTGGCCATCTGATCTAACTTCTGGAGACAGTCAAAATGCTCCTTAGAATTCTTCCCTACCTCTTTCCTCGGCCGAGATACATGCATTCATCTACAGCTGCATACAGCACTTGTGAGACAATTCGAGTAGAAGCAAACCATTCTTGGCGTAAAACCTAAAGGGAAAAGCCTAGCACCACATTGCATTGGCCATCTGATCTCACTTCTGGAGACAGTCAAAATGCTCATCCGAATTCTTCCCTACCTCTTTCCTCTGCCGAGATACATGCATTCATCTACAGCTGAATACAGCATATGGGAGACAATTTGAATAGAAGCAAAACATTCTTGGGGTAAAACCTAAAGGGAAAAGCCTAGCACCACATTGCATTGGCCATCTGATCTAACTTCTGGAGACAGTCAAAATGATCGTTAGGATTCTTCCCTACCTCTTTCCTCTGCCGAGATACATGCATTCATCTACAGCTGCATACAGCACTTGCGAGACAATTCGAATAGAAGCAAAACATTCTTGGGGTAAAGCCTAAAGGGAAAAGCCTAGCACCACATTGCATTGGCCATCTGATCTAACGTCTGGAGACAGTCAAAATGATCCTTAGAATTCTTCCCTACGTCTTTCCTCTGGCGAGATACAAGCATTCATCTACAGCTGCATACAGCACTACTGAGACAAGTCGAATAGAAGCAAAACATTCTTGGGGTAAAACCTAAAGGGAAAAGCCTAACACCACATTGCACTGGGCTTCTGATCTAACTTCTGGAGACAGTCAAAATGCTCCTTAGAATTCTTCCCTACCTCTTTCCTCTGGCGAGATACATGCATTCATCTACAGCTGCATACAGCACTTTTGAGACAATTCGAATAGAAGCAAAACATTCTTGGGGTAAAGCCTAAAGGGAAAAGCCTAGCACCACATTGCATTGGCCATCTGATCTAACGTCTGGATACAGTCAAAATGATCCTTAGAATTCTTCCCTACCTCTTTCCTCTGCCGAGAGACATGCATTGATCTACAGCTGCATACAGCACTTCTGAGACAAGTCGAATAGAAGCAAAACATTCTTAGGTAAAACCTAAAGGGAAAAGCCTAGCACCACATTGCATTGGCCATCTGATCTCGCTTCTGGAGACAGTCAAAATGCTCCTTAGGATTCTCCCCTCCCTCTCTCCTTGGCCGAGATTCGTGCATTCATCTACAGCTGCATACAGCACTTGTGAGACAATTCGAATAGAAGCACAACATTCTTGGGGTAAAACCTAAAGGGAAAAGCCTAGCACCACATTGCATTGGCCATCTGATCTAACTTCTGGAGACAGTCAGAATGATCCTTAGAATTCTTCCCTACCTCATTCCCCTGCCGAGAGACATGCATTCATCTACAGCTGCATACAGAACTTGGGAGACAATTCGAATAGACGCAAAACATTCTTAGGTAAAATCTCAAGGGAAAAGCCTAGCACCACATTGCATTGGCCATCTGATCTAACGTCTGGAGACAGTCAAAATGATCCTTAGAATTCTTCCCTACCTCTTTCCTCTGCGGAGATACATGCATTCATCTACAGCTGCATACAGCACTTGTGAGACAATTCGAATAGAAGAAAAACATTCTTAGGTAATACCTAAAGGGAAAAGCCTAGCACCACATTGCATTGGCCATCTGATCTAACTTCTGGAGACAGTCAAAATGCTCCTCCGAATTCTTCCCTACCCCTTTCCTCTGCCGAGATACAAGCATTCATCTACAGCTGCATACAGCACTTGGGAGACAATTCGAATAGAAGCAAAACATTCTTGGGGTAAAACCTAAAGGGAAAAGCCTAGCACCACACTGCATTGGCCATCTGATCTAACTACTGGAGACAGTCAAAATGATCCTTAGGATTCTTCCCTACCTCTTTCCTCTGCCGAGAGACATGCATTCATCTACAGCTGCATACAGCACTTCTGAGACAATTCGAATAGAAGGCAAACATTCTTGGGGTAAAACCTAAAGGGAAAAGCCTAGCACCACATTGCATTGGCCATCTGATCTAACATCTGGAGACAGTCAAAATGATCCTTAGAATTCTTCCCTACCTCTTTCCTCTGGCGAGATACAAGCATTCATCTACAGCTGCATACAGCACTACTGAGACAAGTCGAATAGAAGCAAAACATTCTTGGGGTAAAACCTAAAGGGAAAAGCCTAGCACCACATTGCACTGGCCATCTGATATAACGTCTGGAGACAGTCAAAATGCTCCTTAGAATTCTTCCCTACCTCTTTCCTCGGCCGAGATACATGCATTCATCTACAGCTGCATACAGCACTTCTGAGACAATTCAAACAGAAGCAAAACATTCTTGGGGTAAAACCTAAAGATAAAAGCCTAGCACCACATTGCATTGGCCATCTGATCTAACTTCTGGAGACAGTCAAAATGATCCTGAGAATTCTTCCCTACATCTTTCCTCTGCCGAGATACATGTATTCATCTACAGCTGCATACAGCACTTGTGAGACAATTCGAATAGAAGCAAAACATTCTTGGGGTAAAGCCTAAAGGGAAAAGCCTAGCACCACATTGCATTGGCCATCTGATCTCGCTTCTGGAGACAGTCAAAAAGCTCCTTAGGATTCTCCCCTCCCTCTCTCCTCGGCCGAGATTCATGCATTCATCTACAGCTGCATACAGCACTTGGGAGACGATGCGAATAGAAGCAAAACATTCTTGGGGTAAAACCTAAAGGGAAAAGCTTAGCACCACATTGTATTGGCCGTCTGATCGAACTTCTGGAGACAGTCAAAATGATCCTTAGAATTCTTCCCTTCCTCTTTCCTCGGTCGAGATACATGCATTCATCTACAGCTGCATACAGCACTTGTGAGTCAATTCGAATAGAAGCAAAACATTCTTGGGGTAAGGCCTAAAGGGAAAAGCCTAGCACCACATTGCATTGGCCATCTGATCTCACTTCTGGAGACAGTCAAAATGCTCATCCGAATTCTTCCCTACCTTTTTCCTCTGCCGAGATACATGCATTCATCTACAGCAGAATACAGCACTTGTGAGACAATTCGAATAGAAGCGAAACATTCTTAGGTAAAACCAAAAGGGAAAAGCCTAGAACCACATTGCATTGGCCATCTGATCTAACTTCTGGAGACAGTCAAAATGCTCCTTAGAATTCTTCCCTACCTCTTTCCTCTGCCGAGAGACATGCATTCATCTACAGCTGCATACAGCACTTGTGAGACAATTCGAATAGAAGCAAAACATTCTTGGGGTAAAGGCTAAAGGGAAAAGCCTAGCACCACATTGCATTGGCCATCTGATCTAACGTCTGGAGACAGTCAAAATGATCCTTAGAATTCTTCCCTACCTCTTTCCTCTGCCGAGATACATGCATTCATCTACAGCTGAATACAGCACTTCTGAGACAATTCGAATAGAAGCGAAACATTCTTAGGTAAAACCTAAAGGGAAAAGCCTAGCACCACATTGCATTGGCCATCTGATCTAACTTCTGGAGACAGTCAAAATGCTCCTCCGAATTCTTCCCTACGCCTTTCCTCTGCCGAGATACAAGCATTCATCTACAGCTGCATACAGCATATGGGAGACAATTCGAATAGAAGCAAAACATTCTTGGGGTAAAACCTAAAGGGAAAAGCCTAGCACCACATTGCATTGGCCATCTGATCTCACTTCTGGAGACAGTCAAAATGATCCTTAGGATTCTTCCCTACCTCTTTCCTCTGCCGAGATACATGCATTCATCTACAGCTGCATACAGCACTTGGGAGACAATTCGAATAGAAGCAAAACATTCTTGGGGTAAAACCTAAAGGGAAAAGCCTAGCACCACATTGCATTGGCCATCTGATCTCACTTCTGGAGACAGTCAAAATGATCCTTAGGATTCTTCCCTACCTCTTTCCTCTGCCGAGATACATGCATTCATCTACAGCTGCATACAGAACTTGGGAGACAATTGGAATAGACGCAAAACATTCTTAGGTAAAATCTCAAGGGAAAAGCCTAGCACCACATTGCATTGGCCATCTGATCTAACGTCTGGAGACAGTCAAAATGATCCTTAGAATTCTTCCCTACCTCTTTCCTCTGCGGAGATACATGCATTCATCTACAGCTGCATACAGCACTTGTGAGACAATTCGAATAGAAGAAAAACATTCTTAGGTAATACCTAAAGGGAAAAGCCTAGCACCACATTGCATTGGCCATCTGATCTAACTTCTGGAGACAGTCAAAATGCTCCTCCGAATTCTTCCCTACCCCTTTCCTCTGCCGAGATACAAGCATTCATCTACAGCTGCATACAGCACTTGGGAGACAATTCGAATAGAAGCAAAACATTCTTGGGGTAAAACCTAAAGGGAAAAGCCTAGCACCACACTGCATTGGCCATCTGATCTAACTACTGGAGACAGTCAAAATGATCCTTAGGATTCTTCCCTACCTCTTTCCTCTGCCGAGAGACATGCATTCATCTACAGCTGCATACAGCACTTCTGAGACAATTCGAATAGAAGGCAAACATTCTTGGGGTAAAACCTAAAGGGAAAAGCCTAGCACCACATTGCATTGGCCATCTGATCTAACATCTGGAGACAGTCAAAATGATCCTTAGAATTCTTCCCTACCTCTTTCCTCTGGCGAGATACAAGCATTCATCTACAGCTGCATACAGCACTACTGAGACAAGTCGAATAGAAGCAAAACATTCTTGGGGTAAAACCTAAAGGGAAAAGCCTAGCACCACATTGCACTGGCCATCTGATATAACGTCTGGAGACAGTCAAAATGCTCCTTAGAATTCTTCCCTACCTCTTTCCTCGGCCGAGATACATGCATTCATCTACAGCTGCATACAGCACTTCTGAGACAATTCAAACAGAAGCAAAACATTCTTGGGGTAAAACCTAAAGATAAAAGCCTAGCACCACATTGCATTGGCCATCTGATCTAACTTCTGGAGACAGTCAAAATGATCCTGAGAATTCTTCCCTACATCTTTCCTCTGCGGAGATACATGTATTCATCTACAGCTGCATACAGCACTTGTGAGACAATTCGAATAGAAGCAAAACATTCTTGGGGTAAAGCCTAAAGGGAAAAGCCTAGCACCACATTGCATTGGCCATCTGATCTCGCTTCTGGAGACAGTCAAAAAGCTCCTTAGGATTCTCCCCTCCCTCTCTCCTCGGCCGAGATTCATGCATTCATCTACAGCTGCATACAGCACTTGGGAGACGATGCGAATAGAAGCAAAACATTCTTGGGGTAAAACCTAAAGGGAAAAGCTTAGCACCACATTGTATTGGCCGTCTGATCGAACTTCTGGAGACAGTCAAAATGATCCTTAGAATTCTTCCCTTCCTCTTTCCTCGGTCGAGATACATGCATTCATCTACAGCTGCATACAGCACTTGTGAGTCAATTCGAATAGAAGCAAAACATTCTTGGGGTAAGGCCTAAAGGGAAAAGCCTAGCACCACATTGCATTGGCCATCTGATCTCACTTCTGGAGACAGTCAAAATGCTCATCCGAATTCTTCCCTACCTTTTTCCTCTGCCGAGATACATGCATTCATCTACAGCAGAATACAGCACTTGTGAGACAATTCGAATAGAAGCGAAACATTCTTAGGTAAAACCAAAAGGGAAAAGCCTAGAACCACATTGCATTGGCCATCTGATCTAACTTCTGGAGACAGTCAAAATGCTCCTTAGAATTCTTCCCTACCTCTTTCCTCTGCCGAGAGACATGCATTCATCTACAGCTGCATACAGCACTTGTGAGACAATTCGAATAGAAGCAAAACATTCTTGGGGTAAAGGCTAAAGGGAAAAGCCTAGCACCACATTGCATTGGCCATCTGATCTAACGTCTGGAGACAGTCAAAATGATCCTTAGAATTCTTCCCTACCTCATTCCTCTGCCGAGATACATGCATTCATCTACAGCTGAATACAGCACTTCTGAGACAATTCGAATAGAAGCGAAACATTCTTAGGTAAAACCTAAAGGGAAAAGCCTAGCACCACATTGCATTGGCCATCTGATCTAACTTCTGGAGACAGTCAAAATGCTCCTCCGAATTCTTCCCTACGCCTTTCCTCTGCCGAGATACAAGCATTCATCTACAGCTGCATACAGCATATGGGAGACAATTCGAATAGAAGCAAAACATTCTTGGGGTAAAACCTAAAGGGAAAAGCCTAGCACCACATTGCATTGGCCATCTGATCTCACTTCTGGAGACAGTCAAAATGATCCTTAGGATTCTTCCCTACCTCTTTCCTCTGCCGAGATACATGCATTCATCTACAGCTGCATACAGCACTTGGGAGACAATTCGAATAGAAGCAAAACATTCTTGGGGTAAAGCCTAAAGGGAAAAGCCTAGCACCACATTGCATTGGCCATCTGATCTCACTTCTGGAGACAGTCAAAATGCTCCTTAGGATTCTCCCCTACCTCTTTCCTCTGGCGAGATACATGCATTCATCTACAGCTGCATACAGCACTTGTGAGACAATTCGAATAGAAGCAAAACATTCTTGGGGTAAAGCCTAAAGGGAAAAGCCTAGCACCACATTGCATTGGCCATCTGATCTCACTTCTGGAGACAGTCAAAATGATCCTTAGAATTCTTCCCTACCTCTTTCCTCGTCCAAGATACATGCATTCATCTACAGCTGCATACAGCACTTGGGAGACAATTCGAACAGAAGCAAAACACCCTTGGGGTAAAAACTAAAGGGAAAAGCCTAGCACCACATTGCATTGGCCATCTGATCTATCTTCTGGAGACAGTAAAAATGCTCCTTAGAATTCTTCCCTACCTCTTTCCTCTGCCGTGATACATGCATTCATTTACAGCAGCATGCAGCACTTGGGAGACAATTCGAATAGAGGCAAAACATCCTTGGGGTAAAACCTAAAGGGAAAAGCCTAGCACCACATTGCAATGGCCATCTGATCTAAATTCTGCAGACAGTCAAAATGCTCCTTAGAATTCTTCCCTACCTCTTTCCTCGGCCGAGATACATGCATTCATCTACAGCTGCATACAGCACTTGGGAGACAATTCGAATAGAAGCAAAACATTCTTGGGGTAAAACCTAAAGGGAAAAGCCTAGCACCACATTGCATTGGCCATCTGATCTAACTTCTGGAGACAGTCAAAATGCTCCTTAGAATTCTCCCCTACCTCTTTTCTCGGCCGAAATACATGCATTCATCTACAGCTGCATACAGCACTTGTGAGACAATTCGAATAGAAGCAAACCATTCTTGGGGTAAAACCTAAAGGGAAAAGCCTAGCACCACATTGCATTGGCCACCTGGTCTAACTTCTGGAGACAGTCAAAATGATCCTTAGAATTCTTCCCTACCTCTTTCCTCTTCCGAGATACATGCATTCATCTACAGCTGCATACAGCGCTTGGGAGACGATGCGAATAGAAGCAAAACATTCTTGGGGTAAAACCTAAAGGGAAAAGCCTAGCACCACATTGCATTGGCCATCTGATGTCACTTCTGGAGACAGTACAAATGCTACTTAGAATTTTTCCTACCTCTTTCCTCTGCAGAGATACATGCATTCACCTGCAGCTGCATACAGCACTTGGGAGACAATTCGAATAGAAGCAAAACATTCTTGGGGTAAAACCTAAAGGGAAAAGCCTAGCACCACATTGCATTGGCCACCTGATCTAACTTCTGGAGACAGTCAAAATGCTCCTTAGAATTCTTCCCTACCTCTTTCCTCTGCCGAGAGACATGCATTCATCTACAGCTGCATACAGCACTTGTGAGACAATTCGAATAGAAGCAAAACATTCTTGGGGTAAAGGCTAAAGGGAAAAGCCTAGCACCACATTGCATTGGCCATCTGATCTAACGTCTGGAGACAGTCAAAATGATCCTTAGAATTCTTCCCTACCTCATTCCTCTGCCGAGATACATGCATTCATCTACAGCTGAATACAGCACTTCTGAGACAATTCGAATAGAAGCGAAACATTCTTAGGTAAAACCTAAAGGGAAAAGCCTAGCACCACATTGCATTGGCCATCTGATCTAACTTCTGGAGACAGTCAAAATGCTCCTCCGAATTCTTCCCTACGCCTTTCCTCTGCCGAGATACAAGCATTCATCTACAGCTGCATACAGCATATGGGAGACAATTCGAATAGAAGCAAAACATTCTTGGGGTAAAACCTAAAGGGAAAAGCCTAGCACCACATTGCATTGGCCATCTGATCTCACTTCTGGAGACAGTCAAAATGATCCTTAGGATTCTTCCCTACCTCTTTCCTCTGCCGAGATACATGCATTCATCTACAGCTGCATACAGCACTTGGGAGACAATTCGAATAGAAGCAAAACATTCTTGGGGTAAAGCCTAAAGGGAAAAGCCTAGCACCACATTGCATTGGCCATCTGATCTCACTTCTGGAGACAGTCAAAATGCTCCTTAGGATTCTCCCCTACCTCTTTCCTCTGGCGAGATACATGCATTCATCTACAGCTGCATACAGCACTTGTGAGACAATTCGAATAGAAGCAAAACATTCTTGGGGTAAAGCCTAAAGGGAAAAGCCTAGCACCACATTGCATTGGCCATCTGATCTCACTTCTGGAGACAGTCAAAATGATCCTTAGAATTCTTCCCTACCTCTTTCCTCGTCCAAGATACATGCATTCATCTACAGCTGCATACAGCACTTGGGAGACAATTCGAACAGAAGCAAAACACCCTTGGGGTAAAAACTAAAGGGAAAAGCCTAGCACCACATTGCATTGGCCATCTGATCTATCTTCTGGAGACAGTAAAAATGCTCCTTAGAATTCTTCCCTACCTCTTTCCTCTGCCGTGATACATGCATTCATTTACAGCAGCATGCAGCACTTGGGAGACAATTCGAATAGAGGCAAAACATCCTTGGGGTAAAACCTAAAGGGAAAAGCCTAGCACCACATTGCAATGGCCATCTGATCTAAATTCTGCAGACAGTCAAAATGCTCCTTAGAATTCTTCCCTACCTCTTTCCTCGGCCGAGATACATGCATTCATCTACAGCTGCATACAGCACTTGGGAGACAATTCGAATAGAAGCAAAACATTCTTGGGGTAAAACCTAAAGGGAAAAGCCTAGCACCACATTGCATTGGCCATCTGATCTAACTTCTGGAGACAGTCAAAATGCTCCTTAGAATTCTTCCCTACCTCTTTTCTCGGCCGAAATACATGCATTCATCTACAGCTGCATACAGCACTTGTGAGACAATTCGAATAGAAGCAAACCATTCTTGGGGTAAAACCTAAAGGGAAAAGCCTAGCACCACATTGCATTGGCCACCTGGTCTAACTTCTGGAGACAGTCAAAATGATCCTTAGAATTCTTCCCTACCTCTTTCCTCTTCCGAGATACATGCATTCATCTACAGCTGCATACAGCGCTTGGGAGACGATGCGAATAGAAGCAAAACATTCTTGGGGTAAAACCTAAAGGGAAAAGCCTAGCACCACATTGCATTGGCCATCTGATGTCACTTCTGGAGACAGTACAAATGCTACTTAGAATTTTTCCTACCTCTTTCCTCTGCAGAGATACATGCATTCACATGCAGCTGCATACAGCACTTGGGAGACAATTCGAATAGAAGCAAAACATTCTTGGGGTAAAACCTAAAGGGAAAAGCCTAGCACCACATTGCATTGGCCACCTGATCTAACTTCTGGAGACAGTCAAAATGCTACTGAGAATTCTTCCCTACCTCTTTCCTCTGCCGAGAGACATGCATTCATCTACAGCTGCATACAGCACTTGGGAGACAATTCGAATAGAAGCAAAACATTCTTGGGGTAAAACCTAAAGGGAAAAGCCTAGCACCACATTGCATTGGCCATCTGATCTCGCTTCTGGAGACAGTCAAAATGATCCTTAGAATTCTTCCCTACCTCTTTCCTCTGCCGAGATACATGCGTTCATCTACAGCTGCATACAGCACTTGGGAGACGATGCGAATAGAAGCAAAACATCCTTGGGGTAAAACCTAAAGGGAAAAGCCTAGCACCACATTGCATTGGCCATCTGTTCTAACTTCTGGAGACAGTCAAAATGATCCTTAGAATTCTTCCCTACCTCTTTCCTCGGCTCAGATACATGCATTCATCTACAGCTGCATACAGCACTTGGGAGACAATTCGAATAGAAGCAAAACATTCTTGGGGTAAAACCTAAAGGGAAAAGCCTAGCACCACATTGCATTGGCCATCTGATCTAACTTCTGGAGACAGTCAAAATGCTCCTTAGAATTCTTCCCTACCTCTTTTCTCGGCCGAGATACATGCATTCATCTACAGCTGCATACAGCACTTCTGAGACAATTCGAATAGAAGCAAACCATTCCTGGGGTAAAACCTAAAGGGAAAAGCCTAGCACCACATTGCAATGGCCGTCTGATCTAACTTCTAGAGACAGTACAAATGCTACTTAGAATTTTTCCTACCTCTTTCCTCTGCCGAGATACATGCATTCATCCACAGCTGCATACAGCACTTGTGAGACAATTTGAATAGAAGCAAACCATTCTTGGGGTAAAACCTAAAGGGAAAAGCCTAGCACCACATTGGATTGGCCATCTGATCTAACTTCTGGAGACAGTAAAAATGCTACTGAGAATTCTTCCCTACCTCTTTCCTCTGCCGAGAGACATGCATTCACCTACAGCTGCATACCGCACTTCTGAGACAATTCGAATAGAAGCAAACCATTCCTGGGGTAAAACCTAAAGGGAAAAGCCTAGCACCACATTGCATTGGCCATCTGATCTAATTTCTGGAGACAGTAAAAATGCTACTGAGAATTCTTCCCTACCTGTTTCCTCTGCCGAGAGACATGCATTCATCTACAGCTGCATACAGCACTTGTGAGACAATTCGAATAGAAGCAAAACTTTGTTGGGGTAAAACCTAAAGGGAAAAGCCTTGCACCACATTGCATTGGCCATCTGATCTAACTTCTGGAGACAGTCAAAATGATCCTTAGAATTCTTCCCTACCTCTTTCCTCGGCCGAGATACATGCGTTCATCTACAGCTGCATACTTCACTTGGGAGACGATGCGAATAGAAGCAAAACATCCTCGGGGTAAAACCTAAAGGGAAAAGCCTAGCACCACATTGCATTGGCCATCTGATCTAAATTCTGGAGACAGTCAAAATGATATTTAGAATTCTTCCCTACCGCTTTCCTCGGCCGAGATACATGCATTCATCTACAGCTGCATACAGCACTTGTGAGTCAATTCGAATAGAAGCAAAACATTCTTGGGGTAAAACCTAAAGGGAAAAGCCTAGCACCACATTGCATTGGCCATCTGATCTAACTTCTGGAGACAGTCAAAATGCTCCTAGAATTCTTCCCTACCTCCTTCCTCGGCCGAGATACATGCATTCATCTACAGCTGCATACAGCACTTGAGAGACAATTCGAATAGAAGCAAAACATTCTTGGGGTAAAACCTAATGGGAAAAGCCTAGAACCACATTGCATTGGCCATCTGATGTAACTTCTGGAGACAGTCAAAATGCTCCTTAGAATTCTTCCCTACCTCTTTCCTCGGCCGAGATACATGCATTCATCTACAGCTGCATACAGCACTTCTGAGACAACTCGAATAGAAGCAAAACATTCTTGGGGTAAAACCTAAAGGGAAAATCCTAGCGCCACATTGCATGGGCCATCTGTTCTAACTTCTGGAGACAGTCAAAATGATCCTTAGAATTCTTCCCTACCTCTTTCCTCGGCCCAGATATATGCATTCATCTACAGCTGCATACAGCACTTGGGAGACAATTCGAATAGAAGCAAAACATTCTTGGGGTAAAACCTAAAGGGAAAAGCCTAGCACCACATAGCATTGGCCATCTGATCTAACTTCTGGAGACAGTCAAAATGCTCCTTAGAATTCTTCCCTACCTCTGTTCTCGGCCGAGATACATGCATTCATCTACAGCTGCATACAGCACTTGTGAGACAATTCGAATAGAAGCAAACCATTCTTGGGGTAAAACCTATAGGGAAAAGCCTAGCACCACATTGCATTGGCCATCTGATCTGACTTCTGGAGACAGTAAAAATGCTACTGAGAATTCTTCCCTACCTCTTTCCTCTGCCGAGAGACATGCATTCACCTACAGCTGCATACCGCACTTCTGAGACAATTCGAATAGAAGCAAACCATTCCTGGGGTAAAACCTAAAGGGAAAAGCCTAGCACCACATTGCATTGGCCATCTGATCTAACTTCTGGAGACAGTCAAAATGCTACTGAGAATTCTTCCCTACCTCTTTCCTCTGCCGCGAGACATGCATTCATCTACAGCTGCATACAGCACTTCTGAGACAATTCGAATAGAAGCAAAACATTGTTGTGGTAAAACCTAAAGGGAAAAGCCTAGCACCACATTGCATTGGCCATCTGATCTAACTTCTGGAGACAGTCAAAATGATCCTTAGAATTCTTCCCTACCTCTTTCCTCGGCCGAGATACATGCGTTCATCTACAGCTGCATACAGCACTTGGGAGACGATGCGAATAGAAGCAAAACATTCTTGGGGTAAAACCTAAAGGGAAAAGCCTAGCACCACATTGCATTGGCCATCTGATCTAACTTCTGGAGACAGCCAAAATCACCTTAGAATTCTTCCCTACCTCTTTCCTCGGCCGAGATACATGCATTCATCTACAGCTGCATACAGCACTTCGGAGACAATTCGAGTAGAAGCAAAACATTCTTGGGGTAAAACCTAAAGGGAAAAGCCTAGCACCACATTGCATTGGCTATCTGATCTAACTTCTGGAGACAGCCAAAATGCTCCTCCGAATTCTTCCCTACCTCTTTCCTCGGCCGAGATACATGCATTCATCTACAGCTGCATACAGCACTTCTGAGACAATTCGAATAGAAGCAAAACATTCTGGGGGTAAAACCTAAAGGGAAAACCCTAGCACCACATTGTATTGGCCGTCTGATCCAACTTCTGGAGACAGTCAAAATGATTCTTAGAATTCTTCCCTTCCTCTTTCCTCGGCCGAGATACATGCATTCATCTACAGCTGCATACAGCACTTGTGAGACAATGCGAATAGAAGCAAAACATTCTTGGGGTAAAGCCTAAAGGGAAAAGCCTAGCACCACATTGCATTGGCCATCTGATCTCACTTCTGGAGACAGTCAAAATGCTCATCCGAATTCTTCCCTACCTCTTTCCTCTGCCGAGATACATGCATTCATCTACAGCTGAATACAGCATATGGGAGACAATTCGAATAGAAGCAAAACATTCTTGGGGTAAAACCTAAAGGGAAAAGCCTAGCACCACATTGCATTGGCCATCTGATCTAACTTCTGGAGACAGTCAAAATGATCCTTAGGATTCTTCCCTACCTCTTTCCTCTGCCGAGATACATGCATTCATCTACAGCTGCATACAGCACTTCTGAGACAATTCGAATAGAAGCAAAACATTCTTGGGGTAAAGCCTAAAGGGAAAAGCCTAGCACCACATTGCATTGGCCATCTGATCTAACGTCTGGAGACAGTCAAAATGATCCTTAAAATTCTTCCCTACCTCTTTCCTCTGGCGAGATACAAGCATTCATCTACAGCTGCATACAGCACTACTGAGACAAGTCGAATAGAAGCAAAGCATTCTTGGGGTAAAACCTAAAGGGAAAAGCCTAACACCACATTGCACTGGCCATCTGATCTAACTTCTGGAGACAGTCAAAATGCTCCTTAGAATTCTTCCCTACCTCTTTCCTCTGGCGAGATACATGCATTCATCTACAGCTGCATACAGCACTTGTGAGAGAATTGGAATAGAAGCAAAACATTCTTGGGGTAAAGCCTAAAGGGAAAAGCCTAGCACCACATTGCATTGGCCATCTGATCTAACTTCTGGAGACAGTAAAAATGCTACTGAGAATTCTTCCCTACCTCTTTCCTCTGCCGAGAGACATGCATTCACCTACAGCTGCATACAGCACTTCTGAGACAATTCGAATAGAAGCAAAACATTCTTGGGGTAAAACCTAAAGGGAAAAGCCTAGCACCACATTGCATTGGCCATCTGATCTAACTTCTGGAGACAGTCAACATGATCCTTAGAATTCTTCCCTACCTCTTTCCTCGTCCAAGATACATGCGTTCATCTACAGCTGCATACAGCACTTGGGAGACGATGCGAACAGAAGCAAAACATCCTTGGGGTAAAACCTAAAGGGAAAAGCCTAGCACCACATTGCATTGGCCATTTGATCTAAATTCTGGAGACAGTCAAAATGATATTTAGAATTCTTCCCTACCGCTTTCCTCGGTCGAGATACATGCATTCATCTACAGCTGCATACGGCACTTCTGAGACAATTCGAATAGAAGCAAAACATTCTTGGGGTAAAACCTAAAGGGAAAAGCCTAGCACCACATTGCATTGGCCATCTGATCTAACTTCTGGAGACAGTCAACATGATCCTTAGAATTCTTCCCTACCTCTTTCCTCGTCCAAGATACATGCATTCATCTACAGCTGCATACAGCACTTCTGAGACAATTCGAATAGAAGCAAAACATCCTTGGGGTAAAACCTAAAGGGAAAAGCCTAGCACCACATTGCATTGGCCATCTGATCTATCTTCTGGAGACAGTCAAAATGCTCCTTAGAATTCTTCCCTACCTCTTTCCTCTGCCGAGATACATGCGTTCATCTACAGCTGCATACAGCACTTGGGAGACAATTCGAATAGAAGCAAAACATTCTGGGGGTAAAACCTAAAGGGAAAAGCCTAGCACCACACTGCACTGGCCATCTGATCTAACTTCTGGAGACAGTCAAAATGATCCTTAGGATTCTTCCCTACCTCTTTCCTCAGCCGAGATACATGCATTCATCTACAGCTGCATACAGCACTTGGGAGACAATTCGAATAGAAGGCAAACATTCTTGGGGTAAAACCTAAAGGGAAAAGCCTAGCACCACATTGCATTGGCCATCTGATCTCACTTCTGGAGACAGTCAAAATGCTCCTTAGAATTCTTCCCTACCTCTTTCCTCTGCCGTGATACAAGCATTCATCTACAGCTGCATACAGCACTTCTCAGACAATTCAAATAGAAGCAAAACATTCTTGGGGTAAAACCTAAAGGGAAAAGCCTAGCACCACATTGCATTGGCCATCTGTGGCCGGTTGACGTTGCCCCCTTAAGAAAGGGAACATGGTGGACGGAAGTTGGTAAACGGAAGGAATAGTCTAAACTAATTTCATTGGGTGAAGTGGGAGGAAGCACCCTCTGAAGTGGGAGTGAAGTGGACATTTCCAGCACTTCTCAGTCAGTCTTACTTCCGCCTTTCTACGGTGCGGCTGCTCTCTGTCCCTGTGCTGGGCTTTCTGCCAAGGCTCCGGCCTTGAGAGAAAAACTGATAAGGCCTGTATTAACTCCTTTCCAATTAACACAAAACTGCTTTTAACTTCTTTCTTTCGCTCTCTCTCTCTTCTAACCTAATCTGGGGAAAGGGGGGAAAGAGGGGAAAGAGGAGGTGGGGAACCCCCCTCTCTGCCGAGAGGGGTTCACTCACATTTCTGTGTTACTCTGTTGTATATCTTTGTATATATTGTAGATATTGTAAATTTGTAAATATCTCCCTGCAAACCCTACATCGCTTTGTAAATATAGCTCCACTGCTTTGCTAATTCAGCTTGCGAGTTTTTTTTTTCTTTCCCTTCAATTTTTTTTCCCTTTTAATTTACAAGGGGGAAGGGAGGAGGCTTCTTGGCCTTGCCCTTCCACCCACCGCATTTTTTTTTATTGGCGTACCCAACGTGCGGCAGATAATTAGTTCAATTTATTATTTGATTGATTTAGTGTTTTCCAGCTGAATTAGCAAACATGAAGGTATTGTGGTTTGTGGAGCGATTATTCTTTTCAATTTTTAGGGCTCTGGTTTACAGGTATTGTTTGGGTTTGATTTTGGATTACCTGGGTAAATATTTGGTGCGGACAATTTATATGTGGGTTATGTATAGAGTTAAATTATGGTATGGAAAATGTATTAATTTATTATGGCCAGTGAGATACAGGAATGTTACTTCCACCACTCTCCCAATTGAGATAAAGGGTTTTAAGATTCCGCCTGAGGAGACAGTAACTTTAGGTGATGCCTGGGATCCAAAGGTGATTTATTTGATGTGTATAAATCTGTTGCTGGTGATGGTAATTGCATATTTACTGTTCTCTCTGCGGCGAGAGAGAAAGATATCCAGAGCTTGTTTTGTTATTAAAACTAGATCAAAAAGAAAACGCCGTGGCTCTCGATCAGTCCCAGAGTCATCTAGTGATGAGGACTGTGGAGAACCCGTGTCAGTTACAAAGAAGGCTAAAAAGTTAATTGGTAAGGCAGCTCTAAATGACTTTGCTGATTCTGGCAAGCAGCCAAGGGCATCGGCTGGTGTCAACATGGCACCTACTCCTTCTCCTACTCCTTCTCCTTCTTCTTCTTCTCCATCGGCCATTAACGGAGCAACGTCACTTCCACCCACTCCCTCAGTGGGACCGGAAGTCACTGCCCCAGCAGCTGATTTATCTCAGGACCTGTCAGCTTCCATTAAGGTGGCTGTAAATTCAAACACAGCTCCAGTTAAGGTGGCTCCTTTAAAGACTAGAGCTGGAAAGGGCAAAGATGGAGAAGAAGAGGAGGAGACTGATCCTGGTGAGGGGCCCTCTACTCTAAAAGATCCTGCTCAGGAGGAAGAGAAGGTTTGTTTTAAAGATCTAGCTAACCTAGTGAGATCAAAGCAGGATAGAGATGAAGCTAGGAAAGCAGCTGGCAAAGGTGGTTCTCAGCTTAAAGAGATCCTTAGGAGAATGACAGCAGGATTATATGGGCAAAGAATTCAGGGAGATGAAGATGAAGATGATATTACGGACTGTTCTTCTCCAAGGGAGGAATTGAGAAATGTCCGTAAAGATTTCACCAGGGCAGATAAGGAGCCAGTTCTAGCTTGGCTTAGTAGGTGTTATGATACAGGTGCTTCAGCTCTAACAGTTGGAGACAAGTCAGCAGCTCAGTTAGGAACTCTCTCAAGGGACAATGGAATAGATAGACATCTAGGCGAAGCTATCGGTAAGGTTAATCTGTGGATACGCCTTTTAATAGCGGTTGCCCTGAGATACCCTTCCCGAGATGATCTTCCATGGAATCCTAAACCCTGGACTACCATAGATGAGGGAATTAAGCGCTTGAGAGAATTTGCTGTTAGAGAGCTACTCTATGGTGAACATGAAACTCTGAATCCTGATGACATTCCTGTGGGTATTGGTCTTGCTAAGAAGATCATCAAACTTGCTCCTTCCAATTATGCAAACATTCTGGCAAGCAGAATTGTGTCAAGAAGTTATGGTGGAGCTTCTCCCACGGTTGGCCAATTCAGTGATCAAATGAGACAATTGGAGGATAGCATGACACGTGGTTCTTTGGTTTCAGCCATCAAAACTATGTCTGGTGATATTCAGAATTGCATAAGAGAGTTAAAAGATTCCATATACCAATTGGCACAGAAGGATAATTTCAATTCTTCCTCCAGGTGGGTACAAGTTTCATCTGTGAGGAATACACGTCCTCCAAGGAGGTCATTCCAAAACAGGATGTTCCAAAACAGGTCATTCCAAAACAGACCACCAAGGCAATCACGTAGAACTATTTGGATAACTCTGCGTGATCAGTTTGGTGAGGACATGAACCGCTGGGATGGCCAACCAACTTCTAATCTTTTCAGGAGACTGAGGGAATTGCAAAGTGGCAGAACCCGAGGTAGCAATACCAGAAGGGTAGCTGTTACTTCCACAGTTCCCCATAACGACTCTTATGGCTCCAACAGTGGCTCCAGTCATAACATGCAAAGTTATAACCCTGCACAATATGTGCAATGCACATGTGCGCATGTTCCCCATAACTAGGGGTGCCCTGCCTCCCGCCACGGGGAGGAGAGGGATAACAGAGATAATAGAATCTATTGGGATGTGTACATCCAGTGGCCTGGCACTTCACAATTTCAGAAGTACAGGGCCTTGGTTGACACAGGAGCTCAGTGCACCATAATACCATCAAATTATCAGGGATCAGAGTCTATAACTATTCTGGGAGTCACTGGTGGATCTCAAGAGTTAAGTAAGGTAGAGGTTAATATAAGTCTAACTGGTAAACAATGGAGGAAGCATACAGTTGTGACCGGACCTGACGCACCTTGTATTTTGGGAATTGATTTTCTGAGAGAAGGGCGTTTCAAAGACCCTAGAGGTTACAAATGGGCTTTTGGAGTAGCTTCAATAGAAATTGATGGACAAAAATTGAAGCTGTCTGCCAGACCTGAACTTTCTGATGAATCTGCAGTTGTGGGACAACATAAGATACAGGACATTAAATTGCCGGTTGCTTCTCAGACTGTGCATCACAGACAATACAGAACCAACCGTGACTCTTTGTTGCCCATTCAGAATCTGATTCGTCAGTTGGAGAGTCAGCAAGTCGTCAGCAAAACTCATTCACCTTTCAACAGTCCAGTGTGGCCTGTGCGGAAGCAGAATGGAGACTGGCGTCTGACGGTAGACTACCGAGCCCTGAATGAAGTGACACCACCTATGAGTGCAGCAGTACCAGACATGATGGAGCTACAGTATGAGCTGGAATCCAAAGAGGCCAAATGGTATGCTACCATAGACATTGCTAATGCATTTTTCTCTATTCCCATAGCAGAGGAATGCAGGCCTCAGTTTGCTTTCACCTGGAGAGGAATCCAGTACACTTTCAACAGGCTGCCAATGGGCTGGATCCACAGCTCAAGCATCTGTCATGCAGTGATCCACGATGCTCTGGAGAAAGGAGGTGCTCCAGAACACATCCAGTTCATCGATGATATCATCGTCTGGGGTAAAACTGCTGAGGAAGTCTTCAAGAAAGGTAACAAAATCATTGACATTCTTCTGAATGCAGGTTTTGCCATCAAGCGAGACAAGGTGAAAGGACCTACCACAGAGATTCAATTTCTGGGAGTGAAGTGGCAGGATGGACGCCGACACATTCCAGTGGATGTGGTAAACAGAGTCTCCACCATGGCAAGTCCCACAAACAAGCAAGAGACCCTACGTTTCTTGGGGATAGTGGGATTTTGGAGACTGCACATTCCTGGATACAGTCAGATTGTGAAACCTCTGTATGATGTGACTCGAAAGAGAAACCATTTCCACTTGGGACCTGAACAACAAGCAGCCTTTGACCAGATAAAGCAAGAGGTAGTTCAAGCAATGGGTCTGGGACCTGTCCGAGATGGTCCAGACATTAAGAACATTTTGTACACGGCTGCGAGTGACAATGGTCCAACCTGGTGCTTGTGGCAAAAAGCTCCAGGTGAGACACGTGGACGACCTCTTGGTTTCTGGAGTCGAGGTTACAGAGGTTCAGAGGCTAATTATACTCCAACAGAGAAAGAAATTTTAGCTGCCTATGAAGGAGTAAAAGCATCTTCTGAAGTGATTGGAACTGAATCACAACTTCTCTTAGCTCCCAGACTACCAGTTTTGAATTGGATGTTCAAAGGCAAAGGATCCACACCACATCATGCCACAGACTCAACATGGTCTAAGTGGATGGCTCTGATAACACAGAGAGCTCGAATGGGAAATCTTGAAAGACCTGGTCTAGTGGAGGTGATCTCAAGTTGGCCTGAAGGCATCAACTGTGCCAAACCTCCAGAGGAGAAAGTAACTCGTGCTGAGGAAGCTCCTCCTTACAATGACCTTTCTGATGATGAAAAGAAATATGCTTTGTTCACAGACGGTTCCTGTCGTCTTGTTGGAAACAAGCGAAGGGGGAAGTCTGCAGTGTGGAGTCCAACACGCCGAGTTGCAGAGGCGAAAGATGGAGAAGGAGAATCCAGTCAGTTCGCAGAGGTAAAAGCTGTCCAGCTAGCTCTCGACGTAGCTGAACGTGAGAGATGGCCAAAGCTTTATCTCTACACCGACTCATGGATGGTAGCCAATGCTCTATGGGGTTGGCTAAAGAACTGGAAGAAGAGTGGTTGGCAGAGAAAAGGAAAACCCATTTGGGCAGCCAACCTGTGGCAGGACATTGCTGATCGAATCGAGAGAATTCCAGTGAAAGTGAGACACATCGATGCTCACATTCCTAAGAGCAAAGCTACTGAGGAACAACAACACAACCATCAGGCAGATCTAGCTGCAAGAGTTTCTCAAGTAGACATGGACTCTAATCTTGATCTCGACTGGAAACACCGAGGTGAGATATTCTTAGCTCGGTGGGCTCACGATTCGTCAGGACATCAAGGCAGAGATGCAACATACCAATGGGCTCGTGACAGATCCATAGACATTTCCATGGATGCTATCACGCAAGTCATCCATGACTGTGACATTTGTGCTGCTATTAAGCAGGCAAAACGACTTAAGCCCTTGTGGTATGGTGACAGATGGTCCAAGTACAAGTATGGTGAAGCTTGGCAGATTGACTACATCACTCTACCACGTTCTCGTTCTGGTAAGCAATACGTGCTTACTATGGTAGAGGCAAACACTCGATGGTTGGAAACTTATCCAGTTCCACATGCAACTGCACGCAACACCATTCTTGGTCTGGAGAGACAGATCCTGTGGAGACACGGAACTCCAGAGAGGATCGAGTCAGACAACGGAACTCATTTCAAGAACAACCTTGTAAAGAGCTGGGCAAAAGAGCACGGTATTGAGTGGATATTCCACATTCCCTACTATGCACCAGCTTCAGGGAAGATTGAACGCTACAACGGTTTGTTGAAGACCACTCTCAAAGCCATGGGGGGTGGATCTTTGAAAAACTGGGAAAAACATTTAGCACAAGCAACCTGGCTGGTAAATAGTAGAGGTTCAGTGAACCGAGCTGGACCTGCACATTCAGATTTGCTACAGAAAGTAGAAGGTGATAGAGTTCCTGTTGTTAGAGAAAAGAATCTGTTAGGTAAAACTGTTTGGGTATTTTCACCCTCAGGAGAGGCTAAACCTGTCCGAGGGGTGGTTTCAGCTGAAGGTCCGGGTCACACTTATTGGGTAATGCAAGAGAATGGTGAAATTCAGTGTATTCCACAAAGAAATTTAACTTTAGCTGAAAGAGGTTAATTTCAAACTGTTGTATAGCTACATCGCGTCCAAAGGAAGAATCAACGAGGAGTCTACGGTGCACGAACCCTGAGATCCCTGAGAGCCCTGAGTCAACTAAGAGACCCTGAGATTTCCCTGTTTCCCTTTTCTTCGCTTCATCGGCGAAGAAATGAACTGTTTTCCATTTTTCTCATTTTCTGATTTTCTTGGACTTTTGAATCATCTACATCTGAGCATAGCCGGAATGGACTATGAACTTTACTCACGAACTGTAAATATCGTTTTGGATTGGATGGACAGTATGAACAGCCAATGAAATTGTTTAGAAGGGGTGGACTGTGGCCGGTTGACGTTGCCCCCTTAAGAAAGGGAACATGGTGGACGGAAGTTGGTAAACGGAAGGAATAGTCTAAACTAATTTCATTGGGTGAAGTGGGAGGAAGCACCCTCTGAAGTGGGAGTGAAGTGGACATTTCCAGCACTTCTCAGTCAGTCTTGCTTCCGCCTTTCTACGGTGCGGCTGCTCTCTGTCCCTGTGCTGGGCTTTCTGCCAAGGCTCCGGCCTTGAGAGAAAAACTGATAAGGCCTGTATTAACTCCTTTCCAATTAACACAAAACTGCTTTTAACTTCTTTCTTTCGCTCTCTCTCTCTTCTAACCTAATCTGGGGAAAGGGGGGAAAGAGGGGAAAGAGGAGGTGGGGAACCCCCCTCTCTGCCGAGAGGGGTTCACTCTCATTTCTGTGTTACTCTGTTGTATATCTTTGTATATATTGTAGATATTGTAAATTTGTAAATATCTCCCTGCAAACCCTACATCGCTTTGTAAATATAGCTCCACTGCTTTGCTAATTCAGCTTGCGAGTTTTTTTTTTCTTTCCCTTCAATTTTTTTTCCCTTTTAATTTACAAGGGGGAAGGGAGGAGGCTTCTTGGCCTTGCCCTTCCACCCACCACACCATCTGATCTCACTTCTGGAGACAGTCAACATGCTCATCCGAATTCTTCCCTACCTCTTTCCTCGGCCGAGATACATGCATTCATCTACAGCTGCATACAGCACTTCTGAGACAATTCGAATAGAAGCAAAACATTCTTGGGGTAAAACCTAAAGGGAAAAGCCTAGCACCACATTGCATTGGCCATCTGATCTAACTTCTGGAGACAGTGAAAATGCTCCTTAGAATTCTTCCTTACCTCTTTCCTCTGCCGAGAGACATGCATTCATCTACAGCTGCATACAGCACTTGGGAGACAATTCGAATAGAAGGCAAACATTCTTGGGGTAAAACCTAAAGGGAAAAGCCTAGCACCACATTGCATTGGCCATCTGATCTCACTTCTGGAGACAGTCAAAATGGTCCTTAGAATTCTTCCCTACCTCTTTCCTCTGCCGTGATACAAGCATTCATCTACAGCTGCATACAGCACTTCTGAGACAATTCGAATAGAAGCAAAACATCCTTGGGGTAAAACCTAAAGGGAAAAGCCTAGCACCACATTGCATTGGCCATCTGATCTAACTTCTGGAGACAGTCAAAATGAACCTGAGAATTCTTCCCTACATCTTTCCTCTGCCGAGATACATGCATTCATCTACAGCTGCATACAGCACTTGGGAGACAATTCGAATAGAAGCAAAACGTTCTTGGGGTAAAACCTAAAGGGAAAAGCCTAGCACCACATTGCATTGGCCATCTGATCTAACGTCTGGAGACAGTCAAAATGCTCCTTAGAATTCTTCCCTACCTCTTTCCTCGGCCGAGATACATGCATTCATCTACAGCTGCATACAGCACTTCTGAGACAATTCGAGTAGAAGCAAAACATACTTGGGGTAAAACCTAAAGGGAAAAGCCTAGCACCACATTGCATTGGCCATCTGATTTAACTTCTGGAGACAGTCAAAATCACCTTAGAATTCTTCCCTACCTCTTTCCTCGGCCGAGATACATGCATTCATCTACAGCTGCATACAGCACTTGGGAGACAATTCGAGTAGAAGCAAAACATTCTTGGGGTAAAACCTAAAGGGAAAAGCCTAACACCATATTGCACTGGCCATCTGATCTAACTTCTGGAGACTGTCAAAATGCTCCTTAGAATTCTTCCCTACCTCTTTCCTCTGGCGAGATACATGCATTCATCTACAGCTGCATACAGCACTTGTGAGACAATTCGAATAGAAGCAAAACATTCTTGGGGTAAAGCCTAAAGGGAAAAGCCTAGCGCCACATTGCATTGGCCATCTGATCTAACGTCTGGAGACAGTCAAAATGATCCTTAGAATTCTTCCCTACCTCATTCCTCTGCCGAGATACATGCATTCATCTACAGCTGAATACAGCACTTCTGAGACAATTCGAATAGAAGCGAAACATTCTTAGGTAAAACCTAAAGGGAAAAGCCTAGCACCACATTGCATTGGCCATCTGATCTAACTTCTGGAGACAGTCAAAATGATCCTTAGGATTCTTCCCTACCTCTTTCCTCTGCCAAGATACATGCATTCATCTACAGCTGCATACAGCACTTGGGAGACAATTCGAATAGAAGGCAAACATTCTTGGGGTAAAACCTAAAGGGAAAAGCCTAGCACCACATTGCATTGGCCATCTGATCTCACTTCTGGAGACAGTCAAAATGCTCCTTAGAATTCTTCCCTACCTCTTTCCTCTGCCGTGATACAAGCATTCATCTACAGCTGCATACAGCACTTGGGAGACAATTAGAATAGAAGCAAAACATTCTTGGGGTAAAACCTAAAGGGAAAAGCCTAGCACCACATTGCATTGGCCATCTGATCTAACTTCTGGAGACAGTCAAAATGAACCTGAGAATTCTTCCCTACATCTTTCCTCTGCCGAGATACATGCATTCATCTACAGCTGCATACAGCACTTGTGAGACAATTCGAATAGAAGCAAAACGTTCTTGGGGTAAAACCTAAAGGGAAAAGCCTAGCACCACATTGCATTGGCCATCTGATCTAACGTCTGGAGACAGTCAAAATGATCCTTAGAATTCTTCCCTACCTCATTCCTCTGCCGAGATACATGCATTCATCTACAGCTGAATACAGCACTTCTGAGGCAATTCGAATAGAAGCGAAACATTCTTAGGTAAAACCTAAAGGGAAAAGCCTAGCACCACATTGCATTGGCCATCTGATCTCACTTCTGGAGACAGTCAAAATGCTCCTCCGAATTCTTCCCTACGCCTTTCCTCTGCCGAGATACATGCATTCATCTACAGCTGCATACAGCATATGGGAGACAATTCGAATAGAAGCAAAACATTCTTGGGGTAAAAGCTAAAGGGAAAAGCCTAGCACCACATTGCATTGGCCATCTGATCTAACTTCTGGAGACAGTCAAAATGATCCTTAGGATTCTTCCCTACCTCTTTCCTCTGCCGAGATACATGCATTCATCTACAGCTGCATACAGCACTTGGGAGACAATTCGAATAGAAGCAAAACATTCTTGGGGTAAAGCCTAAAGGGAAAAGCCTAGCACCACATTGCATTGGCCATCTGATCTCACTTCTGGAGACGGTCAAAATGCTCCTTAGGATTCTCCCCTACCTCTTTCCTCTGGCGAGATGCATGCATTCATCTACAGCTGCATACAGCACTTGTGAGACAATTCGAATAGAAGCAAAACATTCTTGGGGTAAATCCTAAAGGGAAAAGCCTAGCACCACATTGCATTGGCCATCTGATCTCACTTCTGGAGACAGTCAAAATGCTCATCCGAATTCTTCCCTACCTCTTTCCTCGGCCGAGATACATGCATTCATCTACAGCTGCATACAGCACTTGTAAGACAATTCGAATAGAAGAAAAACATTCTTAGGTAAAACCTAAAGGGAAAAGCCTAGCACCACATTGCATTGGCCATCTGATCTAACTTCTGGAGACAGTCAAAATGATCCTTAGGATTCTTCCCTACCTCTTTCCTCTGCCGAGATACATGCATTCATCTACAGCTGCATACAGCACTTCTGAGACAATTCGAATAGAAGCAAAACATTCATGGGGTAAAACCTAAAGGGAAAAGCCTAGCACCACATTGCATTGGCCATCTGATCTAACTTCTGGAGACAGTCAAAATGCTCCTTAGAATTCTTCCCTACCTCTTTCCTCTGCCGAGAGACATGCATTCATCTACAGCTGCATACAGCACTTGGGAGACAATTCGAATAGAAGGCAAACATTCTTGGGGTAAAGCCTAAAGGGAAAAGCCTAGCACCACATTGCATTGGCCATCTGATCTCACTTCTGGAGACAGTCAAAATGCTCCTTAGAATTCTTCCCTACCTCTTTCCTCTGGCGAGATAAAAGCATTCATCTACAGCTGCATACAGCACTTGTGAGACAAGTCGAATAGAAGCAAAACATTCTTGGGGTAAAACCTAAAGGGAAAAGCCTAGCACCACATTGCATTGGCCATCTCATGTAACTTCTGGAGACAGTCAAAATGCTCCTTAGAATTCTTCCCTACCTCTTTCCTCTGGCGAGATACATGCATTCATCTACAGCTGCATACAGCACTTCTGAGACAATTCGAATAGAAGCAAGACATTCTTGGGGTAAAGCCTAAAGGGAAAAGCCTAGCACCACATTGCATTGGCCATCTGATCTAACGTCTGGAGACAGTCAAAATGATCCTTAGAATTCTTCCCTACCTCTTTCCTCTGCCGAGATACATGCATTCATCTACAGCTGCATACTGCACTTGGGAGACAATTAGAATAGAAGCAAAACATTCTTGGGGTAAAACCTAAAGGGAAAAGCCTAGCACCACATTGCATTGGCCATCTGATCTAACTTCTGGAGACAGTCAAAATGAACCTGAGAATTCTTCCCTACCTCTTTCCTCTGCCGAGATACATGCATTCATCTACAGCTGCATACAGCACTTGTGAGACAATTCGAATAGAAGCAAAACGTTCTTGGGGTAAAACCTAAAGGGAAAAGCCTAGCACCACATTGCATTGGCCATCTGATCTAACGTCTGGAGACAGTCAAAATGATCCTTAGAATTCTTCCCTACCTCATTCCTCTGCCGAGATACATGCATTCATCTACAGCTGAATACAGCACTTCTGAGGCAATTCGAATAGAAGCGAAACATTCTTAGGTAAAACCTAAAGGGAAAAGCCTAGCACCACATTGCATTGGCCATCTGATCTCACTTCTGGAGACAGTCAAAATGCTCCTCCGAATTCTTCCCTACGCCTTTCCTCTGCCGAGATACATGCATTCATCTACAGCTGCATACAGCATATGGGAGACAATTCGAATAGAAGCAAAACATTCTTGGGGTAAAAGCTAAAGGGAAAAGCCTAGCACCACATTGCATTGGCCATCTGATCTAACTTCTGGAGACAGTCAAAATGATCCTTAGGATTCTTCCCTACCTCTTTCCTCTGCCGAGATACATGCATTCATCTACAGCTGCATACAGCACTTGGGAGACAATTCGAATAGAAGCAAAACATTCTTGGGGTAAAGCCTAAAGGGAAAAGCCTAGCACCACATTGCATTGGCCATCTGATCTCACTTCTGGAGACGGTCAAAATGCTCCTTAGGATTCTCCCCTACCTCTTTCCTCTGGCGAGATGCATGCATTCATCTACAGCTGCATACAGCACTTGTGAGACAATTCGAATAGAAGCAAAACATTCTTGGGGTAAATCCTAAAGGGAAAAGCCTAGCACCACATTGCATTGGCCATCTGATCTCACTTCTGGAGACAGTCAAAATGCTCATCCGAATTCTTCCCTACCTCTTTCCTCGGCCGAGATACATGCATTCATCTACAGCTGCATACAGCACTTGTAAGACAATTCGAATAGAAGAAAAACATTCTTAGGTAAAACCTAAAGGGAAAAGCCTAGCACCACATTGCATTGGCCATCTGATCTAACTTCTGGAGACAGTCAAAATGATCCTTAGGATTCTTCCCTACCTCTTTCCTCTACCGAGATACATGCATTCATCTACAGCTGCATACAGCACTTCTGAGACAATTCGAATAGAAGCAAAACATTCATGGGGTAAAACCTAAAGGGAAAAGCCTAGCACCACATTGCATTGGCCATCTGATCTAACTTCTGGAGACAGTCAAAATGCTCCTTAGAATTCTTCCCTACCTCTTTCCTCTGCCGAGAGACATGCATTCATCGACAGCTGCATACAGCACTTGGGAGACAATTCGAATAGAAGGCAAACATTCTTGGGGTAAAGCCTAAAGGGAAAAGCCTAGCACCACATTGCATTGGCCATCTGATCTCACTTCTGGAGACAGTCAAAATGCTCCTTAGAATTCTTCCCTACCTCTTTCCTCTGGCGAGATAAAAGCATTCATCTACAGCTGCATACAGCACTTGTGAGACAAGTCGAATAGAAGCAAAACATTCTTGGGGTAAAACCTAAAGGGAAAAGCCTAGCACCACATTGCATTGGCCATCTCATGTAACTTCTGGAGACAGTCAAAATGCTCCTTAGAATTCTTCCCTACCTCTTTCCTCTGGCGAGATACATGCATTCATCTACAGCTGCATACAGCACTTCTGAGACAATTCGAATAGAAGCAAGACATTCTTGGGGTAAAGCCTAAAGGGAAAAGCCTAGCACCACATTGCATTGGCCATCTGATCTAACGTCTGGAGACAGTCAAAATGATCCTTAGAATTCTTCCCTACCTCATTCCTCTGCCGAGATACATGCATTCATCTACAGCTGAATACACCACTTCTGAGACAATTCGAATAGAAGCGAAACATTCTTAGGTAAAACCTAAAGGGAAAAGCCTAGCACCACATTGCATTGGTCATCTGATCTAACTTCTGGAGACAGTCAAAATGCTCCTCCGAATTCTTCCCTACGCCTTTCCTCTGCCGAGATACAAGCATTCATCTACAGCTGCATACAGCATATGGGAGACAATTCGAATAGAAGCAAAACGTTCTTGGGGTAAAACCTAAAGGGAAAAGCCTAGCACCACATTGCACTGGCCATCTGATCTAACTTCTGGAGACAGTCAAAATGCTCCTTAGAATTCTTCCCTACCTCTTTCCTCTGCCGAGATACATGCATTCATCTACAGTTGCATACAGCACTTCTGAGACAATTCGAATAGAAGCAAAACATTCTTGGGGTAAAACCTAAAGTGAAAAGCCTAGCACCACATTGTATTGGCCGTCTGATCGAACTTCTGGAGACAGTCAAAATGATCCTTAGAATTCTTCCCTTCCTCTTTCCTCGGCCGAGATACATGCATTCATCTACAGCTGCATACAGCACTTCTGAGACAATTCGAATAGAAGCAAAACATTCTTAGGTAAGACCTAAAGGGAAAAGCCTAGCACCACATTGCACTGGCCATCTGATCTAACTTCTGGAGACAGTCAAAATGATCCTTAGAATTCTTCCCTACCTCTTTCCTCGGCCGAGATACATGCATTCATCTACAGCTGCATACAGCACTTCTGAGACAATTCGAATAGAAGCAAAACATTCTTGGGGTAAAGCCTAAAGGGAAAAGCCTAGCACCACATTGCATTGGCCATCTGATCTCGCTTCTAGAGACAGTCAAAATGCTCCTTAGGATTCTCCCCTACCTCTTTCCTCGGCCGAGATTCATGCATTCATCTACAGCTGCATACAGCACTTCTCAGACAATTCGAATAGAAGCAAAACATTCTTAGGGTAAAACCTAAAGGGAAAAGCCTGGCAGCACATTGCATTGGCCATCTGATCTAACTTTTGGAGACAGTCAAAATGCTCCTTGGAATTCTTCCCTACGTCTTTCCTCGGCCGAGATAGAACCATTCATCTACAGCTGCATACGGCACTTCTGAGACAATTCGAATAGAAGCAAAACATTCCTGGGGTAAAAGCTAAAGGGAAAAGCCTAGCACCACATTGCATTGGCCATCTGATCTAACTTCTGGAGACAGTCAAAATGCTCCTCCGAATTCTTCCCTACCTCTTTCCTCTGCCGAGATACATGCATTCATCTACAGCAGCTTACAGCACTTCTTAGACAATTCGAATAGAAGCAAAACAACCTTGGGGTAAAACCTAAAGGGAAAACCCTAGCACCATATTGCACTGGCCATCTGATCTCACTACTGGAGACAGTCAAAATGATCCTTAGAATTCTTCCCTACCTCTATCCTCTGCCGAGAGACATGCATTCATCTACAGCTGCATACAGCACTTCTGAGACAATTCAAATAGAAGCAAAACGTTCTTGGGGTAAAGCCTAAAGGGAAAAACCTAGCACCACATTGCATTGGCCATCTGATCTCACTTCTGGAGACAGTCAAAATGATCCTTAGAATTCTTCCCTACCTCTTTCCTCTACCGAGACGCATGTATTCTTCTAAAGCTGCATACGGCACTTCTGAGACAATTCGAATAGAAGCAAAATATTCTTGGGGTAAAACCTAAAGGGAAAAGCCTAGCACCACATTGCATTGGCCATCTGATCTAACTTCGGGAGACAGTCAAAATGATCCTTAGAATTCTTCCCTACCTCTTTCCTCTGGCGAGATACATGCATTCATCTACAGCTGCATACAGCACTTCTGAGACAATTCGAGTAGAAGCAAAACATACTTGGGGTAAAACCGAAAGGGAAAAGCCTAGCACCACATTGCATTGGCCATCTGATCTAACTTCTGGAGACAGTCAAAATCACCTTAGAATTCTTCCCTACCTCTTTCCTCTGCCGAGATACATGCATTCATCTACAGATGCATACAGCACTTGTGAGACAATTCGAGTAGAAGCAAAACATTCTTGGGGTAAAACCTAAAGGGAAAAGCCTAGCACCACATTGCATTGGCTATCTGATCTAACTTCTGGAGACAGCCAAAATGCTCCTCCAAATTCTTCCCTACCTCTTTCCTCGGCCGAGATACATGCATTCATCTACAGCTGCATACAGCACTTCTGAGACAATTCGAATAGAAGCAAAACATTCTTGGGGTAAAACCTAAGGGGAAAAGCCTAGCACCACATTGTATTGGCCGTCTGATCGAACTTCTGGAGACAGTCAAAATGATCCTTAGGATTCTCCCCTACCTCTTTCCTCTGCCGAGATACATGCATTCATCTACAGCTGCATACAGCACTTGTGAGACAATTCGAATAGAAGCAAAACATTCTTGGGGTAAAGCCTAAAGGGAAAAGCCTAGCACCACATTGCATTGGCCATCTGATCTCGCTTCTGGAGACAGACAAAATGCTCCTTAGGATTCTCCCCTACCTCTTTCCTCTGCCGAGATTCATGCATTCATCTACAGCTGCATACAGCACTTGGGAGACAATTCGAATAGAAGCAAAACATTCTTGGGGTAAAAGCTAAAGGGAAAAGCCTGGCACCACATTGCATAGGCCATCTCATCTAACTTCTGGAGACAGTCAAAATGATCCTTAGAATTCTTCCCTACCTCTTTCCTCTGCCGAGATACATGCATTCATCTACAGCTGAATACAGCACTTCTGAGAGAATTTGAATAGAGGCAAAACAGTCTTGGAGTAAAACCTACAGGGAAAAGCCTAGCACCACATTGCACTGGCCATCTGATCTAACTTCTGGAGACAGTCAAAATGCTCCTTAGAATTCTTCCCTACCTCTTTCCTCTGCCGAGAGACATGCATTCATCTACAGCTGCATACAGCACTTGTGAGACAATTCGAATAGAAGGCAAATATTCTTGGGGTAAAACCTAAAGGGAAAAGCCTAGCACCACATTGCATTGGCCATCTGATCTAACTCCTGGAGACAGTCAAAATGATCCTTAGAATTCTTCCCTACCTCTTTCCTCGGCCGACATACATGCATTCATCTACAGCTGCACACAGCACTTCTGAGACAATTCGAATAGAAGCAAAACATTCTTGGGGTAAAACCTAAAGGGAAAAGCCTAGCACCACATTGTATTGGCCGTCTGATCGAACTTCTGGAGACAGTCAAAATGATCCTTAGAATTCTTCCCTTCCTCTTTCCTCGGCCGAGATACATGCATTCATCTACAGCTGCATACAGCACTTCTGAGACAATTCGAATAGAAGCAAAACATTCTTGGGGTAAAACCTAAAGGGAAAAGCCTAGCACCACATTGCATTGGCCATCTGATCTAACTTCTGGAGACAGTCAAAATGCTCCTTAGAATTCTTCTCTATCCCTTTCCTATGCCGAGATACAAGCATTCATCTACAGCTGCATACAGCACTTCTGAGACAATTCGAATAGAAGCAAAACATTCTTGGGGTAAAACCTAAAGGGAAAAGCCTAGCACCACATTGCATTGGCCATCTGATCTAACTTCTGGAGACAGTCAAAATGATCCTTAGAATTCTTCCCTACCTCTTTCCTTGGCCGAGATACATGCATTCATCTACAGCTGCATACAGCACTTCTGAGACAATTCGAATAGAAGCAAAACATTCTTGGGGTAAAACCTAAAGGGAAAAGCCTGGCAGCACATTGCATTGGCCATCTGATCTAACTTTTGGAGACAGTCAAAATGCTCCTTGGAATTCTTCCCTACCTCTTTCCTCGGCCGAGATAGAAGCATTCATCTACAGCTGCATACGGCACTTCTGAGACAATTCGAATAGAAGCAAAACATTCCTGGGGTAAAAGCTAAAGGGAAAAGCCTAGCACCACATTGCATTGGCCATCTGATCTAACTTCTGGAGACAGTCAAAATGCTCCTCCTAATTCTTCCCTACCTCTTTCCTCTGCCGAGATACATGCTTTCATCTACAGCAGCTTACAGCACTTCTCAGTCAATTCGAATAGAAGCAAAACAACCTTGGGGTAAAACCTAAAGGGAAAACCCTAGCACCATATTGCATTGGCCATCTGATCTCACTTCTGGAGACAGTCAAAATGATCCTTAGAATTCTTCCCTACCTCTTTCCTCTGCCGAGAGACATGCATTCATCTACAGCTGCATACAGCACTTCTGAGACAATTCAAATAGAAGCAAAACGTTCTTGGGGTAAAGCCTAAAGGGAAAAACCTAGCACCACATTGCATTGGCCATCTGATCTCACTTCTGGAGACAGTCAAAATGATCCTTAGAATTCTTCCCTACCTCTTTCCTCTGCCGAGACGCATGTATTCTTCTAAAGCTGCATACGGCACTTCTGTGACAATTCGAATAGAAGCAAAACATTCTTGGGGTAAAAGCTAAAGGGAAAAGCCTAGCACCACATTGCATTGGCCATCTGATCTAACTTCTGGAGACAGTCAAAATGCTCCCCCGAATTCTTCCCTACCTCTTTCCTCTGCCGAGAGACCTGCATTCATCTACAGCTGCATACAGCACTTGTGAGACAATTCGAATAGAAGCAAACCATTCTTGGGGTAAAAACGAAAGGGAAAAGCCAAGCACCACATTGCATTGGCTATCTGATCTAACTTCTGGAGACAGCCAAAATGCTCCTCCGAATTCTTCCCTACCTCTTTCCTCAGCCGAGATACCTGCATTCATCTACAGCTGCATACAGCACTTGTGAGACAATTCGAATAGAAGCAAAACATTCTTGGGGTAGAACCTAAAGGGAAAAGCCTAGCACCACATTGCATTGGCCATCATATCTAACTTCTGGAGACAGTCAAAATGATCCTTAGAATTCTTCCCGACCTCTTTCCTCTGCCGAGATACATGCATTCATCTACAGCTGCATGCAGCACTTCTGAGACAATTCGAATAGAAGCAAAACATTCTTGGGGTAAAACCTAAAGGGAAAAGCCTAGCACCACATTGCATTGGCTATGTGATCTAACTTCTGGAGACAGTCAAAATGATCCTTAGAATTCTTCCCTACCCCTTTCCTCTGCCAAGATACATGCATTCATCTACAGCTGTGTGACCCGTTGACGTTGCCCCCTTAAGAAAGGGAATATGGTGGACGGAAGTTGATAAACGGAAAGAACAATCTAAACTAATTTCATTGGTAAAGAGGGAGGAAGCACCTTCTGAACTGGGACAGCAGGAGGGTATACTGGGTTTTTCCAGCACCTTATCTTCAGTCTTGCTTCTGCCTCTCCACAGTGCAGCAGCTTTCTGTGCTGGGCTTTCTGCCAAGGCTCCGGCCTTCAAACTGCCAAACTTGATAAGGCCTGTATTAACTGCTTTTCCAATTAACACAACACTGCTTCTAACATTTTTTTTTTCTTTCCTCTCTTTTCTCTCTCTTTCTATCCCACTGTGGGAAAAGGGGGGGGGGGAGAGAGGGGAGAGCGGAGGTGGGGAACCCCCTCTCTGCCGAGGAGGGTTACTCTCATTTATGTGTTACTCTGTTGTATATCTTTGTATATATTGTAGATATTGTAAATTTGTAAATATTCCCCTGCATACCCTACATTGCTCTATAAATATAGCTCCACTGCTTTGCTAATTCAGCTTGTGAGGTTTTTTTTTCCTTTCCCTTCAAGTTTCTTTCCCTTTTACCTTACAAGGGGGAAGGGAGGAGGCTTCTTGGCCTTACCCTTCCACCCACCACATTTTTTTTTATTGGCGCCCAACGTGGGGCAGATAATTAGTTCAATTTATTATTTGATTGATTTAGTGTTTTCTAGCTGAATTAGCAAACATGAAGGTGTTGTGGTTTGTGGAGCGATTATTCTTTTCAATTTTGGGGGCTCTGGTTTACAGGTATTGTTTGGGTTTGATTTTGGATTACCTGGGTAAATATTTGGTGCGGACAATTTATATGTGGGTTATGTATAGAGTTAAATTATGGTATGGAAAATGTATTAATTTATTATGGCCAGTGAGATACAGAAATGTTACCTCCACCACTCTCCCAATTGAGATAAAGGGTTTTAAGACTCCGCCTGAGGAGAGAGTAACTTTAGGTGATGCCTGGGATCCAAAGGTGATTTATGTGATGTGTATAATTCTGCTGCTGGTGATAACTAATGTGTTTTCTCTGTATTCCTTGTGGCGAGAGAAAAAGGTGTCCAGGGCGTGTTTTGTTATTAAAACTAGATCAAAAAGAAAACGCCGTGGCTCTCGATCAGTCCTAGAGACATCTAGTGATGAGGAATGTGCAGAACCCATGTCAGTCAAAAAGAAGGCTAAAAAGTTAATTGGTAAAGCAGCTCTAAATGACTTTGCTGATTCTGGCAAGCAGCCAAGGGCATCGGCTGGTATCAACATGGCGCTTACTCCTTCTCCCACTCCTTCTCCTCCTTCTTCTTCTCCGTCGGCCAGTAATGGAGCAACGTCACTTCCACCCACTCCCTCGGTGGGACCGGAAGTCACTGCCCCAGCAGCTGATTTATCTCAGGACTTGTCAGCTTCTATTAAGGTGGCTGTAAATTCAAACACAGCTCCAGTTAAGGTGGCTCCTTTAAAGACTAGAGGTGGAAAGGCCAAAGATGGAGAAGAAGAGGAGGAGACTGATCCTGGTGAGGGGCCCTCTACTCTAAAAGATCCTGCTCAGGAGGAAGAGAAGGTTTGTTTTAAAGATCTAGCTAACCTAGTGAGATCAAAGCAGGATAGAGATGAAGTTAGGAAAGCAGCTGGCAAAGGTGGTTCTCAGCTTAAAGAGATCCTTAGGAGAATGACAGCAGGATTTTATGGACAAAGAATTCAGGGAGATGAGGAACAAGATGATATTTCAGACTGTTCTTCTCCACGGGAGGAATTGTGAAATGTCCGTAAAGATTTCACCAGGGCAGATAAGGAGCCAGTTCTAGCTTGGCTTAGTAGGTGTTATGATACAGGTGCTTCAGCTCTAACAGTTGGAGACAAGTCAGCAGCTCAGTTAGGAACTCTCTCAAGGGACAATGGAATAGATAGACATCTAGGCGAAGCTCTCGGTAAGGTTAATCCGTGGATACGCCTTTTAATAGCGGTTGCCCTGAGATACCCTTCCCGAGATGATCTTCCATGGAATCCTAAACCCTGGACTACCATAGATGAGGGAATTAAGCGCTTGAGAGAATTTGCTGTTAGAGAGCTACTCTATGGTGAACATGAAACTCTGAATCCTGATGACATTCCTGTGGGTATTGGTCTTGCTAAGAAGATCATCAAACTTGCTCCTTCCAATTATGCAAACATTCTGGCAAGCAGAATTGTGTCAAGAAGTTATGGTGGAGCTTCTCCCACGGTTGGCCAATTCAGTGATCAAATGAGACAATTGGAGGATAGCATGACACGTGGTTCTTTGGTTTCAGCCATCAAAACTATGTCTGGTGATATTCAGAATTGCATAAGAGAGTTAAAAGATTCCATATACCAATTGGCACAGAAGGATAATTTCAATTCTTCCTCCAGGTGGGTACAAGTTTCATCTGTGAGGAATACACGTCCTCCAAGGAGGTCATTCCAAAACAGGATGTTCCAAAACAGGTCATTCCAAAACAGACCACCAAGGCAATCACGTAGAACTATTTGGATAACTCTGCGTGATCAGTTTGGTGAGAACATGAACCGCTGGGATGGCCAACCAACTTCTAATCTTTTCAGGAGACTGAGGGAACTGCAAAGTGGCAGAACCCGAGGTAGCAATACCAGAAGGGTAGCTGTTACTTCCACAGTTCCCCAGAACGACTCTTATGGCTCCAACAGTGGCTCCAGTTATAACATGCAAAGTTATAACCCTGCAAACTATGTGCAATGCACACGTGCGCATGTTCCCCACAACTAGGGGTGCCCTGCCTCCCGCCAGGGGGAGGAGAGGGATAACAGAGACAATAGAATCTATTGGGATGTGTACATCCAGTGGCCTGGCACTTCACAATTTCGGAAGTACAGGGCCTTGGTTGACACAGGAGCTCAGTGCACCATAATACCATCAAATTATCAGGGATCAGAGTCTATAACTATTCTGGGAGTCACTGGTGGATCTCAAGAATTAAGTAAGGTAGAGGTTAATATAAGTTTAACTGGTAAACAATGGAGGAAGCATACAGTTGTGACCGGACCTGACGCACCTTGTATTTTGGGAATTGATTTTCTGAGAGAAGGGCATTTCAAAGACCCTAGAGGTTACAAATGGGCTTTTGGAGTAGCTTCTATAGAAATTGATGGACAAAAATTGAAGCTGTCTGCCAGACCTGAGCTTTCTGATGAATCTGCAGTTGTGGGACAACATAAGATACAGGACATTAAATTGCCGGTTGCTTCTCAGACTGTGCATCACAGACAATACAGAACCAACCGTGACTCTTTGTTGCCCATTCAGAATCTAATTCGTCAGTTGGAGAGTCAGAAAGTCGTCAGCAAAACTCATTCACCTTTCAACAGTCCAGTGTGGCCTGTGCGAAAGCAGAATGGAGACTGGCGTCTGACGGTAGACTACCAAGCCCTAAATGAAGTGACACCACCTATGAGTGCAGCAGTACCAGACATGATGGAGCTACAGTATGAGCTGGAATCCAAAGAGGCCAGATGGTATGCTACCATAGACATTGCTAATGCATTTTTCTCTATTCCCATAGCAGAGGAATGCAGGCCTCAGTTTGCTTTCACCTGGAGAGGAATCCAGTACACTTTCAACAGATTGCCAATGGGCTGGATCCACAGCTCAAGCATCTGTCATGCAGTGATCCACGATGCTCTGGAGAAAGGCGGTGCTCCAGAACACATCCAGTTCATCGATGATATCATCGTCTGGGGTAAAACTGCTGAGGAAGTTTTCGAGAAAGGTAACAAAATCATTGACATTCTTCTGAATGCAGGTTTTGCCATCAAGCGAGACAAGGTGAAAGGACCTACCACAGAGATTCAATTTCTGGGAGTGCGGTGGCAGGATGGACGCCGACACATTCCAGTGGATGTGGTAAATAGAGTCTCTACCATGGCAAGTCCCACAAACAAGCAAGAGACCCTACGTTTCTTGGGGATAGTGGGATTTTGGAGACTGCACATTCCTGGATATAGTCAGATTGTGAAACCTCTGTATGATGTGACTCGAAAGAGAAACCATTTCCACTAGGGACCTGAACAACAAGCAGCCTTTGACCAGATAAAGCAAGAAGTGATTCAAGCAATGGGTCTGGGACCTGTCCGAGATGGTCCAGACATTAAGAACATTTTGTACACGGCTGCGAGTGACAATGGTCCAACCTGGTGCTTGTGGCAAAAAGCTCCAGGTGAGACACGTGGACGACCTCTTGGTTTCTGGAGTCGAGGTTACAGAGGTTCAGAGTCTAATTATACTCCAACAGAGAAAGAAATTTTAGCTGCCTATGAAGGAGTAAAAGCATCTTCTGAAGTGATTGGAACTGAATCACAACTTCTCTTAGCTCCCAGATTACCAGTTTTGAATTGGATGTTCAAAGGCAAAGGATCCACACCACATCATGCCACAGACTCAACATGGTCTAAGTGGATGGCTCTGATAACACAGAGAGCTCGAATGGGAAATCTTGAAAGACCTGGTCTAGTGGAGGTGATCTCAAGTTGGCCTGAAGGTATCAACTGTGCCAAACCTCCAGAAGAGAAAGTAACTCGTGCTGAGGAAGCTCCTCCTTACAATGAGCTTTCTGATGATGAAAAGAAATATGCTTTATTCACAGACGGTTCCTGTCGTCTTGTTGGGAACAAGCGAAGGTGGAAGTCTGCAGTGTGGAGTCCAACACGCCGAGTTGCAGAGGCGAAAGATGGAGAAGGAGAATCCAGTCAGTTCGCAGAGGTAAAAGCTGTCCAGCTAGCTCTCGACGTAGCTGAACGTGAGAGATGGCCAAAGCTTTATCTCTACACCGACTCATGAATGGTAGCCAATGCTCTAAGGGGTTGGCTAAAGAACTGGAAGAAGAATGGTTGGCAGAGGAAAGGAAAACCCATTTGGGACGCCAACCTATGGCAGGACATTGCTGATCGAATCGAGAGAATTCCAGTGAAAGTGAGACACATCGATACTCACATTCCTAAGAGCAAAGCTACTGAGGAACAGCAACACAACCATCAGGCAGATCTAGCTGCAAGAGTTTCTCAAGTAGACATGGACTCTAATCTTGATCTCGACTGGAAACACCGAGGTGAGATATTCTTAGCTCGGTGGGCTCATGATTCGTCAGGACATCAAGGCAGAGATGCAACATACCAATGGGCTCGTGACAGATCCATAGACATTTCCATGGATGCTATCACTCAAGTCATCCATGACTGTGACATTTGTGCTGCTATTAAGCAGGCAAAATGACTTAAGCCCTTGTGGTATGGTGACAGATGGTCCAAGTACAAGTATGGTGAAGCTTGGCAGATTGACTACATCACTCTACCACGTTCTCGTTCTGGTAAGCAATACGTGCTTACTATGGTAGAGGCAAACACTGGATGGTTAGAAACTTATCCAGTTCCACATGCAACTGCACGCAACACCATTCTCGGTCTGGAGAGACAGATCCTGTGGAGACACAGAACTCCAGAGAGGATTGAGTCAGACAACGGAACTCATTTCAAGAACAACCTTGTAAAGAGCTGGGCAAAAGAGCACGGTATTGAGTGGATATTCCACATTCCCTACTATGCACCGGCTTCAGGGAAGATTGAACGCTACAATGGTTTATTGAAGACCACTCTCAAAGCCATGGGAGGTGGATCTTTGAAAAACTGGGAAAAACATTTAGCACAAGCAACCTGGCTGGTAAATAGTAGAGGTTCAGTGAACCGAGGTGGACCTGCACATTCAGATTTACTACGGAAAGTAGAAGGTGATAGAGTTCCTGTTGTTAGAGAAAAGAATCTGTTAGGTAAAACTGTTTGGGTATTTTCACCCTCAGGAGAGGCTGAGCCTGTCCGAGGGGTGGTTTCAGCTGAAGGTCCGGGTCACACTTATTGGGTAATGCAAGAGAATGGTGAAATTCAGTGTATTCCACAAAGAAATTTAACTTTAGCTGAAAGAGGTAAATTTCAAACTGCTGTACAGCTACATCGCATCCAAAGGAAGAATCAACGAGGAATCAACGGTGCACGAACCCTGAGATCCCTGAGAGCCCTGAGTCAACTAAGAAACCCTGAGAATCCCTGTTTCCCTTTTCTTCGCTTCGTCGGCGAAGAAATGAACTGTTTTCCATTTTTCTTATTTTCTGATTTTCTTGGACGTTTGAATCATCTACATCTGAGCATAGCCGGAATGGACTATGAACTTTACTCACGAACTGTAAATATCGTTTTGGATTGGATGGACAGTGTGAACAGCCAATGAAATTGTTTAGAAGGGGTGGACTGTGGCCTGTTGACGTTGCCCCCTTAAGAAAGGGAATATGGTGGACGGAAGTTGATAAACGGAAAGAACAATCTAAACTAATTTCATTGGTAAAGTGGGAGGAAGCACCTTCTGAACTGGGACAGCAGAAGGGTATACTGGGTTTTTCCAGCACCTTATCTTCAGTCTTGCTTCTGCCTCTCCACAGTGCAGCAGCTTTCTGTGCTGGGCTTTCTGCCAAGGCTCCGGCCTTCAAACTGACAAACTTGATAAGGCCTGTATTAACTGCTTTTCCAATTAACACAAAACTGCTTCTAACATTTTTTTTTTTCTTTCCTCTCTTTTCTCTCTCTCTCTATGCCACTGTGGGAAAAGGGGGGCGAAGAGAGGGGAGAGCGGAGGTGGGGAACCCCTTCTCTGCCGTGGGGGGTTACTCTCATTTCTGTGTTACTCTGTTGTATATCTTTGTATATATTGTAGATATTGTAAATTTGTAAATATTCCCCTGCATACCCTACATTGCTCTGTAAATATAGCTCCACTGCTTTGCTAATTCAGCTTGTGAGTTTTTTTTTTCCTTTCCCTTCAAGTTTCTTTCCCTTTTACCTTACAAGGGGGAAGGGAGGAGGCTTCTTGGCCTTACCCTTCCACCCACCACGAGCTGCATACAGCACTTCTGAGACAATTCGAATAGAAGCAACACATTCTTGGGGTAAAACCTAAAGGGAAAAGCCTAGCACCACATTGCATTGGCCATCTGATCTAACTTCTGGAGACCGTCAAAATGATCCTTAGAATTCTTCCCTACCTCTTTCCTCTGCCGAGATACATGCATTCATCTACAGCTGCATACAGCACTTCTGAGACAATTCGAATAGAAGCAAAACATTCTTGGGGTAAAACCTAAAGGGAAAAGCCTAGCACCACATTGCATTGGCCATCTGATCTAACTTCTGGAGACAGTCAAAATGATCCTTAGAATTCTTCCCTACCTCTTTCCTCTGCCGAGATACATGCATTCATCTACAGCTGCATACAGCACTTGTGAGACAATTCGAATAGAAGCAAAACATTCTTGGGGTAAACCCTAAAGGGAAAAGCCTAGCAGCACATTGCATTGGCCATCTGATCTAACTTCTGGAGACAGCCAAAATGATCCTTAGAATTCTTCCCTACCTCTTTCCTCTGCCGAGATACATGCATTCATCTACATCTGCATACAGCACTTCTGAGACAATTCGAATAGAAGCAAAACATTCTTGGGGTAAAACCTAAAGGGAAAAGCCTAGCACCACATTGCATTGGCCATCTGGTCTAACTTCAGGAGACAGTCAAAATGATCCTTAGAATTCTTCCCTACCTCTTTCCTCTGCCGAGATACATGAATTCATCTACAGCTGCATACAGCACTTGGGAGACAAGTCGAATAGAAGCAAAACATTCTTGGGGTAAAAGCTAAAGGGAAAAGCCTAGCACCACATGGCATTGGCCATCAGGTCTAACTTCTGGAGACAGTCAAAATGATCCCTAGAATTCTTCCCTACCTCTTTCCTCGGCCGAGATACATGCATTCATCTACAGCTGCATACAGCAATTCTGAGACAATTTGAATAGAAGCAAAACATTCTTGGGGTAAAAGCTAAAGGGCAAAGCCTAGCACCACATTGCATTGGCCATCAGGTCTAACTTCTGGAGACAGTCAAAATGCTCCTTAGAATTCTTCCCTACCTCTTTCCTCTGCCGAGATACATGCATTCATCTACAGCTGCATACAGCACTTATGAGACAATTCGAATAGAAGCAAACCATTCTTGCGGTAAAACCTAAAGGGAAAAGCCTAGCACCACATTGCATTGGCCATCTGATCTCACTACTGGAGACAGTCAAAGTGATCCTTAGAATTCTTCCCTACCTCTTTCCTCGGCCGAGATACATGCATTCATCTACAGCTTCATACAGCACTTGAGAGACAATTCGAATAGAAGCAAACCATTCTTGGGGTAAAACCTAAAGGGAAAAGCCTAGCACCACATTGCATTGGCCATCTGATCTAACTTCTGGAGACAGTCAAAATGATCCTTAGAATTCTTCCCTACCTCTTTCCTCTGCCGAGATACATGCATTCATCTACAGCTGCATACAGCACTTGGGAGACAATTCGAATAGAAGCAAAACATTCTTGGAGTAAAAGCTAAAGGGAAAAGCCTAGCACCACATTGCATTGGCCATCTGATCTAACTTCTGGAGACAGTCAAAATGCTCATTAGAATTCTTCCCTACCTCTTTCCTCGGCCGAGATGCATGCATTCATCTACAGCTGCCTACAGCACCTCTGAGACAATTCGAATAGAAGCAAAACATTCTTGGGGTAAAACCTAAAGGGAAAAGCCTAGCACCACATTGCATTGGTCATCTGTTCTAACTTCTGGAGACAGTCAAAATGATCCTTAGAATTCTTCCCTACCTCTTTCCTCTGCCGAGATACGTGCATTCATCTACAGCTGCATACAGCACTTGAGAGACAATTCGAATAGAAGCAAAACATTCTTGGGGTAAAAGCTAAAGGGAAAAGCCTAGCACCACATTACATTGGCCATGTGTTCTAACTTCTGGAGGCAGTCAAAATGATCCTTAGAATTCTTACCTACCTATTTCTTCGGCCGAGATACATGCATTCATCTACAGCTGCATACAGCACTTGGGAGACAATTCGAATACAAGCCAAACATTCTTGGGGTAAAACCTAAAGGGAAAAGCCTAGCACCATATTGCATTGGCCGTCTGATCTAACTCCAGGAGACAGTCCAAATGATCCCTAGAATTCTTCCCCACCTCTTTCCTAGGCCTAGATACATGCATTCATCTACAGCTGCATACAGCAATTCTGAGACAATTTGAATAGAAGCAAAACATTCTTGGGGTAAAAGCTAAAGGGTAAAGCCTAGCACCACATTGCATTGGCCATCAGGTCTAACTTCTGGAGACAGTCAAAATGCTCCTTAGAATTCTTCCCTACCTATTTCCTCTGCCGAGATACATTAATTCATCTACAGCTGCATACAGCACTTATGAGACAATTCGAATAGAAGCACACCATTCTTGCGGTAAAACCTAAAGGGAAAAGCCTAGCACCACATTGCATTGGCCATCTGATCTCACTACTGGAGACAGTCAAAGTTATCCTTAGAATTCTTCCCTACCTCTTTCCTCGGCCGAGATACATGCATTCATCTACAGCTTCATACAGCACTTGGGAGACAATTCGAATAGATACAAAACATTCTTGGAGTAAAAGCTAAAGGGAAAAGCCTAGCACCACATTGCATTGGCCATCTGATCTAACTTCTGGAGACAGTCAAAATGATCCTTAGAATTCTTCCCTACCTCTTTCCTCGGCCGAGATACATGCATTCATCTACAGCTGCATACAGCACTTCTGAGAGATAATTCGAATAGAAGCAAAACATTCTTGGGGTAAAACCTAAAGGGAAAAGCCTAGCACCACATTGCATTGGCCATCTGATCTAACTTCTGGAGACAGCCAAAATGATCCTTAGAATTCTTCCCTACCTCTTTCCTCTGCCGAGATACATGCATTCATCTACAGCTGCATACAGCACTTGTGAGACAATTCGAATAGAAGCAAAACATTCTTGGGGTAAAACCTAAAGGGAAAAGCCTAGCAGCACATTGCATTGGCCATCTGATCTAACTTCTGGAGACAGCCAAAATGATCCTTAGAATTCTTCCCTACCTCTTTCCTCTGCCGAGATACATGCATTCATCTACATCTGCATACAGCACTTCTGAGACAATTCGAATAGAAGCAAAACATTCTTGGGGTAAAACCTAAAGGGAAAAGCCTAGCACCACATTGCATTGGCCATCTGGTCTAACTTCAGGAGACAGTCAAAATGATCCTTAGAATTCTTCCCTACCTCTTTCCTCTGCCGAGATACATGAATTCATCTACAGCTGCATACAGCACTTGGGAGACAAGTCGAATAGAAGCAAAACATTCTTGGGGTAAAAGCTAAAGGGAAAAGCCTAGCACCACATGGCATTGGCCATCAGGTCTAACTTCTGGAGACAGTCAAAATGATCCCTAGAATTCTTCCCTACCTCTTTCCTCGGCCGAGATACATGCATTCATCTACAGCTGCATACAGCAATTCTGAGACAATTTGAATAGAAGCAAAACATTCTTGGGGTAAAAGCTAAAGGGCAAAGCCTAGCACCACATTGCATTGGCCATCAGGTCTAACTTCTGGAGACAGTCAAAATGCTCCTTAGAATTCTTCCCTACCTCTTTCCTCTGCCGAGATACATGCATTCATCTACAGCTGCATACAGCACTTATGAGACAATTCGAATAGAAGCAAACCATTCTTGCGGTAAAACCTAAAGGGAAAAGCCTAGCACCACATTGCATTGGCCATCTGATCTCACTACTGGAGACAGTCAAAGTGATCCTTAGAATTCTTCCCTACCTCTTTCCTCGGCCGAGATACATGCATTCATCTACAGCTTCATACAGCACTTGAGAGACAATTCGAATAGAAGCAAACCATTCTTGGGGTAAAACCTAAAGGGAAAAGCCTAGCACCACATTGCATTGGCCATCTGATCTAACTTCTGGAGACAGTCAAAATGATCCTTAGAATTCTTCCCTACCTCTTTCCTCTGCCGAGATACATGCATTCATCTACAGCTGCATACAGCACTTGGGAGACAATTCGAATAGAAGCAAAACATTCTTGGAGTAAAAGCTAAAGGGAAAAGCCTAGCACCACATTGCATTGGCCATCTGATCTAACTTCTGGAGACAGTCAAAATGCTCATTAGAATTCTTCCCTACCTCTTTCCTCGGCCGAGATGCATGCATTCATCTACAGCTGCCTACAGCACCTCTGAGACAATTCGAATAGAAGCAAAACATTCTTGGGGTAAAACCTAAAGGGAAAAGCCTAGCACCACATTGCATTGGTCATCTGTTCTAACTTCTGGAGACAGTCAAAATGATCCTTAGAATTCTTCCCTACCTCTTTCCTCTGCCGAGATACGTGCATTCATCTACAGCTGCATACAGCACTTGAGAGACAATTCGAATAGAAGCAAAACATTCTTGGGGTAAAAGCTAAAGGGAAAAGCCTAGCACCACATTACATTGGCCATGTGTTCTAACTTCTGGAGGCAGTCAAAATGATCCTTAGAATTCTTACCTACCTATTTCTTCGGCCGAGATACATGCATTCATCTACAGCTGCATACAGCACTTGGGAGACAATTCGAATACAAGCCAAACATTCTTGGGGTAAAACCTAAAGGGAAAAGCCTAGCACCATATTGCATTGGCCGTCTGATCTAACTCCAGGAGACAGTCCAAATGATCCCTAGAATTCTTCCCCACCTCTTTCCTAGGCCTAGATACATGCATTCATCTACAGCTGCATACAGCAATTCTGAGACAATTTGAATAGAAGCAAAACATTCTTGGGGTAAAAGCTAAAGGGTAAAGCCTAGCACCACATTGCATTGGCCATCAGGTCTAACTTCTGGAGACAGTCAAAATGCTCCTTAGAATTCTTCCCTACCTATTTCCTCTGCCGAGATACATTAATTCATCTACAGCTGCATACAGCACTTATGAGACAATTCGAATAGAAGCACACCATTCTTGCGGTAAAACCTAAAGGGAAAAGCCTAGCACCACATTGCATTGGCCATCTGATCTCACTACTGGAGACAGTCAAAGTTATCCTTAGAATTCTTCCCTACCTCTTTCCTCGGCCGAGATACATGCATTCATCTACAGCTTCATACAGCACTTGGGAGACAATTCGAATAGATACAAAACATTCTTGGAGTAAAAGCTAAAGGGAAAAGCCTAGCACCACATTGCATTGGCCATCTGATCTAACTTCTGGAGACAGTCAAAATGATCCTTAGAATTCTTCCCTACCTCTTTCCTCGGCCGAGATACATGCATTCATCTACAGCTGCATACAGCACTTCTGAGAGATAATTCGAATAGAAGCAAAACATTCTTGGGGTAAAACCTAAAGGGAAAAGCCTAGCACCACATTGCATTGGCCATCTGATCTAACTTCTGGAGACAGCCAAAATGATCCTTAGAATTCTTCCCTACCTCTTTCCTCTGCCGAGATACATGCATTCATCTACAGCTGCATACAGCACTTGTGAGACAATTCGAATAGAAGCAAAACATTCTTGGGGTAAAACCTAAAGGGAAAAGCCTAGCAGCACATTGCATTGGCCATCTGATCTAACTTCTGGAGACAGCCAAAATGATCCTTAGAATTCTTCCCTACCTCTTTCCTCTGCCGAGATACATGCATTCATCTACATCTGCATACAGCACTTCTGAGACAATTCGAATAGAAGCAAAACATTCTTGGGGTAAAACCTAAAGGGAAAAGCCTAGCACCACATTGCATTGGCCATCTGGTCTAACTTCAGGAGACAGTCAAAATGATCCTTAGAATTCTTCCCTACCTCTTTCCTCTGCCGAGATACATGAATTCATCTACAGCTGCATACAGCACTTGGGAGACAAGTCGAATAGAAGCAAAACATTCTTGGGGTAAAAGCTAAAGGGAAAAGCCTAGCACCACATGGCATTGGCCATCAGGTCTAACTTCTGGAGACAGTCAAAATGATCCCTAGAATTCTTCCCTACCTCTTTCCTCGGCCGAGATACATGCATTCATCTACAGCTGCATACAGCAATTCTGAGACAATTTGAATAGAAGCAAAACATTCTTGGGGTAAAAGCTAAAGGGCAAAGCCTAGCACCACATTGCATTGGCCATCAGGTCTAACTTCTGGAGACAGTCAAAATGCTCCTTAGAATTCTTCCCTACCTCTTTCCTCTGCCGAGATACATGCATTCATCTACAGCTGCATACAGCACTTATGAGACAATTCGAATAGAAGCAAAACATGCTTGGGGTAAAACCTAAAGGGAAAAGCATAGCACCACATTGCATTGGCCATCTGATTTAACTTCTGGAGACAGTCGAAATGATCCTTAGAATTCTTCCCTACCTCTTTCCTCTCCCGAGATACATGCATTCATCTACAGCTGCATACAGCTCCTCTGAGACAATTCGAATAGAAACATAACATGCTTGGGGTAAAACCTAAAGGGAAAAGCCTAGCACCACATTGCATTGGCCATCTGATCTAACTTCTGGAGACAGTCAAAATGATCCTTAGAATTCTTCCCTACCTCTTTCCTCGGCCGAGATACATGCATTCATCTACAGCTGCATACAGCAATTGAGAGACAATTCGAATAGAAGCGAAACATTCTTGGGGTAAAACCTAAAGGGAAAAGCCTAGCACCACATTGCATTGGCCATCTGATCTAACTTCTGGAGACAGTCAAAATGCTCATTAAAATTCTTCCCTACCTCTTTCCTCGGCCGAGATACATGCATTCATCTACAGCTGCATACAGCACCTCTGAGACAATTCGAATAGGAGCAAAATATTCTTGGGGTAAAAGCTAAAGTGAAAAGCCTAGCACCACATTGCATTGGCCATCTGATCTAACTTCTGGAGACAGTCAAAATGATCCTTAGAATTCTTCCCTACCTCTTTCCGCTGGCGAGATACATGCATTCATCTACAGCTGCATACAGCACTTGGGAGACAATTCGAATAGAAGCTAAACATTCTTGGGGTAAAACCTAAAGGGAAAAGCCTAGCACCACATTGCATTGGCCATCTGATCTAACTTCTGGAGACAGTCAAAATGATCCTTAGAATACTTCCCTACCTCTTTCCTCGGCCGAGATATATTGCAGTGGCCATCTGATCTAACTTTTGGAGACAGTCCAAATGATCCTTAGAATTCCTCCCTACCTCTTTCCTCAGCCGAGATACATGCATTCATCTACAGCTGCATACTGCACCTCTGAGACAATTCGAATTGAAGCAAAACATGCTTGGGGTAAAACCTAAAGGGAAAAGCCTAGCACCACATTGCATTGGCCATCAGATCTAACTTCAGGAGACAGTCAAAATGATCCTTAGAATTCTTCCCTACCTCTTTCCTCTACCGAGATACATGCATTCATCTACAGCTGCATACAGCACTTGGGAGACAATTCGAATAGAAGCAAAACATTCTTGGGGTAAAACCTAAAGGGAAAACCCTAGCACCACATTGCATTGGCCATCAGATCTAACTTCTGGAGACAGTCAAAATGTTCCGTAGAATTCTTCCCTACCTCTTTCCTCTGCCGAGATACATGCATTCATCTACAGCTGCATACAGCACTTGGGAGACAATTCGAATAGAAGCAAAACATTCTTGGGGTAAAACCTAAAGGGAAAAGCCTAGCACCACATTGCATTGGCCATCAGATCTAACTTCTGGAGACAGTCAAAATGATCCTTAGAATTCTTCCCTACCTCTTTCCTCTGCCGAGATACATGCATTCATCTACAGCTGCATACAGCACTTCCGAGACAATTCGAATAGAAGCAAAACATTTTTGGGGTAAAACCTAAAGGGAAAAGCCTAGCACCACATTGCATTGGCCATCTGATCTAACTCCTGGAGACAGTCAAAATGATCCTTAGAATTCTTCCCTACCTCTTTCCTCGGCCAAGATACATGCATTCATCGACAGCTGCATACAGCACCTCTGAGACAATTCGAATAGAAGCAAAACATGCTTGGGGTAAAACCTAAAGGGAAAAGCCTAGCACCACATTGCATTGGCCATCTGATCTAACTTCTGGAGACAGTCAAAATGATCCTTAGAATTCTTCCCTTCCTCTTTCCTCGGCCAAGATACATGCATTCATCTACAGCTGCATACAGCACTTGGGTGACAATTCGAATAGAAGCAAAACATTCTTGGGGTAAAACCTAAAGGGAAAAGCCTAGCACCACATTGTATTGGCCATCTGATCTAACTTCTGGAGACAGTCAAAATGATCCTTAGAATTCTTCCCTACCTCTTTCCTCTACCGAGATACATGCATTCATCTACAGCTGCATACAGCACCTGTGAGACAATTCGAATAGAAGCAAAACATTCTTGGGGTAAAAGGTAAAGGGAAAAGCCTAGCACCACATTGCATTGGCCATCTGATCTAACTTCTGGAGACTGTCCAAATGATCCTTAGAATTCTACCCTACCTCTTTCCTCGGCCGAGATACATGCATTCATCTACAGCTGCTTAGAGCAACACTGAGACAATTCGAATAGAAGCAAAACATTCTTGGGGTGAAACCTAAAGGGAAAAGCTTAGCACCACATTGCATTGGCCATCTGAACTTACTTCTGGAGACTGTCCAAATGATTCTTAGAATTCTTCCCTACCTCTTTCCTCGGCCGAGATACATGCATTCATCTACAGCTGCATACTGGAATTGGGAGACAATTCGAATAGAAGCAAAACATTCTTGGGGTAAAAGCTAAAGGGAAAAGCCTAGGACCACATTGCATTGGCCATCTGATCTCACTACTGGAGACAGTCAAAATGATCCTTAGAATTCTTCCCTACCTCGTTCCTCGGGCGAGATACATGCATTCATCTACAGCTGCATACAGCACTTCTGAGACAATTCGAATAGAAGCAAAACATTTTTGGGGTAAAACCTAAAGGGAAAAGCCTAGCACCACATTGCATTGGCCATCTCATCTCACTACTGGAGACAGTCAAAATGATCCTTAGAATTCTTCCCTGCCTCTTTCCTCGGCCGAGATACATGCATTCATCTACAGTGCATACAGCTCTTCTGAGACAATTCGAATAGAAGCAAAACATTCTCGGGTTAAAACCTAAAGGGAAAAGCCTAGCACCACATTGCATTGGCCATCTGATCTCACTTCTGGAGACAGTCAAAATGCTCCTTAGAATTCTTCCCTACCTCTTTCCTCTGCCGAGATACATGCATTCATCTACAGCTGCATACAGCACCTCTGAGACAATTCGAATAGAAGCAAAACATTCTTGGGGTAAAAGCTAAAGGGAAAAGCCTAGCACCACATTGCACTGGCCATCTGATCTAACTTCTGGAGACAGTCAAAATGCTCCTTAGAATTCTTCCCTACCTCTTTCCTCGGCCGAGATACATTGCAGTGGCCTTCTGATCTAACTTTTGGAGAAAGTCAAAATGAACCTTAGAATTCCTCCCTACCTCTTTCCTCTGCCGAGATACATGCATTCATCTACAGTTGCATAGAGCAACTCTGAGACAATTCGAATAGAAGCAAAACATTCTTGGGGTAAAACCTAAAGGGAAAAGCCTAGCGCCACATTGCATAGGCCATCTGATCTAACTTCTGGAGACAGTCAAAATGACCCTTAGAATTCTTCCCTACCTCTTTCCTCGGCCGAGATACATGCATTCATCTACAGCTGGATACAGCACCTCTGAGACAATTGGAATAGAAGCAAAACATTCTTGGGGTAAAAGCTAAAGGGAAAAGCCTAGCACCACATTGCATTGGCCATCTGATCTAACTTCTGGAGACAGTCAAAATGCTCATTAGAATTCTTCCGTACCTTTTTCCTCGGCCGAGATACATGCATTCATTTACAGCTGCATACAGCACTTGTGAGACAATTCGAATAGAAGCAAACCATTCTTGGGGTAAAACCTAAAGGGAAAAGCCTAGAACCACATTGCTTTGGCCATCTGATCTCACTACTGGAGACAGTCAAAATGATCCTTAGAATTCTTCACTACCTCTTTCCTCTGCCAAGATACATGCATTCATCTACACCTGCATACAGCACATGTGAGACAATTCAAATAGAAGCAAAACATTCTTGGGGTAATACCTAAAGGGAAAAGCCTAGCACCTCATTGCATTGGCCATCTGATCTCGCTTCTGGAGACAGTCAAAATGATCCTGAGAATTCTTCCCTACCTCTTTCCTCTGCCGAGATACATGCATTCATCTACAGCTGCATACAGCACTTGTGAGACAATTCGAATAGAAGCAAAACATTCTTGGGGTAAAAACCTAAAGGGAAAAGCCTAGCACCACATTGCATTGGCCATCTGATCTAACTTCTGGAGACAGTCAAAATGATCCTTAGAATTCTTCCCTACGTCTTTCCTCGGCCGAGATACATGCATTCATCTACAGCTGCATACAGCACTTGAGAGACAATTCGAATAGAAGCAAAACATTCTTGGGGTAAAACCTAAAGGGAAAAGCCTAGCGCCACATTGCATAGGCCATCTGATCTAACTTCTGGAGACAGTCAAAATGACCCTTAGAATTCTTCCCTACCTCTTTCCTCGGCCGAGATACATGCATTCATCTACAGCTGGATACAGCACCTCTGAGACAATTGGAATAGAAGCAAAACATTCTTGGGGTAAAAGCTAAAGGGAAAAGCCTAGCACCACATTGCATTGGCCATCTGATCTAACTTCTGGAGACAGTCAAAATGCTCATTAGAATTCTCCCGTACCTTTTTCCTCGGCCGAGATACATGCATTCATTTACAGCTGCATACAGCACTTGTGAGACAATTCGAATAGAAGCAAACCATTCTTGGGGTAAAACCTAAAGGGAAAAACCTAGAACCACATTGCTTTGGCCATCTGATCTCACTACTGGAGACAGTCAAAATGATCCTTAGAATTCTTCACTACCTCTTTCCTCTGCCAAGATACATGCATTCATCTACACCTGCATACAGCACATGTGAGACAATTCAAATAGAAGCAAAACATTCTTGGGGTAATACCTAAAGGGAAAAGCCTAGCACCTCATTGCATTGGCCATCTGATCTCGCTTCTGGAGACAGTCAAAATGATCCTGAGAATTCTTCCCTACCTCTTTCCTCTGCCGAGATACATGCATTCATCTACAGCTGCATACAGCACTTGTGAGACAATTCGAATAGAAGCAAAACATTCTTGGGGTAAAAACCTAAAGGGAAAAGCCTAGCACCACATTGCATTGGCCATCTGTTCTAATTTCTGGAGACAGTCAAAATGATCCTTGGAATTCTTCCCTACCTCTTTCCTCTCCCGAGATACATGCATACATCTACAGCTGCATACAGCGCCACTGAGACAATTCGAATAGAAGCATAACATGCTTGGGGTAAAACCTAAAGGGAAAAGCCTAGCACCACATTGCATTGGCCATCTGATCTAACTTCGGGAGACAGTCAAAATGATCCTTACAATTATTCCCTACCTCTTTCCTCGGCCGACATACCTGCATTCACCTACAGCTGCATGCAGCACCTCTGAGACAATTCGAATAGAAGCAAAACATTCTTGGGGTAAAACCTAAAGGGAAAAGCCTAGCACCACATTGCATTGGCCATCTGATCTAACTTCTGGAGACATTCAAAATGATCCTTATAATTCTTCCCTACCTATTTCCTCTGCCGAGAGGCAAGCATTCATCTACAGCTGCATACAGCACTTGGGAGACAATTCGAATAGAAGCAAAACATGCTTGGGGTAAAACCTAAAGGGAAAAGCCTAGCACCACATTGCATTGGCCATCTGATCTCACTTCTGGAGACAGTCAAAATGATCCTTAGAATTCTTCCCTACCTCTTTCCTCTGCCGAGATACATGCATTCATCTACAGCTGCATACAGCACTTGGGAGACAATTCGAATAGAAGCAAAACATTCTTGGGGTAAAACCTAAAGGGAAAAGCCTAGCACCACATGGCATTGGCCATCTGATCTAACTTCTGGAGACAGTCAATATGATCCTTAGAATACTTCCCTACCTCTTTCCTCGGCCGAGATACATTGCAGTGGCCATCTGATCTAACTTTTGGAGACAGTCCAAATGATCCTTAGAATTCCTCCCTACCTCTTTCCTCAGCCGAGATGCATGCATTCATCTACAGCTGCATACAGCACTTCTGAGACAATTTGAATAGAAGCAAAACATTCTTCGGGCAAAACCTAAAGGGAAAAGCCTAGCACCACATTGCATTGGCCATCTGATCTAACTTCTGGAGACAGTCAAAATGATCCTTAGAATTCTTCCGTAACTCTTTCCTCTGCCAGGATACATGCATTCATCTACAGCTGCATACAGCACTTCTGAGACAATTCGGATAGAAGGAAAACATTCTTGGGGTAAAACCTAAAGGGAAAAGCCAAGCACCACATTGCATTGGCCATCTGATCTCACTTCTGGAGACAGTCAAAATGATCCCTGGAATTCGTCCCTACCTCTTTCCTTGGCCGAGATACATGCATTCATCTACAGTTGAATAGAGCAACACTGAGACAATTCAAATGGAAGCAAAACATTCTTGCGGTAAAACCTAAAGGGAAAAGCCTAGCACCACATTGCATTGACCATCTGATCTCACTTCTGGAGACAGTCCAAATGATCCTTAGAATTCTTCCCTACCTCTTTCCTCGACCGAGATACCTGCATTCATCTACAGCTGCATACTGCACCTCTGAGACAATTCGAACAGAAGCAAAACATGCTTGGGGTAAAACCTAAAGGGAAAAGCCTAGCACCACATTGCCTTGGCCATCAGATCTAACTTCAGGAGACAGTCAAAATGATCCTTAGAATTCTTCCCTACCTCTTTCCTCTACCGAGATACATGCATTCATCTACAGCTGCATACAGCACTTGGGAGACAATACGAATAGAAGCAAAACATTCTTGGGGTAAAACCTAAAGGGAAAACCCTAGCACCACATAGCATTGGCCATCAGATCTAACTTATGGAGACAGTCAAAATGCTCCTTAGAATTCTTCCCTACCTCTTTCCTCGGCCGAGATACATGCATTCATCTACAGCTGCATACAGCACTTGGGAGACAACTCAAATAGAAGCAAAACATTCTTGGGGTAAAAGCTAAAGGGAAAAGCCTAGCACCACATTGCATTGGCCATCTGATCTAACTTCTGGAGACAGTCAAAATGATCCTTAGAATTCTCCCTACCTCTTTCCTCTGCCGAGATACATGCATTCATCTACAGCTGCATACAGCACTTGGGAGACAATTCGTATAGAAGCAAAACATTCTTGGGGTAAAACCTAAAGGGAAAAGCCTAGCACCACATGGCATTGGCCATCTGATCTAACTTCTGGAGACAGTCAAAATGATCCTTAGAATTATTCCCTACCTCTTTCCTCGGCCGAGATACCTGCATTCATCTACAGCTGCATACAGCGCCTCCGAGACAATTCGAATAGAAGCAAAACATTCTTGGGGTAAAACCTAAAGGGAAAAGCCTAGCACCACATTGCATTGGCCATCTGATCTAACTTCTGGAGACATTCAAAATGATCCTTAGAATTATTCCCGACCTCTTTCCTCGGCCGAGATACCTGCATTCATCTACAGCTGCATACAGCGCCTCCGAGACAATTCGAATAGAAGCAAAACATTCTTGCGGTAAAACCTAAAGGGAAAAGCCCAGCACCACATTGCATTGGCCATCTGATCTAACTTCTGGAGACATTCAAAATGATCCTTAGAATTCTTCCCTACCTCTTTCCTCTGCCGAGAGACATGCATTCATCTACAGCTGCATACAGCACCTGGGAGACAATTCGAATAGAAGCAAAACATTCTTGCGGTAAAACCTAAAGGGAAAAGCCTAGCACCGCATTGCATTGGCCATCTGATCTAACATCTGGTGACAGTCAATATGATCGTTAGAATTCTTCCCTACCTCTTTCCTCGGCCGACATACATTGCAGTGGCCATCTGATCTAACTTTTGGAGACAGTCAAAATGATCCTTAGAATTCCTCCCTACCTCTTTCCTCTGCCAAGATACATGCATTCATCTACAGCTGCATACAGCACTTCTGAGACAATTCGAATAGAAGCAAAATATTCTTGGGGTAAAACCTAAAGGGAAAAGCCTAGCACCACATTGCAATGGCCATCTGATCTCACTTCTGGAGACAGTCAAAATGATCCTTGCAATTCCTCCCTACCTCTTTCCTCGGCTGAGATACATGCATTCATCTACAGTTGAATAGAGCAACTCTGAGACAATTCGAATGGAAGCAAAACATTCTTGGGGTAAAACCTAAAGGGAAAAGCCTAGCACCACATTGCAGTGGCCATCTGATCTAACTTCGGGAGACAGTCAAAATGATCCTTAGAATTCTTCCCTACCTCTTTCCTCGGCCGAGATACATGCATTCATCTACAGCTGCATACAGCACTTGGGAGACAATTCGAATAGAAGCAAACCATTCTTGGGGTAAAACCTAAAGGGAAAAGGCTAGCACCACATTGCATTGGCCATATGATCTAACTTCTGGAGACAGTCCAAATGATCCTTATAATTATTCCCTACCTCTTTCCTCTGCCGAGATACATGCATTTATCTACAGCTGCATACAGCACTTCTGAGACAATTACAATAGACGCAAAACATTCTTCCGGTAAAACCTAAAGGGAAAAGCCTAGCACCACATTGCATTGGCCATCTGATCTCACTTCTGGAGACAGTCAAAATGAGCCTTAGAATTCTTCCCTACCTCTTTCCCCTGCCGAGATACATGCATTCATCTACAGCCGCATAGAGAAACTGTGAGACAATTCGAATAGAAGCAAAACCTTCTAGGGGTAAAACCTAAAGGGAAAAGCCTAGCACCACATTGCATTGGCCATCTGATCTCACTTCTGGAGACAGTCAAAATGATCCTTAGAATTCTTCCCTACCTCTTTCCTCTGCCGAGATACATGCATTCATCTACAGCTGCATACAGCACTTTTGAGACAATTCGAATAGAAGCAAAACATTCTTGGGGTAAAAGCTAAAGGGAAAAGCCTAGCACCACATTGCATTGGCCATCTGATCTAACTTCTGGAAACAGTCAAAATGATCCTTAGAATTCTTCCCTACCTCTTTCCTCTGCCAAGATACATGCATTCATCTACAGCTGCATACAGCACGTCTGTGACAATTCGAATAGAAGCAAAACATTCTTGGGGTAAAACCTAAAGGGAAAAGCCTAGCACCACATTGCGTTGGCCATCTGATCTAACTTCTGCAGACAGTCAAAATGATCCTTAGAATTCTTCCCTACCTCTTTCCTCTGACGAGATACATGCATTCATCTACAGTTGCATACAACACTTCTGAAACAATTCGAATAGAAGCAAAACATTCTTGGGGTAAAACCTAAAGGGAAAAGCCTAGCACCACATTGCATTGGCCATCTGATCTAACTTCTGGAGACAGTCCAAATGATCCTTAGAATTCTTCCCTACCTCTTTCCTCTGCCGAGATACATGCATTCATGTACAGTTGCATAGAGCAACTCTGAGACAATTCGAATAGAAGCAAAACATTCTTGGGGTAAAAACCTAAAGGGAAAAGCCTAGCACCACAGTGCATTGGCCATCTGATCTAACTTCTGGAGACAGTCAAAATGATCCTTAGAATTCTTCCCTTCCCCTCTCCTCGGACGAGACACATGCATTCATATACAGCTGCATACAGCACTTCTGAGAAAATTTGAACAGAAGCAAAGCATTCTCGGGGTAAAACCTAACGGGAAAAGCCTAGCACCACATTGCATTGGCCATCTGATCTAACTTCAGGGGACAGTCAAAATGATCCTTAGAATTCTTCCCTACCTCTTTCCTCTGCCGAGATACATGCGTTCATCTACAGCTGCATAGAGCAACTCAGAGACAATTCGAAAAGAAGCAAAATATTCTTGGGGTAAAACCTAAAGGGAAAAGCCTAGCACCACATTGCATTGGCCATCAGATCTAACTTCTGGAGACAGTCAAAATGATCCTTAGAATTCTTCCCTAACTCTTTCCTCTGCCGAGATACATGCATTCATCTACAGCTGCATACAGCACTTTTGAGACAATTCGAATAGAAGCAAACCATTCTTGGGGTAAAATCTAAAGGGAAAAGCCTAGCACCACATTGCATTGGCCATCTGATCTAACTTCTGGAGACAGTCAAAATGCTCCTTAGAATGCTTCCCTACCTCTTTCCTCGGCCGAGATACATTGCAGTGGCCTTCTGATCTAACTTTTGGAGAAAGTCAAAAAGATCCTTAGAATTCCTCCCTACCTCTTTCCTCTGCCGAGATACGTGCATTCATCTACAGTTGCATAGAGCAACTCTGAGACAATTCGAATAGAAGCAAAACATTCTTGGGGTAAAACCTAAAGGGAAAAGCCTAGCGCCACATTGCATTGGCCATCTGATCTAACTTCTGGAGACAGTCAAAATGATCCTCAGAATTCTTCCCTACCTCTTTCCTCTGTCGAGATACATGCATTCATCTACAGCTGCATACAGCACTTGTGAGACAATTCGAATAGAAGCAAAACATTCTTGGGGTAAAACCTAAAGGGAAAAGCCTAGCACCGCATTGCATTGGCCATCTGATCTAACTTCTGGAGACAGTCAAAATGACCCTTAGAATTCTTCCCTACCTCTTTCCTCGGCCGAGATACATGCATTCATCTACAGCTGCATACAGCACCTCTGATACAATTGGAATAGAAGCAAAACATTCTTGGGGTAAAAGCTAAAGGGAAAAGCCTAGCACCACATTGCATTGGCCATCTGATCTAACTTCTGGAGACAGTCAAAATGATCCTTAGAATTCTTCCCTACCTCTTTCCTCTGCCAAGATACATGCATTCATCTACAGCCGCATACAGCACTTGGGAGACAATTCGAATAGAAGCAAAACATTCTTGGGGTAATACCTAAAGGGAAAAGCCTAGCACCTCATTGCATTGGCCATCTGATCTCGCTTCTGGAGACAGTCAAAATGATCCTTAGAATTCTTCCCTACCTCTTTCTTCTGCCGAGATACATGCATTCATCTACAGCTGCATAGAGCAACTCTGAGACAATTCGAATAGAAGCAAAACATTCTTGGGGTAAAACCTAAAGGGAAAAGCCTAGCGCCACATTGCATTGGCCATCTGATGTCACTTCTGGAGACAGTCAAAATGATCCTTAGAATTCTTCCCTACCTCTTTCCTCTGCCGAGATACATGCATTCATCTACAGCTGCATACAGCACTTCTGAGAAAATTCGAATAGAAGCAAAACATTCTTGGGGTAAAACCTAAAGGGAAAAGCCTAGCACCACATTGCATTGGCCATCCCATCGGACTTCTGGAGACAGTCGAAATGATCCTTAGAATTCTTCCCTACCTCTTTCCTCGGCCGAGATACATGCATTCATCTACAGCTGCATACAGTACCTCTGAGACAATTCGAATAGAAGCAAACCATTCTTGGGGTGAAACCTAAAGGGAAAAGCCTAGCACCACATTGCATTGGCCATCTGATCTAAGTTCTGGAGACAGTCAAAATGATCCTTAGAATTCTTCCCTACCTCTTTCCTCGGCCGAGATACATGCATTCATCTACAGCTGCATACAGCACTTTTGAGACAATTCGAATAGAAGCAAACCATTCTTGGGGTAAAACCTAAAGGGAAAAGCCTAGCACCACATTGCATTGGCCATCAGATCTAACTTCTGGAGACAGTCAAAATGATCCTTAGAATTCTTCTTTACCTCTTTCCTCGGCCGAGATACATGCATTCATCTACAGCTGCATACAGCACTTGTGAGACATTATCACACAGTATCACAGTATCACTTAGGTTGGAAAGGACCTCGAGGATCATCGAGTCCAACCTGACACCACAGACCCCATGACTAGACCATGGCACCAAGTGCCACGTCCAATCTCCCCTTGAACGCCTCCAGGGTCGATGACTCAACCACCTCCCTGGGCAACCGGTTCCAATGCCGAATGACTCGCTCGGTGAAGAACTTCCTCCTCACCTCGAGTCTGAACCTCCCCTGGCGCAGCTTGAGACTGTGTCCCCTTGTTCTGGTGCTGATTGCCTGGGAGAAGAGGCCAACTCCCTCCTGGCTACAACCACCTTTCAGGTAGTTGTAGAGGGCAATAAGGTCACCCCTGAGCCTCCTCTTCTCCAGGCTAAACAATCCCAGCTCCCTCAGCCTCTCCTCATAGGGCTTGTGTTCAAGGCCTCTCACCAGCCTTGTTGCCCTTCTCTGGACACGCTCAAGTGTTTCAATGTCATTCTTAAACTGAGGAGCCCAGAACTGGACACAGTACTCAAGGTGCGGCCTAACCAAAGCAGAGTACAGGGGCACTATGACCTCCCTGCTCCTGCTGGCCACACTATTCCTAATGCAGGCCAGAATGCTATTGGCCCTCCTGGCCACCTGAGCACACTGCTGGCTCATATTCAGGTGGCTGTCGATCAGCACACCCAGGTCCCTCTCTGTCTGGGAGCTCTCCAGCCACTCCGACCCCAGCCTATAGCTCTGCATGGGATTGCCGTAGCCAAAGTGCAGCACTCGGCACTTGGACTTGTTGAAAGCCATCCCATTGGACTCTGCCCATCTGTCCAGTCGGTCGAGGTCCCTCTGCAGAGCCTTTCTACCCTCTAATTGACTAACATCTGCCCCTAACTTTGTGTCATCTGCAAACTTGCTGATGACTGACTCTACCCCTTCATCCAGATCATCAACGAATATGTTGAAGAGGACAGGGCCCAGCACTGATCCCTGGGGGACACCACTGGTGACTGGCCTCCAGCTGGATGCGGCACCGTTCACGACCACTCTCTGGGCCCGGCCCTCCAGCCAGTTCCTAACCCAGCACAGAGTATAGTGGTCCAAGCCACGGGCTGACAGCTTAGTCAGCAGTTTGCTGTGGGGGACGGTGTCAAAGGCCTTGCTGAAGTCTAGGTAGACCACATCCACAGGCCTCCCCACATCCACCAGGCGGGTCACCTGATCATAGAAAGAGATCAGGTTGGAGAGGCAGGATCTGCCCTTCCTGAATCCATGTTGGCTGGACCTGAGCCCTTGGCCATCCTTCAGGTGCGCAGTTATTGCTGCCAGGATAATGTGTTCCATCACTTTCCCTGGCACTGAGGTCAGGCTGACCGGCCTGTAGTTTCCAGGTTCTCCATCCGACCCTTCTTGTGGATGGGGACCACGCTGGCCAGTTTCCAGTCATCTGGGACCTCACCACTAAACCAGGACTGGAGGAAAATGACGGAGAATTCTTCCCTACCTCTTTCCTCTGCCGAGATACATGCATTCATTTACAGCTGCATACAGCACTTGGGAGACAATTCAAATAGAAGCAAAACATTCTTGGGGTAATACCTAAAGGGAAAAGCCTAGCACCTCATTGCATTGGCCATCTGATCTAAGTTCTGGAGACAGTCAAAATGATCCTTAGAATTCTTCCCTACCTCTTTCCTCTGCCAAGATATATGCATTCATCTACAGCCGCATACAGCACTTGGGAGACAATTCGAATAGAAGCAAAACATTCTTGGGGTAATACCTAAAGGGAAAAGCCTAGCACCCCATTGCATTGGCCATCTGATCTCGCTTCTGGAGACAGTCAAAATGCTCCTTAGAATTCTTCCCTACCTCTTTCCTCTGCCGAGATACATGCATTCATCTACAGCTGCATACAGCACTTGTGAGACAATTCGAATAGAAGCAAAACATTCTTGGGGTAAAAACCTAAAGGGAAAAGCCTAGCACCACATTGCATTGGCCATCTGATCTAACTTCTGGAGACAGTCAAAATGATCCTTAGAATTCTTCCCTTCCCCTCTCCTCGGACGAGATACATGCATTCATATACAGCTGCATACAGCACTTGGGAGACAATTCGAATAGAAGCAAAGCATTCTCCGGGTAAAACGTAACGGGAAAAGCCTAGCACCACATTGCATTGGCCATCTGATCTCACTTCTGGAGACAGTCAAAATGATCCTTAGAATTCTTCCCTACCTCTTTCCTCTGCCGAGATACATGCATTCATCTACAGCTGCATAGAGCAACTCTGAGACAATTCGAATAGAAGCAAAACATTCTCGGGATAAAACCTAAAGGGAAAAGCCTAGCGCCACATTGCATTGGCCATCTGATCTCACTTCTGGAGACAGTCAAAATGATCCTTAGAATTCTTCCCTACCTCTTTCCTCTGCCGAGATACATGCATTCATCAACATCTGCATACAGCACTTCTGAGAAAATTCGAATAGAAGCAAAACATTCTTGGGGTAAAACCTAAAGGGAAAAGCCTAGCACCACATTGCATTGGCCATCAGGTCTAACTTGTGGAGACAGTCAAAATGATCCTTAGAATTCTTCCCTTCCCCTCTCCTCGGACGAGATATATGCATTCATATACAGCTGCATACAGCACTTCTGAGAAAATTTGAACAGAAGCAAAGCATTCTCGGGGTAAAACTTAACAGGAAAAGCCTAGCACCACATTGCATTGGCCATCTGATCTAACTTCAGGGGACAGTCAAAATGATCCTTAGAATTCTTCCCTACCTCTTTCCTCTGCCGAGATACATGCGTTCATCTACAGGTGCATAGAGCAACTCAGAGACAATTCGAAAAGAAGCAAAATATTCTTGGGGTAAAACCTAAAGGGAAAAGCCTAGCACCACATTGCATTGGCCATCAGATCTAACTTCTGGAGACAGTCAAAATGATCCTTAGAATTCTTCCCTAACTCTTTCCTCTGCCGAGATACCTGCATTCATCGACAGCTGCATACAGCACTTTTGAGACAATTCGAATACAAGCAAAACATTCGTGGGGTAAAACCTAAAGGGAAAAGCCTAGCACCACATTGCATTGGCCATCTGATCTAACTTCTGGAGACAGTCCAAATGATCCTTAGAATTCTTCCCTACCTCTTTCCTCTGCCGAGAGACATGCATTCATCTACAGCTGCATACAGCACCTGGGAGACAATTCGAATAGAAGCAAAACATTCTTGGGGTAAAACCTAAAGGGAAAAGCCTAGCACCACATTGCATTGGCCATCTGATCTAACATCTGGTGACAGTCAATATGATCGTTAGAATTCTTCCCTACCTCTTTCCTCGGCCGACATACATTGCAGTGGCCATCAGATCTAACTTTTGGAGACAGTCAAAATGATCCTTAGAATTCCTCCCTACCTCTTTCCTCTGCCGAGATACATGCATTCATCTACAGCTGCATACAGCACTTCTGAGACAATTCGAATAGAAGCAAAATATTCTTGGGGCAATACCTAAAGGGAAAAGCCTAGCGCCACATTGCATTGGCCATCTGATCTAACTTCTGGAGACAGTCTAAATGATCCTTAGAATTCTTCCCTACATCATTCCTCTGCCAAGATACATGTATTCATTTACAGCTGCATACAGCACTTCTGAGACAATACGAATAGAAGCAAAACATTCTTGGGGTAAAACCTAAAGGGAAAAGCCTAGCACCACATTGCATTGGCCATCTGATCTCACTTCTGCAGACAGTCAAAATGATCCTTGGAATTCCTCCCTACCTCTTTCCTCGGCTGAGATACATGCATTCATCTACAGTTGAATAGAGCAACTCTGAGACAATTACAATAGACGCAAAACATTCTTGCGGTAAAACCTAAAGGGTAAAGCCTAGCACCACATTGCATTGGCCATCTGATCTCACTACTGGAGACAGTCAGAGTGATCCTTAGGATTCTTCCCTACCTCTTTCCTCGGCCGAGATACATGCATTCATCTACAGCTGCATACAGCACTTGGGAGACCATTCGAATAGAAGCAAACCATTCTTGGGGTAAAACCTAAAGGGAAAAGCCTAGCACCACATTGCATTGGCCATCTGATCTCACTACTGGAGACAGTCCAAATGATCCTTAGAATTCTTCCCTACCTCTTTCCTCGGCCAAGATACCTGCATTCATCGACAGCTGCATACAGCACCTCTGAGACAATTCGAATAGAAGCAAAACATGCTTGGGGTAAAACCTAAAGGGAAAAGCCTAGCACCACATTGCATTGGCCATCTGATCTCACTACTGGAGACAGTCAAAATGATCCTTAGAATTCTTCCCTGCCTCTTTCCTCGGCCGAGATACATGCATTCATCTACAGCTGCATACAGCTCTTCTGAGACAATTCGAATAGAAGCAAAACATTCTCGGGTTAAAACCTAAAGGGAAAAGCCTAGCACCACATTGCATTGGCCATCTCATCTCACTTCTGGAGACAGTCAAAATGCTCATTAGAATTCTTCCCTACCTCTTTCCTCGGCCGAGATACATGCATTCATCTACAGCTGCATACAGCGCCTCTGAGACAATTCGAATAGAAGCAAAACATTCTTGGGGTAAAAGCTAAAGGGAAAAGCCTAGCACCACATTGCATTGGCCATCTGATCTAACTTCTGGAGACAGTCAAAATGCTCCTTAGAATTCTTCCCTACCTCTTTCCGCGGCCGAGATACTTTGCAGTGGCCTTCTGATCTAACTTTTGGAGAAAGTCAAAATGATCCTTAGAATTCCTCCCTACCTCTTTCCTCTGCCGAGATACATGCATTCATCTACAGCTGCATACAGTACCTCTGAGACAATTCGAATAGAAGCAAACCATTCTTGGGGTGAAACCTAAAGGGAAAAGCCTAGCACCACATTGCATTGGCCATCTGATCTAAGTTCTGGAGACAGTCAAAATGATCCTTAGAATTCTTCCCTACCTCTTTCCTCGGCCGAGATACATGCATTCATCTACAGCTGCATACAGCACTTTTGAGACAATTCGAATAGAAGCAAACCATTCTTGGGGTAAAACCTAAAGGGAAAAGCCTAGCACCACATTGCATTGGCCATCAGATCTAACTTCTGGAGACAGTCAAAATGATCCTTAGAATTCTTCTTTACCTCTTTCCTCGGCCGAGATACATGCATTCATCTACAGCTGCATACAGCACTTGTGAGACATTATCACACAGTATCACAGTATCACTTAGGTTGGAAAGGACCTCGAGGATCATCGAGTCCAACCTGACACCACAGACCCCATGACTAGACCATGGCACCAAGTGCCACGTCCAATCTCCCCTTGAACGCCTCCAGGGTCGATGACTCAACCACCTCCCTGGGCAACCGGTTCCAATGCCGAATGACTCGCTCGGTGAAGAACTTCCTCCTCACCTCGAGTCTGAACCTCCCCTGGCGCAGCTTGAGACTGTGTCCCCTTGTTCTGGTGCTGATTGCCTGGGAGAAGAGGCCAACTCCCTCCTGGCTACAACCACCTTTCAGGTAGTTGTAGAGGGCAATAAGGTCACCCCTGAGCCTCCTCTTCTCCAGGCTAAACAATCCCAGCTCCCTCAGCCTCTCCTCATAGGGCTTGTGTTCAAGGCCTCTCACCAGCCTTGTTGCCCTTCTCTGGACACGCTCAAGTGTTTCAATGTCATTCTTAAACTGAGGAGCCCAGAACTGGACACAGTACTCAAGGTGCGGCCTAACCAAAGCAGAGTACAGGGGCACTATGACCTCCCTGCTCCTGCTGGCCACACTATTCCTAATGCAGGCCAGAATGCTATTGGCCCTCCTGGCCACCTGAGCACACTGCTGGCTCATATTCAGGTGGCTGTCGATCAGCACACCCAGGTCCCTCTCTGTCTGGGAGCTCTCCAGCCACTCCGACCCCAGCCTATAGCTCTGCATGGGATTGCCGTAGCCAAAGTGCAGCACTCGGCACTTGGACTTGTTGAAAGCCATCCCATTGGACTCTGCCCATCTGTCCAGTCGGTCGAGGTCCCTCTGCAGAGCCTTTCTACCCTCTAATTGACTAACATCTGCCCCTAACTTTGTGTCATCTGCAAACTTGCTGATGACTGACTCTACCCCTTCATCCAGATCATCAACGAATATGTTGAAGAGGACAGGGCCCAGCACTGATCCCTGGGGGACACCACTGGTGACTGGCCTCCAGCTGGATGCGGCACCGTTCACGACCACTCTCTGGGCCCGGCCCTCCAGCCAGTTCCTAACCCAGCACAGAGTATAGTGGTCCAAGCCACGGGTTGACAGCTTAGTCAGCAGTTTGCTGTGGGGGACGGTGTCAAAGGCCTTGCTGAAGTCTAGGTAGACCACATCCACAGGCCTCCCCACATCCACCAGGCGGGTCACCTGACCATAGAAAGAGATCAGGTTGGAGAGGCAGGATCTGCCCTTCCTGAATCCATGTTGGCTGGACCTGAGCCCTTGGCCATCCTTCAGGTGCGCAGTTATTGCTGCCAGGATAATGTGTTCCATCACTTTCCCTGGCACTGAGGTCAGGCTGACCGGCCTGTAGTTTCCAGGTTCTCCATCCGACCCTTCTTGTGGATGGGGACCACGCTGGCCAGTTTCCAGTCATCTGGGACCTCACCACTGAGCCAGGACTGGAGGAAAATGATGGAGAATTCTTCCCTACCTCTTTCCTCGGCCGAGATACATGCATTCATCTACAGCCGCATAGACAAACACTGAGACAATTCGAATAGAAGCAAAACATTCTTGGGGTAAAACCTAAAGGGAAAAGCCAAGCGCCACATTGCATTGGCCATCTGATCTCACTTCTGGAGACAGTCAAAATGATCCTTAGAATTCTTCCCTACCTCTTTCCTCTGCGGAGATACATACATTCATCTACAGCTGCATACAGCACTTGTGAGACAAGTCGAATAGAAGCAAAACATTCTAGGGGTAAAACCTGAAGGGAAAAGCCTAGCACCACATTGCATTGGCCATCTGATCTAACTTCTGGAGACAGTCAAAATGATCCTTAGAATTCTTCCCTACCTCTTTCCTCTGCCGAGATACATGCATTCATCTACAGCCGCATACAGCACTTGGGAGACAATTCGAATAGAAGCAAAACATTCTTGGGGTAAAACCTAAAGGGAAAAGCCTAGCACCACATTGCATTGGCCATCTGATCTAACTTCTGGAGACAGTCAAAATGATCCTTAGAATTCTTCCCTACCTCTTTCCTCGGCCGAGATACATGCATTCATCTACAGCTGCATACAGCACTTGTGAGACAATTCGAATAGAAGCAAAACATTCTTGGAGTAAAACCTAAAGGGAAAAGCCTAGCACCACATTGCATTGCCCATCTGATCTCACTTCTGGAGACAGTCAAAATGATCCTTAGAATTCTTCCCTGCCTCTTTCCCCTGCCGAGATACATGCATTCATCTACAGCCTCATAGAGAAACTCTGAGACAATTCGAATAGAAGCAAAACCTTCTAGGGGTAAAGCCTAAAGGGAAAAGCCTAGCACCACATTGCATTGGCCATCTGATCTCACTTCTGGAGACAGTCAAAATGATCCTTAGAATTCTTCCCTACCTCTTTCCTCTGCCGAGATACATGCATTCATCTACAGCTGCATACAGCGCTTGGGAGACAATTCAAATAGAAGCAAAATATTCTTGGGGTAAAAGCTAAAGGGAAAAGCCTAGCACCACATTGCATTGGCCATCTGATCTAACTTCTGGAAACAGTCAAAATGATCCTTACAATTCTTCCCTACCTCTTTCCTCTGCCAAGATACATGCATTCATCTACAGCTGCATACAGCACGCCTGTGACAATTCGAATAGAAGCAAAACATTCTTGGGGTAAAACCTAAAGGGAAAAGCCTAGCACCACATTGCGTTGGCCATCTGATCTAACTTCTGCAGAGAGTCAAAATGATCCTTAGAATTCTTCCCTACCTCTTTCCTCGGCCGAGATACATGCATTCATCTACAGCTGCATACAGCACCTCAGAGACTATTCGAATAGAAGCCAAACATTCGTGGGGTAAAACCTAAAGGGAAAAGCCTAGCACCATATTGCATTGGCCATCTGATCTAACTTCAGGGGACAGTCAAAATGATCCTTAGAATTCTTCCCTACCTCTTTCCTCGGCCGAGATACATTGCAGTGGCCTTCTGATCTAACTTTTGGAGAAAGTCAAAATGATCCTTAGAATTCCTCCCTACCTCTTTCCTCTGCCGAGATACGTGCATTCATCTACATTTGCATAGAGCAATTCTGAGACAATTCGAATAGAAGCAAAACATTCTTGGGGTAAAACCTAAAGGGAAAAGCCTAGCGCCACATTGCATTGGCCATCTGATCTAACTTCTGGAGACAGTCAAATGACCCTTAGAATTCTTCCCTACCTCTTTCCTCGGCCGAGATACATGCATTCATCTACAGCTGCATACAGCACCTCTGAGACAATTGGAATAGAAGCAAAACATTCTTGGGGTAAAAGCTAAAGGGAAAAGCCTAGCACCACATTGCATTGGCCATCTGATCTAACTTCTGGAGAGAGTCAAAATGCTCATTAGAATTCTTCCCTACCTCTTTCCTCGGCCGAGATCCATGCATTGATTTACAGCTGCATACAGCACTTGTGAGACAATTCGAATAGAAGCAAAGCATTCTTGGGGTAAAACCTAAAGGGAAAAGCCTGGAACCACATTGCTTTGGTCATCTGATCTCGCTACTGGAGACAGCAAAATCATCCTTAGAATTCTTCACTACCTCTTTCCTCTGCCAAGATACATGCATTCATCTACACCTGCATACAGCACTTGGGAGACAATTCGAATAGAAGCAAAACTTTCTTGGGGTAATACCTAAAGGGAAACGCCTAGCACCTCATTGCATTGGCCATCTGATCTAACTTCTGGAGACAGTCAAAATGATCCTTAGAATTCTTCCCTACCTCTTTCCTCTGCCAAGATACATGCATTCATCTACAGCCGCATACAGCACTTGGGAGACAATTCGAATAGAAGCAAAACTTTCTTGGGGTAATACCTAAAGGGAAAAGCCTAGCACCTCATTGCATTGGCCATCTGATCTCGCTTCTGGAGACAGTCAAAATGCTCCTTAGAATTCTTCCCTACCTCTTTCCTCTGCCGAGATACATGCATTCATCTACAGCTGCATACAGCACTTGTGAGACAATTCGAATAGAAGCAAAACATTCTTGGGGTAAAAACCTAAAGGGAAAAGCCTAGCACCACATTGCATTGGCCATCTGATCTAACTTCTGGAGACAGTCAAAATGATCCTTAGAATTCTTCCCTTCCCCTCTCCTCGGACGAGATACATGCATTCATATACAGCTGCATACAGCACTTGGGAGACAATTCGAATAGAAGCAAAGCATTCTCCGGGTAAAACGTAACGGGAAAAGCCTAGCACCACATTGCATTGGCCATCTGATCTCACTTCTGGAGACAGTCAAAATGATCCTTAGAATTCTTCCCTACCTCTTTCCTCTGCCGAGATACATGCATTCATCTACAGCTGCATAGAGCAACTCTGAGACAATTTGAACAGAAGCAAAGCATTCTCAGGGTAAAACCTAACGGGAAAAGCCTAGCACCACATTGCATTGGCCATCTGATCTAACTTCAGGGGACAGTCAAAATGATCCTTAGAATTCTTCCCTACCTCTTTCCTCTGCCGAGATACATGCGTTCATCTACAGCTGCATAGAGCAACTCAGAGACAATTCGAAAAGAAGCAAAATATTCTTGGGGTAAAACCTAAAGGGAAAAGCCTAGCACCACATTGCATTGGCCATCAGATCTAACTTCTGGAGACAGTCAAAATGATCCTTAGAATTCTTCCCTAACTATTTCCTCTGCCGAGATACCTGCATTCATCGACAGCTGCATACAGCACTTGTGAGACAATTCGAATAGAAGCAAAACATTCTTGGGGTAAAAACCTAAAGGGAAAAGCCTAGCACCACATTGCATTGGCCATCTGATCTAACTTCTGGAGACAGTCAAAATGATCCTTAGAATTCTTCCCTTCCCCTCTCCTCGGACGAGATACATGCATTCATATACAGCTGCATACAGCACTTCTGAGAAAATTTGAACAGAAGCAAAGCATTCTCGGGGTAAAACCTAACGGGAAAAGCCTAGCACCACATTGCATTGGCCATCTGATCTAACTTCTGGAGACAGTCAAAATGATCCTTAGAATTCTTCCCTACCTCTTTCCTCGGCCGAGATACATGCATTCATCTACAGCTGCATACAGCACTTGGGAGACAATTCGAATAGAAGCAAAACATTCTTGGGGTAAAACCTAAAGGGAAAAGCCTAGCACCACATGGCATTGGCCATCTGATCTCACTTCTGGAGTCAGTCAAAATGATCCTTAGAATTCTTCCCTACCTCTTTCCCCTGCCGAGATACATGCATTCATCTAGAGCCGCATTGAGAAACTCTCAGACAATTCGAATAGAAGCAAAACCTTCTTGGGGTAAAACCTAAAGGGAAAAGCCTAGCACCACATTTCATTGGCCATCTGATCTAACTTCTAGAGACAGTCAAAATGATCCTTAGAATTCTTCCCTACCTCTTTCCTCGGCCGCGATACATGCATTCATCTACAGCTGCATACAGCACTTGGGAGACAACTCGAATAGAAGCAAACCATTCTTGGGGTAAAACCTAAAGGGAAAAGCCTAGCACCACATTGCATTGGCCATCTGATCTCACTACTGGAGACAGTCAAAGTGATCCTTAGAATTCTTCCCTACCTCTTTCCTCGGCCGAGATACATGCATTCTTCTACAGCTGCATACAGCACTTGGGAGACAATTCGAATAGAAGCAAAACATTCTTGGGGTAAAACCTAAAGGGAAAAGCCTAGCACCACATTGCATTGGACATCTGATCTAAGTTCTGGAGACAGTCAAAATGATCCTTAGAATTCTTCCCTACCTCTTTCCTCTGCCGAGATACATGCATTCATCTACAGTTGCATGGAGCAACTCTGAGACAATTCGAATACAAGCAAAACATTCTTGGGGTAAAACCTCAAAAGAAAAGCCTAGCACCACATTTCATTGGCCATCTGATCTAAGTTCTGGAGACAGTCAAAATGATCCTTAGCATTCTACCCTACCACTTTCCTCGGCCGAGATACATGCATTCATCTACACCTGCATACAGCACTTGGAGACAATTCGAATAGAAGCAAACCATTCTTGGGGTAAAACCTAAAGGGAAAAGCCTAGCACCTCATTGCATTGGCCATCTGATCTCACTTCTGGAGACAGTCAAAATGATCCTTAGAATTCTTCCCTACCTCTTTCCTCTGCCGAGAGACATGCATTCATCTACAGCTGCATACAGCACTTGGGAGACAATTCGAATAGAAGCAAACCATTCTTGGGGTAAAACCTAAAGGGAAAAGCCTAGCACCACATTGCATTGGCCATCTGATCTAACTTCTGGAGACAGTCAAAATGCTCCTTAGAATTCTTCCCTACCTCTTTCCTCTGCCAAGATAAATGCATTCATCTACAGCCGCATACAGCACTTGTGAGACAATTCGAATAGAAGCAAAACATTCTTGGGGTAAAACCTAAAGGGAAAAGCCTAGCACCACATTGCATTGGCCATCTGATCTAACTTCTGGAGACAGTCAAAATGATCCTTAGAATTCTTCCCTACCTCTTTCCTCAGCCGAGATACATGCATTCATCCACAGCTGCATACAGCACTTGGGAGACAATTCGAATAGAAGCAAAACATTCATGGGGTAAAAACCTAAAGGGAAAAGCCGAGCAGCACATTGCATTGGCCATCTGATCTAACTTCTGGAGACAGTCAAAATGATCCTTAGAATTCTTCCCTACCTCTTTCCTCGGCCGAGATACAAGCATTCATCTACAGCTGCATACAGCACTTGTGAGACAATTCGAATAGAAGCAAAACATTCTTGTGGTAAAACCTAAAGGGAAAAGCCGAGCAGCACATTGCATTGGCCATCTGATCTCACTTCTGGAGACAGTCAAAATGATCCTTAGAATTCTTCCCTACCTCTTTCCTCTGCCGAGATACGTGCATTCATCTACAGTTGCATAGATGAACTGAGACAATTCGAATAGAAGCAAAACATTCTTGGGGTAAAACCTAAAGGGAAAAGGCTAGCACCACATTTCATTGGCCATCTGATCTAACTTCTGGAGACAGTCAAAATGATCCTTAGAATTCTTCCCTACCTCTTTCCTCGGCCGAGATACGTGCATTCATCTACTGCTGCTTACAGCACTTCTGAGACAATTTGAATAGAAGTAAAACATTCTTGGGGTAAAGCCTAAAGGGAAAAGCCTAGCACCACATTGCATTGGCCATCTGATCTAACTTCTGGAGACAGTCAAAATGATCCTTAGAATTCTTCCCTACCTCTTTCCTCTGCCGAGATACATGCATTCGGGTCCCTGCGTGCCTCGGCAGTTTCAAAGCCCACGGCAGCTCGCGGCAGCTTCCATTTCAGCGGTGAGCTCCATCGGGGACTCTCATCGAGACCAGAAGCCTCGGAAAAGCACGGACTGCTGCTGTTTTTGACCTGAAGGACCCGCACAGCTTCTCTGCGCTCGGCAGGAATCGGCTTTCACCGATTCTCCACGTGTTCGGGATCGTTCGGGTCCCTGCGTGCCGCGGCAGTTTCAAAGCCCGCGGCAACTCGCGGCAGCTTCCCTTTCAGCCCGACTTCTCGCTCGGACGCGCGTGCCGCCTCACTTTTTTAAAAAAAAACAACATTCTCCAGTAGGTCCGGTGGGCAGGGCTAGCCATGGTGGTAACTCGCCGCAATAACTCCTTTAAAAAGTCAGTCTCGACTCAGACTGAGGGGGAATATAAGCAGATAGGTAGGTGTCATAAGCAAGAGGTAGGTGTCCTGGCATCTAGCTGCAGACAGTGCTGGAACCTGGCACTTGAGATGCAGGGTAGAGGGGATGGCTCCTGCTTTAGGTGTGAGCAGATTGACTGTCTGCTTAGCCTGGTGGCTGGACTGAAGGATAAGGTTGCTAGGCTTAGAGATGTATGCAATTGCAGAAGGGTAACGAACCTGAGTAACCAGGCTCTGCAGGCCCCCCCAGCAGAGGCCAGTTATCCAAAAAGAAGAGGGGAATGGATGCAGGTTCCTATCAAAAGATGCAAGGTTAAACCTCCTTGCCCCCCCTCACCCCCCCCACTGCCCTTGGAAAACAAGTATGGGGCATTGGAGGTTGAGGGTGAGGTGATTCTGATATCGGAGGGCACGCCATCTGGGGTTTTCCCTGTGGCAAAACAGCCTAAGGTGAAACGACCTAAGGTGAAACAGCCTAAGCTTAAACAGCCTTCCCCCGGCATCAGGACTTGCTCCCTTAAAAAAAAGAGGAGGGTAATTGTTATTGGCGATTCCCTCCTGCGGGGAACAGAGGGCCCCATATGTCGGCCAGACCCTACTCACAGGGAGGTTTGTTCCCTTCCAGGAGCCATGGTTGGAGATGTTACCAGAAGACTGCCTGGTATGGTGCAGCCCTCTGACTATTATCCCTTGATAATTATGCAGTTAGGGAATGATGATGTTGCAACCAGAACTCCCAGGGCTATCAAAGATGACTTCAGGGCCCTGGGAGATCTGGTTGAGGGATCAGGGGCACAAATAATTTTTTCGTCTATACCCTTAGTTGCAGGTGGGAATACCATAAGGAACAGGTCAGCAGCTGAAGTCAACAAGTGGCTTAGAGGCTGGTGCAGGCAAAAGAATTTTGGGTTTTTTGATCTTGAAAAACTTTCTGCTGCACCAGGCCAGCTGGCAACAGATGGAGCACATCTGTCCCAGAGGAGGGGTAAGATCAGAGTGTACGAGAATGGCCTATCCCTCAAAGGGAAAAAGATTCTGGGGAGGGAATTGGCAGGTCTCATAGACAGGGCTTTAAACTAGTTTCGAAGGGAGAAGGGGTTGAAACCAGTCCCCCCAGGCTGGGGTCTGGGGGTGATAAGCCAGAGCCAGAGGTGAAACCAGCAGCCCGGCTGAAGTGCATGTACACTAATGCACGAAGCATGGGCAACAAACAAGAGGAGCTGGAAGCCTTGCTGCAGCAGGAAAGTTATGATGTAGTTGCCATCACAGAGACGTGGTGAGACGACTCACATGACTGGAGTGCTGCAATTGATGGCTACAGGCTCTTCAGGAGAGACAGGCAAGGAAGAAGGGGTGGAGGGGTGGCCCTGTACGTCAGTGTGAGAGTCTAATAAGTTTGTCTCTCTCTATGTGAGTCAACAAAGATAAAGTGATAGCAGAGCCACTGCAAAGAAGGTGGAAAGAATCCTGTCCACCAATCCTGGATGCAAATCAGCTTGTGATTGCATCGTGATAACACGGGACTACAACAATGGACCCAAGGACCCAGCCATCACACCTTTAGGGCAAGATAATCACCACCTGTTTCCTGAGCTTTGTCTGGATGGAGACAGGGTAGACGGAGATTCCCCCCTCCTCCAGCCAGGGTCTTGCCCAAACACACAGATTTCCTGCCACTGGAATTCCTGAGGGACAATATTTTGACTACATACCTAAGGACTAAAAAACTGTATAAAAGACTTGAGCAACTACTGGTTTGTAGAGAGAAACACAGGAGAGAAACAGAGGAGAGAAACAGAGGAGAAAAACGGGGAGAAAAATGGAGATGAAGAAAAACACAGGAGACGGGCCAGGCCGCTGAGAAGCCGGGACAATGCTGCTCCGGAGAACAGAAGCTGCCCGGAGGACCACAGCTCCAGCCAAATCCTCAGCACCGTTCCTGTATCAACCCAACATCTCCCCAGAGGACCACAGCTGTTCTCCAGCAAAAGCCTCACCACGGTGTATCTACAAACCCAACATCTCCTGCAGCACCTTTCCTCCACCGACTTTGTCTTGGGGGGGATGAGGGGTGTGGTAATATAATTCCTTTCCTCTTCTATCTCTCGTCCCTCTCTCTCTCTCTCTTTTCTCCCTTTCCCTTCTTATGTCCACTTTCTCTATTTTCTCCTTCTTCCTTTCTTATGTCCACTTTATTTATGTAATAAATAGTCTAGCTGTTGATACTTTGGCCTCGTTTGTGCCTTTAATTTCACAACACGGGAATATTTAAAAGAACTGTGTCTCCGGACCGAGACATCTAATGTCTCCGGACCTTGACAGTCAGGGAGGCACTAGATGCCATTGAGACGGAGATTAGGGACGATCGGGTTGAGTGCCTGTGGGTAAGAATTAGAGGGAAGGCCAACAGGGCTGACATCCTGGTTGGAGCCTGTTATAGACCACCCAACCAGGAGGAGGATGTTGATGAGTCATTCTATAGGCAGCTTAAGGCTGTCTCAAGATCGCCTGACCTTGTTCTCATGGGTGACTTCAACTTGCCTGATATCTGCTGGGATCTTAACATAGCAGAGAAGTGGCAATCTAGGAGGTTCTTAGAATGCATGGAGGACAGCTTCTTATCCCAGGTGCTGCGAGAGCCTACCAGGGGCAAGGCTATGCTTGACCTCCTCTTCACCAATAGGGAAGGGTTGGTGGGTGATGTGGTGGTCGGAGGGTGCTTAGGGGCCAGTGACCACGAGATAATTGAATTCTCATTATTTGGTCAAGCTAAGAAGGGTAGCAAGAAGACCTCCACTCTGGATTTCCGGAGGGCGGACTTCAGGCTACTCAAGGAACTAATTCAGAGGGTTCCTTGGGATAAAGCCCTTAAAAACAAAGGGGTCCAGGAGAGCTGGTCCTACTTCAAGGAAGAACTGTTGAAGGCTCAGGGACAGGCTGTGCCAATGTGCCGGAAGATGAGCCGCCGGGGCAGACGGCCAGCCTGGATGGTTAAAGAACTTTTAATGGAACTAAGGGAAAAAAAGAGGGTGTATCACCTTTGGAAGAAAGGGGAGGCAACCTGTGAAAAATTTAAGGATGTTGCTAGGTCTTGCAGGAAGAAAATTAGGGAGGCAAAAGCGCATTTGGAGCTTAGTCTGGCCTCTGCTGTGAAGGACAACAAAAAGTCCTTCTATAAATACATTAATAGTAAGAGGAAGGGCAGAGGCAACCTCCACTCCTTGGTGGACACGGAGGGGAACGTTGTGATAAGGGATGAGGAAAAGGCAGAGATACTTAACACCTTCTTTGCCTCAATTTTTACTAGCAGGACAGAATGTCTTCCAGACAGCTGGCCTGCAGAGCTGGCAGAAGGAGCCAGGGAGCAGCATAGTTTTCCACTGTTCCAAAATGGGGTAGTTGGTGATCTGCTCAGCCACCTGGATCCCCACAAGTCCATGGGACCAGATGGGATCCATCCTAGGGTGCTGAGGGAGCTGTCAGAGGAGCTGGCCAAGCCGCTCTCCATCATTTTTCAGCAGTCCTGGCTCACTGGCGAGGTCCCAGAGGACTGGAAGCTGGCCAACGTGGTGCCCATCCATAAGAAGGGCCGGTTGGATGAGCCAGGGAATTACAGGCCTGTCAGCCTGACCTCAGTGCCAGGCAAGATCATGGAACAGGTCATCCTGAGTACAATAACACAACACTTACAGGATGGCCAAGGGATCAGGCTCAGCCAACATGGATTTAGGAAGGGCAGGTCCTGCCTGACCAACCTGATCTCCTTCTATGATCAGGTGACCCACCTGGTGGATGTGGGGAGGCCTGTGGATGTAGTTTACCTGGACCTCAGCAAGGCCTTTGACACCGTCCCCCATAGCAAACTCCTGACCAAGCTGTCAGCCCATGGCTTGGACAGCAGCACTCTGAGCTGGGTTAGGAACTGGCTGGATGGCCGAACCCAGAGAGTGGTGGTGAATGGTGCCACATCCAGCTGGCAGCCAGTCAGTAGCGGAGTCCCCCAGGGATCAGTGCTGGGCCCCATCCTCTTTAACATCTTTATTGATGATCTGGATGAGGGCATTGAGTCTATCATCAGTAAATTTGCTGATGACACCAAGCTGGGGACAGGAGTTGATCTGCTAGAGGGTAGAGAGGCTTTGCAGAGAGACCTCGACAGGCTGGACAGATGGGCAGAGTCCAACGGCATGAGATTTAACGCATCCAAGTGCCGGGTTCTGCACATTGGCCACAACAACCCCATGTAGTGCTACAGGCTGGGGTCAGAGTGGCTGGAGAGCAGCCAGGCAGAGAGGGACCTAGGGGTGCTGGTTGATGGTAGGATGATGTGGTGGGTTTGGAAGGGTAAGGCCGAGAAGCCTCCTCCCTTCCCCCTTGTAAGGTAAAAGGGAAAAAAAATTGAAGGGAAAGGAAAAAAAAACTCACAAGCTGAATTAGCAAAGCAGTGGAGCTATATTTACAAAGCAATGTAAGGTATGCAGGGGAATATTTACAAATTTACAATATCTACAATATATACAAAGATATACAACAGAGTAACACAGAAATGAGAGTGATCCCCCCTCGGCAGAGAGGGGGTTCCCCACCTCCGCTCTCCCCTCTCTCCCCCCCCTTTCCCCAGAATGGGATAGAAAGAGAAAGAAAAGAGAGGAAAAAAAGTTAGAAGCAGTTTGTGTTAATTGGAAAGGAGTTAATACAGGCCTGTATCTGGACTTCAAGGCCGAGGCCTTGGCAGAAAGCCCAGCACAGAGATAGCTGCAGAGCTGCTGCACCGTGGAAAGGAGGAAGCAAGACTGAAGATAAGGTGCTGGAAAAACCCAGTATAGTCCCAGCTCAGAAGGTGCTTCCTCCCACTTCACCAATGAAATTAGTTTAGACTATTCCTTCCGTTTACCAACTTCCGTCCACCATATTCCCTTTCTTAAGGGGGCAACGTCAACCGGCCACAGATGAACATGAGCCTGCAGTGTGCCCAGGCAGCCAAGAGGGCCAATGGCATCCTGGCCTGCATCAAGAACAGTGTGGCCAGCAGGAGCAGGGAGGTCATTCTGCCCCTGTACACTGCACTGGTTAGGCCACACCTCGAGTACTGTGTCCAGTTCTGGGCCCCTCAGTTTAGGAAGGATGTTGACTTGCTGGAACGAGTCCAGAGAAGGGCAACCAAGTTAGTGACGGGCTTGGAACACAAGCCCTATGAGGAGAGACTGAGGGAGCTGGGGCTGCTTAGCCTGGAGAGGAGGAGACTCAGGGGTGACCTTATTGCTCTCTACAACTACCTGAAGGGGGGTTGTAAACAGGCAGAGGTTGGTCTCTTCTCCCAGGCAGCCAGCACCAGAACAAGAGGACACAGTCTCAGGCTGCACCAGGGGAAGTTCAGGCTGGAGGTCAGGAGGAAGTTTTACACGGAGAGAGTGATTGTCCATTGGAATGGGCTGCCTGGGGAGGTGGTGGAGTCGCCGTCATTGGGGGTGTTCAGGAGGAGACTTGACAGGGTGCTTGGTTACATGGGTTAGTTGATTGGGTTGTGACAAGTGATAGGTTGGACGCGATGATCTTGAAGGTCTCTTCCAACCTGGTTTATTCTATTCTATCCTATTCTATTCTATCCTATTCTATTCTATTCTATTCTATTCTATTCTATTCTATTCTATTCTATTCTATTCTATTCTATTCATTCATCTACAGCAGCATACAGCACTTCTGAGACAAGTCGAATAGAAGCAAAACATTTTTGGGGCAAAACCTAAAGGGAAAAGCCTAGCACCACATTGCATTGGCCATCTGATCTCACTTCTGGAGACAGTCAAAATGATCCTTAGAATTCTTCCCTACCTCTTTCCTCTGCCGAGATGCATGCATTCATCTACAGCTGCATAAAGGAATTGGGAGACAATTCGAATAGAAGCAAAACATTTTTGGGGTAAAACCTAAAGGGAAAAGCCTAGCACCACATTGCATTGGCCATCTGATCTCACTTCTGGAGACAGTCAAAATGATCCTTAGAATTCTTCCCTACCTCTTTCCTCTGCCGAGATACATGAATTCATTTACAGCTGCATGCAGCACTTCGGAGACAATCCGAATGAAGCAAAACATTCTTGGGGTAAAACCTAAAGGGAAAAGCCTAGCACCACATTGCATTGGCCATCTGATCTAACTTCTGGAGACAGTCAAAATGCTCCTTAGAATTCTTCCCTACCTCTTTCCTCTGCCGAGATACATGCATTCATCTACAGTTGCATAGAGCAACACTGAGACAATTCGAATAGAAGCAAAACATTCTTGGGGTAAAACCTAAAAGGAAAAGCCTAGCACCACATTTCACTGGCCATCTGATCTAACTTCTGGAGACAGTCAAAATGATCCTTAGAATTCTTCCCTACCTCTTTCCTCTGCCGAGATACATGCATTCATCTACAGCTGCATACAGCACTTCTGAGACAATTTGAATAGAAGCAAAACATTCTTGGGGTAAAACCTAAAAAGAAAAGCCTAGCACCACATTTCATTGGCCATCTGATCTAACTTCGGGAGACAGTCAAAATGCTCCTTAGAATTCTTCCCTACCTCTTACCTCTGCCAAGATACATGCATTCATCTACAGCTGCATACAGCACTTGGGAGACAATTCGGAGAAAAGAAACCATTCTTGGGGTCAAACCTAAAAGGAAAAGCCTAGCACCACATTGCATTGGCCATCTGATCTAACTTCTGGAGACAGTCAAAATGATCCTTAGAACTCTTCCCTACCTCTTTCCTCTGCCGAGATACATGCATTCATCTACAGCTGCATACAGCACTTGGGAGACAATTCGAATAGAAGCAAAACATTCTTGGGGTAAAACCCAAAGGGAAAAGCCTAGCACCACATTGCATTGGCCATCTGATCTCACTTCTGGAGACAGTCAAAATGATCCTTAGAATTCTTCCCTACCTCTTTCCTCTGCCGAGATACATGCATTTATCTAAACCTGCATACAGCACTTGGGAGACAATTCGAATAGAAGCAAAACATTCTTGGGGTAAAACCTAAAAAGAAAAGCCTAGCACCACATTTCATTGGCCATCTGATCTAACTTCTGGAGACAGTCAAAATGCTCCTTTGAATTCTTCCCTACCTCTTTCCTCTGCCGAGATACATGCATTCATCTACAGCTGCATACAGCTCTTCTGAGACAAGTCGAATAGAAGCAAAACATTCTTGGGGTAAAACCTAAAGGGAAAAGCCTAGCACCACATTGCATTGGCCATCTGATCTAACTTCTGGAGACAGTCAAAATGATCCTTAGAATTCTTCCCTACCTCTTTCCTCGGCCGAGATATATGCATTCATCTACAGCTGCATACAGCTCTTCTGAGACAATTTGAATAGAAGCAAAACATATTTGGGGTAAAACCTAAAGGGAAAAGCCTAGCACCACATTGCATTGGCCATCTGATCTAACTTCTGGAGACAGTCAAAATGATCCTTAGAATTCTTCCCTTCCTCTTTCCTCTGCCAAGATACATGCATTCATCTACAGCTGCATAGAGCAACTCTGAGACAATTCGAATAGAAGAAACCATTCTTGGGGTAAAACCTAAAGGGAAAAGCCTAGCACCACATTGCATTGGCCATCTGATCTAACTTCTGGAGTCCGTCAAAAAGATCCTAAGAATTCTTCCCTACCTCTTTCCTCTGCCGAGATTCATGCATTCATCTACAGCTGCATACAGAAATTCTGAGGCAACTCGAATAGAAGCAAAACATTCTTGGGGTAAAACCTAAAGGGAAAAGCCTAGCACCACATTGCATTGGCCATCTGATCTAACTTCTGGAGACAGTCAAAATGATCCTTAGAATTCTTCCCTACCTCTTTCCTCTGCCGAGATACATGCATTCATCTACAGCTGCATACAGCACTTCTGAGACAATTCGAATAGAAGCAAAACATTCTTGGGGTAAAACCTAAAGGGAAAAGCCTAGCACCACATTGCATTGGCCATCTGATCTAACTTCTGGAGACAGTCAAAATGCACCTTAGAATTCTTCCCTACCTCTTTCCTCGGCCGAGATACATGCATTCATCTACAGCTGCATACAGTACATAGGAGACAATTCGAAGAGAAGCAAAACATTCTTGGGGTAAAACCTAAAGGGAAAAGCCCAGCACCACATTGCATTGGCCATCTGATCTAACTTCTGGAGACAGTCAAAATGATCCTTAGAATTCTGCCCTACCTCTTTCCTCTGCCGAGATACATGCATTCATCTACAGCTGCATAGAGCAACTCTGAGACAATTCGAATAGAAGCAAAACATTCTTGGGGTAAAACCTAAAGGGAAAAGCCCAGCACCACATTGCATTGGCCATCTGATCTAACTTCTGGAGACAGTCAAAATCATCCTTAGAATTCTTCCCTACCTCTTTCCTCTGCCAAGATACATGCATTCATCTACAGCTGCATACAGCACTTCTGAGACAATTCGAATAGAAGCAAAACATTCTTGGGGTAAAACCTAAAGGGAAAAGCCTAGCACCACATAGCATTGGCCATCTGATCTAACTTCTCGAGACAGTCCAAATGCTCCTTAGAATTCTTCCCTACCTCTTTCCTCTGCCGAGATGCATGCATTCATCTACAGCTGCATAAAGGAATTGGGAGACAATTCGAATAGAAGCAAAACATTCTTGGGGTAAAACCTAAAGGGAAAAGCCTAGCACCACATTGCATTGGCCATCTGATCTAACTTCTGGAGACAGGCAGAATGACCCTTAGCATTCTTCCCTACCTATTTCCTCGGTCGAGATCCATGCATTCACCTACAGCTGCATACAGCACTTGGGAGACAATCACAATAGAAGCAAAACATTCTTGGGGTAAAACCTAAAGGCAAAAGCCTAGCACCACATTGCATTGGCCATCTGATCTAACTTCTGGAGACAGTCAAAATGATCCTTAGAATTCTTCCCTACCTCTTTCCTCTGCCGAGATACATGCATTCATCTACAGCTGCATACAGCACTTGGGAGACAATTCGAATAGAAGCAAAACATTCTTGGGGTAAAACCTAAAGGGAAAACCCTAGCGCCACATTGCATTGGCCATCTGATCTAACTTCAGGAGACAGTCTAAATGATCCTTAGAATTCTTCCCTACCTCTTTCCTCTGCCGAGATACATGCATTCATCTACAGTTGCATAGAGCACCTCTGAGACAATTCGAATAGAAGCAAAACATTCTTGGGGTAAAACCTAAAAAGAAAAGCCTAGCACCACATTGCATTGGCCATCTAATCTAAATTCTGGAGACAGTCAAAATGATCCTTAGAATTCTTCCCTACCACTTTCCTCGTCCGAGATACATGCATTCATCTACAGCTGCATAAAGCACTTGAGAGACAATTCGAATAGAAGCAAAACATTCTTGGGGTAAAACCTAAAGGGAAAAGCCTAGCACCACATTGCATTGGCCATCTGATCTGACTTCTGGAGACAGTCAGAATGACCCTTAGCATTCTTCCCTACCTATTTCCTCGGTCGAGATACATGCATTCATATACAGCTGCATGCAGCACCTGGGAGACAATCCCAATAGAAGCAAAACATTCTTGGGGTAAAACCTAAAGGGAAAAGCCTAGCACCACATTGCATTGGCCATCTGATCTAACTTCTGGAGACAGTCAAAATGATCCTTAGAATTCTTCCCTACCTCTTTCCTCTGCCGAGATACATGCATTCATCTACAGCTGCATACAGCACTTCTGAGACAATTCGAATAGAAGCAAACCATTCTTGGGGTAAAACCTAACAGGAAAAGCCTAGCACCACATTGCATTGGCCATCTGATCTAACTTCTGGAGACAGTCAAAATGCTTCTTTGAATTCTTCCCTACCTCTTTCCTCTGCCGAGATACATGCATTCATCTACAGCTGCATACAGCACTTGTGAGACAAATCGAATAGAAGCAAAACATTCTTGGGGTAAAACCTAAAGGGAAAAGCCTAGCATATCGAATAGGAGAAAAACATTCTTGGGGTAAATCCTAAAGGGAAAAGCCTAGCACCACATTGCATTGGCCATCTGATCTAACTTCTGAAGTCCGTCAAAAAGATCCTAAGAATTCTTCCCTACCTCTTTCCTCTGCCGAGATTCATGCATTCATCTACAGCTGCATACAGAAATTCTGAGGCAATTCGAATAGAAGCAAAACATTCTTGGGGTAAAACCTAAAGGGAAAAGCCTAGCAATTCGAATAGGAGCAAAACATTCTTGGGGTAAAACCTAAAGGGGAAAGCCTAGCACCACATTGCATTGGCCATCTGATCTAACTGCTGGAGACAGTCAAAATGATCCTTAGAATTCTTCCCTACCTCTTTCCTCGGCCGAGATACATGCATTAATCTACAGCTGCATACAGCACATAGGAGACAATTCGCATAGAAGCAAAACATTCTTGGGGTAAAACCTAAAGAGAAAAGCCTAGCACCACATTGCATTGGCCATCTGATCTAACATCTGGAGACAGTCAAAATGATCCTTAGAATTCTTCCCTACCTCTTTCCTCGGCCGAGATACATGCATTCGTCTGCAGCTGCATACAGCACTTCTGAGACAATTCGAATAGAAGCAAAACATTCTTGGGGTAAAACCTAAAGGGAAAAGCCTAGCACCACATTGCATTGGCCATCTGATCTAACTTCTGGAGACAGTCAAAATGCACCTTAGAATTCTTCCCTACCTCTTTCCTCGGCCGAGATACATGCATTCATCTACAGCTGCATACAGTACATAGGAGACAATTCGAAGAGAAGCAAAACATTCTTGGGGTAAAACCTAAAGGGAAAAGCCCAGCACCACATTGCATTGGCCATCTGATCTAACTTCTGGAGACAGTCAAAATGATCCTTAGAATTCTGCCCTACCTCTTTCCTCTGCCGAGATACATGCATTCATCTACAGCTGCATACAACAATTCTGAGACAATTCGAATAGAAGCAAAACATTCTTGGGGTAAAACCTAAGAGGAAAAGCCTAGCACCACATTGCATTGGCCATCTGATCTAACTTCTGGAGACAGTCAAAATGATCCTTAGAATTCTTCCCTACCTCTTTCCTCTCCCGAGATACATGCATTCATCCACAGCTGCATAGAGCAACTCTGAGACAATTTGAATAGAAGCAAAACATTCTTGGGGTAAAACCTAAAGGGAAAAGCCTAGCACCACATTGCATTGGCCATCTGATCTAACTTCTGGAGACAGTCAAAATGATCCTTAGAATTCTTCCCTACCTCTTTCCTCTGCCAAGATACATGCATTCATCTACAGCTGCATACAGCACTTGGGAGACAATTCGAATAGAAGCAAAACATTCTTGGGGTAAAACCTAAAGGGAAAAGCCTAGCACCACATAGCATTGGCCATCTGATCTAACTTCTGGAGACAGTCAAAATGATCCTTAGAATTCTTCCCTACCTCTTTCCTCTGCCGAGATACATGCATTTATCTACAGCTGCATACAGCACTTGGGAGACAATTCGAATAGAAGCAAAACATTCTTGGGGTAAAACCTAAAGGGAAAAGCCTAGCACCACATAGCATTGGCCATCTGATCTAACTTCTGGAGACAGTCAAAATGATCCTTAGAATTCTTCCCTACCTCTTTCCTCTGCCGAGATGCATGCATTCATCTACAGCTGCATAAAGGAATTGGGAGACAATTCGAATAGAAGCAAAACATTCTTGGGGTAAAACCTAAAGGGAAAAGCCCAGCACCACATTGCATTGGCCATCTGATCTAACTTCTGGAGACAGTCAGAATGACCCTTAGCATTCTTCCCTACCTATTTCCTCGGTCGAGATCCATGCATTCATCTACAGCTGCATACAGCACTTGGGAGACAATCCCAATAGAAGCAAAACATTCTTGGGGTAAAACCTAAAGGCAAAAGCCTAGCACCACATTGCATTGGCCATCTGATCTAACTTCTGGAGACAGTCAGAATGACCCTTAGCATTCTTCCCTACCTATTTCCTCGGTCGAGATCCATGCATTCATCTACAGCTGCATACACCACTTCTGAGACAATTCGAATAGAAGCAAACCATTCTTGGGGTAAAACCTAAAGGGAAAAGCCTAGCACCACATTGCATTGGCCATCTGATCTCACGTCTGGAGACAGTCAAAATGATCCTTAGAATTCTTCCCTACCTCTTTCCTCTGCCGAGATACATGCATTCATCTACAGTTGCATAGAGCAACTCTGAGACACTTCGAATAGAAGCAAAACATTCTTGGGGTAAAACCGAAAGGGAAAAGCCTAGCGCCACATTGCATTGGCCTTCTGATCTAACTTCAGGAGACAGTCTAAATGATCCTTAGAATTCTTCCCTACCTCTTTCCTCTGCCGAGATACATGCATTTATCTACAGCTGCATACAGCACTTGGGAGACAATTCGAATAAAAGCAAAACATTCTTGGGGTAAAACCCAAAGGGACAAGCCTGGCACCACATTGCATTGGCCATCTGATCTCACTTCTGGAGACAGTCAAAATGATCCTTAGAATTCTTCCCTACCTCTTTCCTCGGCCGAGATACATGCATTTATCTAAAGCTGCATACAGCACTTGGGAGACAATTCGAATAGAAGCAAAACATTCTTGGGGTAAATCCTAAAAAGAAAAGCCTAGCACCACATTTCATTGGCCATCTGATCTAACTTCTGGAGACAGTCAAAATGCTCCTTTGAATTCTTCCCTACCTCTTTCCTCTGCCGAGATACATGCATTCATCTACAGCTGCATACAGCTCTTCTGAGACAAGTCGAATAGAAGCAAAACATTCTTGGGGTAAAACCTAAAGGGAAAAGCCTAGCACCACATTGCATTGGCCATCTGATCTAACTTCTGGAGACAGTCAAAATGATCCATAGAATTCTTCCCTACCTCTTTCCTCGGCCGAGATACATGCATTCATCTACAGCTGCATACAGCTCTTCTGAGACAATTTGAATAGAAGCAAAACATTCTTGGGGTAAAACCTAAAGGGAAAAGCCTAGCACCACATTGCATTGGCCATCTGATCTAACTTCTGGAGACAGTCAAAATGATCCTTAGAATTCTTCCCTTCCTCTTTCCTCTGCCGAGATACATGCATTCATCTACAGTTGCATAGAGCAACTCTGAGACAATTCAAATAGAAGCAAAACATTCTTGGGGTAAAACCTAAAGGGAAAAGCCTAGCGCCACATTGCATTGGCCATCTGATCTAACTTCAGGAGACAGTCTAAATGATCCTTAGAATTCTTCCCTACCTCTTTCCCCGGCCGAGATACATGCATTCATCTACAGTTGCATAGAGCACCTCTGAGACAATTCGAATAGAAGCAATACATTCTTGGGGTAAAACCTAAAAAGAAAAGCCTAGCACCACATTGCATTGGCCATCTAATCTAAATTCTGGAGACAGTCAAAATGATCCTTAGAATTCTTCCCTACCTCTTTCCTCGTCCGAGATACATGCATTCATCTACAGCTGCATAAAGCACTTGAGAGACAATTCGAATAGAAGCAAAACATTCTTGGGGTAAAACCTAAAGGGAAAAGCCTAGCACCACATTGCATTGCCCATCTGATCTGACTTCTGGAGACAGTCAGAATGACCCTTAGCATTCTTCCCTACCTATTTCCTCGGTCGAGATACATGCATTCATATACAGCTGCATGCAGCACCTGGGAGACAATCCCAATAGAAGCAAAACATTCTTGGGGTAAAACCTAAAGGGAAAAGCCTAGCACCACATTGCATTGGCCATCTGATCTAACTTCTGGAGACAGTCAAAATGATCCTTAGAATTCTTCCCTACCTCTTTCCTCTGCCGAGATACATGCATTCATCTACAGCTGCATACAGCACTTCTGAGACAATTCGAATAGAAGCAAACCATTCTTGGGGTAAAACCTAACAGGAATAGCCTAGCACCACATTGCATTGGCCATCTGATCTAACTTCTGGAGACAGTCAAAATGCTTCTTTGAATTCTTCCCTACCTCTTTCCTCTGCCGAGATACATGCATTCATCTACAGCTGCATACAGCACTTGTGAGACAAATCGAATAGAAGCAAAACATTCTTGGGGTAAAACCTAAAGGGAAAAGCCTAGCATATCGAATAGGAGCAAAACATTCTTGGGGTAAATCCTAAAGGGGAAAGCCTAGCCCCACATTGCATTGGCCATCTGATCTAACTGCTGGAGACAGTCAAAATGGTCCTTAGAATTCTTCCCTACCTCTTTCCTCGGCCGAGATACATGCATTAATCTACAGCTGCATACTGCGCATAGGAGACAATTCGCATAGAAGCAAAACATTCTTGGGGTAAAACCTAAAGAGAAAAGCCTAGCACCACATTGCATTGGCCATCTGATCTAACATCTGGAGACAGTCAAAATGCTCCTTAGAATTCTTCCCTACCTCTTTCCTCGGCCGAGATACATGCATTCGTCTGCAGCTGCATACAGCACGTCTGAGACAATTCGAATAGAAGCAAAACATTCTTGGGGTAAAAGCTGAAGGGAAAAGCCTGGCACCACATTGCATTGGCCATCTGATCTAACTTCTGGAGACAGTCAAAATGATCCTTAGAATTCTTCCCTACCTCTTTCCTCGGCCGAGATACATGCATTAATCTACAGCTGCATACAGCACATAGGAGACAATTCGCATAGAAGCAAAACATTCTTGGGGTAAAACCTAAAGAGAAAAGCCTAGCACCACATTGCATTGGCCATCTGATCTAACTTCTGGAGACAGTCAAAATGATCCTTAGAATTCTTCCCTACCTCTTTCCTCTCCCGAGATACATGCATTCATCCACAGCTGCATAGAGCAACTCTGAGACAATTCGAATAGAAGCAAAACATTCTTGGGGTAAAACCTAAAGGGAAAAGCCTAGCACCACATAGCATTGGCCATCTGATCTAACTTCTCGAGACAGTCAAAATGCTCCTTAGAATTCTTCCCTACCTCTTTCCTCTGCCGAGATACATGCATTTATCTACAGCTGCATACAGCACTTGGGAGACAATTCGAATAGAAGCAAAACATTCTTGGGGTAAAACCTAAAGGGAAAAGCCTAGCACCACATTGCATTGGCCATCTGATCTAACTTCTGGAGACAGTCAAAATGATCCTTAGAATTCTTCCCTACCTCTTTCCTCTGCCGAGAGACATGCTTTCATCTACAGCTGCATAAAGGAATTGGGAGACAATTCGAATAGAAGCAAAACATTCTTGGGGTAAAACCCAAAGGGACAAGCCTGGCACCACATTGCATTGGCCATCTGATCTCACTTCTGGAGACAGTCAAAATGATCCTTAGAATTCTTCCCTACCTCTTTCCTCTGCCGAGATGCATGCATTCATCTACAGCTGCATAAAGGAATTGGGAGACAATTCGAATAGAAGCAAAACATTCTTGGGGTAAAACCTAAAGGGAAAAGCCTAGCACCGCATTGCATTGGCCATCTGATCTAACTTCTGGAGACAGTCAAAATGATCCTTAGAATTCTTCCCTACCTCTTTCCTCTGCCGAGATGCATGCATTCATCTACAGCTGCATAAAGGAATTGGGAGACAATTCGAATAGAAGCAAAACATTCTTGGGGTAAAACCTAAAGGGAAAAGCCTAGCACCACATTGCATTGGCCATCTGATCTAACTTCTGGAGACAGTCAGAATGACCCTTAGCATTCTTCCCTACCTATTTCCTCGGTCGAGATCCATGCATTCATCTACAGCTGCATACAGCACTTGGGAGACAATCCCAATAGAAGCAAAACATTCTTGGGGTAAAACCCAAAGGGACAAGCATGGCACCACATTTCATTGGCCATCTGATCTAACTTCTCGAGACAGTCAAAATGCTCCTTTGAATTCTTCCCTACCTCTTTCCTCTGCCGAGATACATGCATTCATCTACAGCTGCATACAGCTCTTCTGAGACAAGTCGAATAGAAGCAAAACATTCTTGGGGTAAAACCTAAAGGGAAAAGCCTAGCACCACATTGCATTGGCCATCTGATCTAACTTCTGGAGACAGTCAAAATGATCCTTGGAATTCTTCCCTACCTCTTTCCTCTGCCGAGATACATGCATTCATCTACAGCTGCATACAGCTCTTCTGAGACAATTCGAATAGAAGCAAAACATTCTTGGGGTAAAACCTAAAGGGAAAAGCCTAGCACCACATTGCATTGGCCATCTGATCTAACTTCTGGAGACAGTCAAAATGATCCTTAGAATTCTTCCCTACCTCTTTCCTCTGCCGAGATACATGCATTCATCTACAGCTGCATACAGCACTTGTGAGACAATTCGAATAGAAGCAAACCATTCTTGGGGTAAAACCTAAAGGGAACAGCGTAGCACCACATTGCATTGGCCATCTGATCTAACTTCTAGAGACAGTCAAAATGCTCCTTAGAATTCTTCCCTACCTATTTCCTCTGCCGAGATACATGCATTTATCTACAGCTGCATACAGCACTGGGGAGACATTTCGAATAGAAGCAAAACATTCTTGGGGTAAAACCTAAAGGGAAAAGCCTAGCACCGCATTGCATTGGCCATCTGATCTCACTTCTGGAGACAGTCAGAATGACCCTTAGCATTCTTCCCTACCTATTTCCTCGGTCGAGATACATGCATTCATATACAGCTGCATGCAGCACTTGGGAGACAATCCCAATAGAAGCAAAACATTCTTGGGGTAAAACCTAAAGGGAAAAGCCTAGCACCACATTGCATTGGCCATCTGACCTAACTTCTGGAGACAGTCAAAATGCTTCTTTGAATTCTTCCCTACCTCTTTCCTCTGCCGAGATACATGCGTTCATCTACAGCTGCATACAGCACTTGTGAGACAAATCGAATAGAAGCAAAACATTCTTGGGGTAAAACCTAAATGGAAAAAGCCTAGCATTTCGAATACGAGCAAAACATTCTTGGGGTAAATCCTAAAGGGAAAAGCCTAGCACCACATTGCATTGGCCATCTGATCTAACTTCTGGAGTCCGTCAAAAAGATCCTAAGAATTCTTACCTACCTCTTTCCTCTGCCGAGATTCATGCATTCATCTACAGCTGCATACAGAAATTCTGAGGCAATTCGAATAGAAGAAAACATTCTTGGGGTAAAAGCTAAAGGGAAAAGCCTAGCAATTCGAATAGGAGCAAAACATTCTTGGGGTAAAACCTAAAGGGGAAAGCCTAGCACCACATTGCATTGGCCATCTGATCTAACTTCTGGAGACAGTCAAAATGCACCTTAGAATTCTTCCCTACCTCTTTCCTCGGCCGAGATACATGCATTCATCTACAGCTGCATACAGTACATAGGAGACAATTCGAAGAGAAGCAAAACATTCTTGGGGTAAAACCTAAAGGGAAAAGCCCAGCACCACATTGCATTGGCCATCTGATCTAACTTCTCGAGACAGTCAAAATGATCCATAGAATTCTGCCCTACCTCTTTCCTCTGCCGAGATACATGCATTCATCTACAGCTGCATACAACAATTCTGAGACAATTCGAATAGAAGCAAAACATTCTTGGGGTAAAACCTAAGAGGAAAAGCCTAGCACCACATTGCATTGGCCATCTGATCTAACTTCTGGAGACAGTCAAAATGATCCTTAGAATTCTTCCCTACCTCTTTCCTCTCCCGAGATACATGCATTCATCCACAGCTGCATAGCGCAACTCTGAGACAATTCGAATAGAAGCAAAACATTCTTGGGGTAAAACCTAAAGGGAAAAGCCTAGCACCACATAGCATTGGCCATCTGATCTAACTTCTCGAGACAGTCAAAATGCTCCTTAGAATTCTTCCCTACCTCTTTCCTCTGCCGAGATACATGCATTTATCTACAGCTGCATACAGCACTTGGGAGACAATTCGAATAGAAGCAAAACATTCTTGGGGTAAAACCTAAAGGGAAAAGCCTAGCACCACATTGCATTGGCCATCTGATCTAACTTCTGGAGACAGTCAAAATGATCCTTAGAATTCTTCCCTACCTCTTTCCTCTCCCGAGATACATGCATTCATCCACAGCTGCATAGCGCAACTCTGAGACAATTCGAATAGAAGCAAAACATTCTTGGGGTAAAACCTAAAGGGAAAAGCCTAGCACCACATTGCATTGGCCATCTGATCTAACTTCTGGAGACAGTCAAAATGATCCTTAGAATTCTTCCCTACCTCTTTCCTCTGCCAAGATACATGCATTCATCTACAGCTGCATACAGCACTTCTGAGACAATTCGAATAGAAGCAAACCATTCTTGGGGTAAAACCTAAAGGGAAAAGCCTAGCACCACATTGCATTGGCCATCTGATCTCACTTCTGGAGACAGTCAAAATGATCCTTAGAATTCTTCCCTACCTCTTTCCTCTGCCGAGATACATGCATTCATCTACAGTTGCATAGAGCAACTCTGAGACACTTCGAATAGAAGCAAAACATTCTTGGAGTAAAACCGAAAGGGAAAAGCCTAGCGCCACATTGCATTGGCCTTCTGATCTAACTTCAGGAGACAGTCAAAATGATCCTTAGAATTCTTCCCTACCTCTTTCCTCTGCTGAGATACATGCATTTATCTACAGCTGCATACAGCACTTGGGAGACAATTCGAATAAAAGCAAAACATTCTTGGGGTAAAACCCAAAGGGACAAGCCTGGCACCACATTGCATTGGCCATCTGATCTTACTTCTGGAGACAGTCAAAATGATCCTTAGAATTCTTCCCTACCTCTTTCCTCGGCCGAGATACATGCATTTATGTAAAGCTGCATACAGCACTTGGGAGACAATTCGAATAGAAGCAAAACATTCTTGGGGTAAAACCTAAAAAGAAAAGCCTAGCACCACATTTCATTGGCCATCTGATCTAACTTCTGGAGACAGTCAAAATGCTCCTTTGAATTCTTCCCTACCTCTTTCCTCTGCCGAGATACATGCATTCATCTACAGCTGCATACAGCTCTTCTGAGACAAGTCGAATAGAAGCAAAAAATTCTTGGGGTAAAACCTAAAGGGAAAAGCCTAGCACCACATTGCATTGGCCATCTGATCTAACTTCTGGAGACAGTCAAAATGATCCTTAGAATTCTTCCCTACCTCTTTCCTCTGCCGAGATACATGCATTCATCTACAGCTGCATACAGCTCTTCTGAGACAATTCGAATAGAAGCAAAACATTCTTGGGGTAAAACCTAAAGGGAAAAGCCTAGCACCACATTGCATTGGCCATCTGATCTAACTTCTGGAGACAGTCAAAATGATCCTTAGAATTCTTCCCTACCTCTTTCCTCTGCCGAGATACATGCATTCATCTACAGCTGCATACAGCTCTTCTGAGACAATTCGAATAGAAGCAAACCATTCTTGGGGTAAAACCTAAAGGGAACAGCGTAGCACCACATTGCATTGGCCATCTGATCTAACTTCTCGAGACAGTCAAAATGCTCCTTAGAATTCTTCCCTACCTCTTTCCTCTGCCGAGATTCATGCATTCATCTACAGCTGCATACAGAAATTCTGAGGCAATTCGAATAGAAGCAAAACATTCTTGGGGTAAAACCTAAAGGGAAAAGCCTAGCAATTCGAATAGGAGCAAAACATTCTTGGGGTAAAACCTAAAGGGGAAAGCCTAGCACCACATTGCATTGGCCATCTGATCTAACATCTGGAGACAGTCAAAATGATCCTTAGAATTCTTCCCTACCTCTTTCCTCGGCCGAGATACATGCATTCGTCTGCAGCTGCATACAGCACTTCTGAGACAATTCGAATAGAAGCAAAACATTCTTGGGGTAAAACCTAAAGGGAAAAGCCTAGCACCACATTGCATTGGTGTCAAGGTCCGGAGACATTAGATGTCCCGGTCCAGAGACACAGTTCTTTTAAATATTCCCGTGTTGTGAAATTAAAGGCACAAACGAGGCCAAAGTATCAACAGCTAGACTATTTAATAAATAAAGTGGACATAAGAAAGGAAGAGGGAGAAAATAGAGAAAGTGGACATAAGAAGGGAAAGGGAGAAAAGAGAGAGAGAGAGAGAGGGACGAGAGATAGAAGAGGAAAGGAATTATATTACCACACCCCTCATCCCCCCCCAAGATAAAGTCTGTGGAGGAAAGGTGCTGCAGGAGATGTTGGGTTTGTAGAGACACCGTGGTGAGGCTTTTGCTGGGGAACAGCTGTGGTCCTCTGGGGAGATGTTGGGTTGATACAGGAACGGTGCTGAGGATTCGGCGGGAGCTGTGGTCCTCCGGGCTGCTTCTTTTCTCCGGAGCAGCATCGTCCCGGCTTTCTCTTCTCAGCGGCCTGGCCCGTCTCCTGTGTTTTCCTTCATCACCGTTTTTCTCCTCTGTTTCTCTCCTCTGTTTCTCTCCTCTGTTTCTCTCCTGTGTTTCTCTCCTGTGTTTCTCTCTACAAACCAGTAGTTGCTCAAGTCTTTTATACAGTTTTTTAGTCCTTAGGTATGTAGTCAAATATTGTCCCTCAGGAATTCCAGTGGCAGGAAATCTGTGTGTTTGGGCAAGACCCTGGCTGGAGGAGGGGGGAATCTCCGTCTACCCTGTCTCCATCCAGACAAAGCTCAGGAAACAGGTGGTGATTATCTTGCCCTAAAGGTGTGATGGCTGGGTCCTTGGGTCCATTGTTGTAGTCCCGTGTTATCACGATGCAATCACAAGCTGATTTGCATCCAGGATTGGTGGACAGGATTCTTTCCACCTTCTTTCCAGTGGCTCTGCTATCACTTTTATCTTTGTTGACTCACATAGAGAGAGACAAACTTATTAGACTCTCATAATTGGCCATCTGATCTAACTTCTGGAGACAGTCAAAATGCACCTTAGAATTCTTCCCTACCTCTTTCCTCGGCCGAGATACATGCATTCATCTACAGCTGCATACAGTGCATAGGAGACAATTCGAAGAGAAGCAAAACATTCTTGGGGTAAAACCTAAAGGGAAAAGCCTAGCACCACATTGCATTGGCCATCTGATCTAACTTCTGGAGACAGTCAAAATGCACCTTAGAATTCTTCCCTACCTCTTTCCTCGGCCGAGATACATGCATTCATCTACAGCTGCTTACAACAATTCTGAGACAATTCGAATAGAAGCAAAACATTCTTGGGGTAAAACCTAAGAGGAAAAGCCTAGCACCACATTGCATTGGCCATCTGATCTAACTTCTGGAGACAGTCAAAATGATCCTTAGAATTCTTCCCTACCTCTTTCCTCTCCCGAGATACATGCATTCATCCACAGCTGCATAGCGCAACTCTGAGACAATTCGAATAGAAGCAAAACATTCTTGGGGTAAAACCTAAAGGGAAAAGCCTAGCACCACATTGCATTGGCCATCTGATCTAACTTCTGGAGACAGTCAAAATGATCCTTAGAATTCTTCCCTACCTCTTTCCTCTGCCAAGATACATGCATTCATCTACAGCTGCATACAGCACTTCTGAGACAATTCGAATAGAAGCAAACCATTCTTGGGGTAAAACCTAAAGGGAAAAGCCTAGCACCACATTGCATTGGCCATCTGATCTCACTTCTGGAGACAGTCAAAATGATCCTTAGAATTCTTCCCTACCTCTTTCCTCTGCCGAGATACATGCATTCATCTACAGTTGCATAGAGCAACTCTGAGACACTTCGAATAGAAGCAAAACATTCTTGGGGTAAAACCGAAAGGGAAAAGCCTAGCGCCACATTGCATTGGCCTTCTGATCTAACTTCAGGAGACAGTCAAAATGATCCTTAGAATTCTTCCCTACCTCTTTCCTCTGCTGAGATACATGCATTTATCTACAGCTGCATACAGCACTTGGGAGACAATTCGAATAAAAGCAAAACATTCTTGGGGTAAAACCCAAAGGGACAAGCCTGGCACCACATTGCATTGGCCATCTGATCTTACTTCTGGAGACAGTCAAAATGATCCTTAGAATTCTTCCCTTCCTCTTTCCTCGGCCGAGATACATGCATTTATGTAAAGCTGCATACAGCACTTGGGAGACAATTCGAATAGAAGCAAAACATTCTTGGGGTAAAACCTAAAAAGAAAAGCCTAGCACCACATTTCATTGGCCATCTGATCTAACTTCTGGAGACAGTCAAAATGCTCCTTTGAATTCTTCCCTACCTCTTTCCTCTGCCGAGATACATGCATTCATCTACAGCTGCATACAGCTCTTCTGAGACAAGTCGAATAGAAGCAAAAAATTCTTGGGGTAAAACCTAAAGGGAAAAGCCTAGCACCACATTGCATTGGCCATCTGATCTAACTTCTGGAGACAGTCAAAATGATCCTTAGAATTCTTCCCTACCTCATTCCTCTGCCGAGATACATGCATTCATCTACAGCTGCATACAGCTCTTCTGAGACAATTCGAATAGAAGCAAAACATTCTTGGGGTAAAACCTAAAGGGAAAAGCCTAGCACCACATTGCATTGGCCATCTGATCTAACTTCTGGAGACAGTCAAAATGATCCTTAGAATTCTTCCCTACCTCTTTCCTCTGCCGAGATACATGCATTCATCTACAGCTGCATACAGCTCTTCTGAGACAATTCGAATAGAAGCAAACCATTCTTGGGGTAAAACCTAAAGGGAACAGCGTAGCACCACATTGCATTGGCCATCTGATCTAACTTCTCGAGACAGTCAAAATGCTCCTTAGAATTCTTCCCTACCTCTTTCCTCTGCCGAGATTCATGCATTCATCTACAGCTGCATACAGAAATTCTGAGGCAATTCGAATAGAAGCAAAACATTCTTGGGGTAAAACCTAAAGGGAAAAGCCTAGCACCACATTGCATTGGCCATCTGATCTAACTTCTGGAGACAGTCAAAATGATCCTTAGAATTCTTCCCTACCTCTTTCCTCTGCCGAGATACATGCATTCATCTACAGCTGCATACAGCACTTCTGAGACAATTCGAATAGAAGCAAACCATTCTTGGGGTAAAACCTAAAGGGAACAGCGTAGCACCACATTGCATTGGCCATCTGATCTAACTTCTGGAGTCCGTCAAAAAGATCCTAAGAATTCTTCCCTACCTCTTTCCTCTGCCGAGATTCATGCATTCATCTACAGCTGCATACAGAAATTCTGAGGCAATTCGAATAGAAGCAAAACATTCTTGGGGTAAAACCTAAAGGGAAAAGCCTAGCAATTCGAATAGGAGCAAAACATTCTTGGGGTAAAACCTAAAGGGGAAAGCCTAGCACCACATTGCATTGGCCATCTGATCTAACATCTGGAGACAGTCAAAATGATCCTTAGAATTCTTCCCTACCTCTTTCCTCGGCCGAGATACATGCATTCGTCTGCAGCTGCATACAGCACTTCTGAGACAATTCGAATAGAAGCAAAACATTCTTGGGGTAAAACCTAAAGGGAAAAGCCTAGCACCACATTGCATTGGTGTCAAGGTCCGGAGACATTAGATGTCCCGGTCCAGAGACACAGTTCTTTTAAATATTCCCGTGTTGTGAAATTAAAGGCACAAACGAGGCCAAAGTATCAACAGCTAGACTATTTAATAAATAAAGTGGACATAAGAAAGGAAGAGGGAGAAAATAGAGAAAGTGGACATAAGAAGGGAAAGGGAGAAAAGAGAGAGAGAGAGAGAGGGACGAGAGATAGAAGAGGAAAGGAATTATATTACCACACCCCTCATCCCCCCCCAAGATAAAGTCTGTGGAGGAAAGGTGCTGCAGGAGATGTTGGGTTTGTAGAGACACCGTGGTGAGGCTTTTGCTGGGGAACAGCTGTGGTCCTCTGGGGAGATGTTGGGTTGATACAGGAACGGTGCTGAGGATTCGGCGGGAGCTGTGGTCCTCCGGGCTGCTTCTTTTCTCCGGAGCAGCATCGTCCCGGCTTTCTCTTCTCAGCGGCCTGGCCCGTCTCCTGTGTTTTCCTTCATCACCGTTTTTCTCCTCTGTTTCTCTCCTCTGTTTCTCTCCTCTGTTTCTCTCCTGTGTTTCTCTCCTGTGTTTCTCTCTACAAACCAGTAGTTGCTCAAGTCTTTTATACAGTTTTTTAGTCCTTAGGTATGTAGTCAAATATTGTCCCTCAGGAATTCCAGTGGCAGGAAATCTGTGTGTTTGGGCAAGACCCTGGCTGGAGGAGGGGGGAATCTCCGTCTACCCTGTCTCCATCCAGACAAAGCTCAGGAAACAGGTGGTGATTATCTTGCCCTAAAGGTGTGATGGCTGGGTCCTTGGGTCCATTGTTGTAGTCCCGTGTTATCACGATGCAATCACAAGCTGATTTGCATCCAGGATTGGTGGACAGGATTCTTTCCACCTTCTTTCCAGTGGCTCTGCTATCACTTTTATCTTTGTTGACTCACATAGAGAGAGACAAACTTATTAGACTCTCACAATTGGCCATCTGATCTAACTTCTGGAGACAGTCAAAATGCACCTTAGAATTCTTCCCTACCTCTTTCCTCGGCCGAGATACATGCATTCATCTACAGCTGCATACAGCACTTGGGAGACAATTCGAATAGAAGAAAAACTTTCTTGGGGTAAAACCTAAAGGGAAAAGCCTAGCACCACATTGCATTGGCCATCTGATCTAACTTCTGGAGACAGTCAAAATGCACCTTAGAATTCTTCCCTACCTCTTTCCTCGGCCGAGATACATGCATTCATCTACAGCTGCTTACAACAATTCTGAGACAATTCGAATAGAAGCAAAACATTCTTGGGGTAAAACCTAAGAGGAAAAGCCTAGCACCACATTGCATTGGCCATCTGATCTAACTTCTGGAGACAGTCAAAATGATCCTTAGAATTCTTCCCTACCTCTTTCCTCTCCCGAGATACATGCATTCATCTACAGCTGCATAAAGCACTTCGGAGACAATTCGGGTAGAAGAAACCATCCTTGGGGTAAAACCTAAAGGGAAAAGCCTAGCACCACATAGCATTGGCCATCTGATCTAACTTCTCGAGACAGTCAAAATGCTCCTTAGAATTCTTCCCTACCTCTTTCCTCTGCCGAGATACATGCATTTATCTACAGCTGCATACAGCACTTGGGAGACAATTCGAATAGAAGCAAAACATTCTTGGGGTAAAACCTAAAGGGAAAAGCCCAGCACCGCATTGCATTGGCCATCTGATCTAACTTCTGGAGACAGTCAAAATGATCCTTAGAATTCTTCCCTACCTCTTTCCTCTGCCGAGATGCATGCATTCATCTACAGCTGCATAAAGGAATTGGGAGACAATTCGAATAGAAGCAAAACATTCTTGGGGTAAAACCAAAAGGGAAAAGCCTAGCACCACATTGCATTGGCCATCTGATCTAACTTCTGGAGACAGTCAGAATGATCCTTAGAATTCTTCCCTACCTCTTTCCTCGGTCGAGATACATGCATTCATCTACAGCTGCATACAGCACTTCTGAGACAATTCGAATAGAAGCAAAACATTCTTGTGGTAAAACCTAAAGGGAAAAGCCTAGCACCACATTGCATTGGCCATCTGATCTAACTTCTGGAGACAGTCAAAATGATCCTTAGAATTCTTCCCTACCTCTTTCCTCTCCCGAGATACATGCATTCATCCACAGCTGCATAGAGCAACTCTGAGACAATTCGAATAGAAGCAAAACATTCTTGGGGTAAAACCTAAAGGGAAAAGCCTAGCACCACATTGCATTGGCCATCTGATCTAACTTCTGGACACAGTCAAAATGATCCTTAGAATTCTTCCCTACCTCTTTCCTCTGCCAAGATACATGCATTCATCTACAGCTGCATAAAGCACTTCGGAGACAATTCGGGTAGAAGAAACCATTCTTGGGGTAAAACCTAAAGGGAAAAGCCTAGCACCACATAGCATTGGCCATCTGATCTAACTTCTCGAGACAGTCAAAATGATCCTTAGAATTCTTCCCTACCTCTTTCCTCTGCCGAGATACATGCATTTATCTACAGCTGCATACAGCACTTGGGAGACAATTCGAATAGAAGCAAAACATTCTTGGGGTAAAACCTAAAGGGAAAAGCCTAGCACCACATTGCATTGGCCATCTGATCTAACTTCTGGAGACAGTCAAAATGATCCTTAGAATTCTTCCCTACCTATTTCCTCTGCCAAGATACATGCATTCATCTACAGCTGCATAAAGCACTTCGGAGACAATTCGGGTAGAAGAAACCATCCTTGGGGTAAAACCTAAAGGGAAAAGCCTAGCACCACATAGCATTGGCCATCTGATCTAACTTCTCGAGACAGTCAAAATGCTCCTTAGAATTCTTCCCTACCTCTTTCCTCTGCCGAGATACATGCATTTATCTACAGCTGCATACAGCACTTGGGAGACAATTCGAATAGAAGCAAAACATTCTTGGGGTAAAACCTAAAGGGAAAAGCCCAGCACCGCATTGCATTGGCCATCTGATCTAACTTCTGGAGACAGTCAAAATGATCCTTAGAATTCTTCCCTACCTCTTTCCTCTGCCGAGATGCATGCATTCATCTACAGCTGCATAAAGGAATTGGGAGACAATTCGAATAGAAGCAAAACATTCTTGGGGTAAAACCAAAAGGGAAAAGCCTAGCACCACATTGCATTGGCCATCTGATCTAACTTCTGGAGACAGTCAGAATGATCCTTAGAATTCTTCCCTACCTCTTTCCTCGGTCGAGATACATGCATTCATCTACAGCTGCATACAGCACTTCTGAGACAATTCGAATAGAAGCAAAACATTCTTGTGGTAAAACCTAAAGGGAAAAGCCTAGCACCACATTGCATTGGCCATCTGATCTAACTTCTGGAGACAGTCAAAATGATCCTTAGAATTCTTCCCTACCTCTTTCCTCTCCCGAGATACATGCATTCATCCACAGCTGCATAGAGCAACTCTGAGACAATTCGAATAGAAGCAAAACATTCTTGGGGTAAAACCTAAAGGGAAAAGCCTAGCACCACATTGCATTGGCCATCTGATCTAACTTCTGGAGACAGTCAAAATGATCCTTAGAATTCTTCCCTACCTCTTTCCTCTGCCAAGATACATGCATTCATCTACAGCTGCATAAAGCACTTCGGAGACAATTCGGGTAGAAGAAACCATTCTTGGGGTAAAACCTAAAGGGAAAAGCCTAGCACCACATAGCATTGGCCATCTGATCTAACTTCTCGAGACAGTCAAAATGATCCTTAGAATTCTTCCCTACCTCTTTCCTCTGCCGAGATACATGCATTTATCTACAGCTGCATACAGCACTTGGGAGACAATTCGAATAGAAGCAAAACATTCTTGGGGTAAAACCTAAAGGGAAAAGCCTAGCACCACATAGCATTGGCCATCTGATCTAACTTCTCGAGACAGTCAAAATGCTCCTTAGAATTCTTCCCTACCTCTTTCCTCTGCAGAGATGCATGCATTCATCTACAGCTGCATAAAGGAATTGGGAGACAATTCGAATAGAAGCAAAACATTCTTGGAGTAAAACCTAAAGGGAAAAGCCTAGCACCACATTGCATTGGCCATCTGATCTAACTTCTCGAGACAGTCAAAATGCTCCTTAGAATTCTTCCCTACCTCTTTCCTCTGCCGAGATACATGCATTCATCTACGGTTGCATAGAGCAACTCTGAGACACTTCGAATAGAAGCAAAACATCCTTGGGGTAAAACCTAAAGGGAAAAGCCTAGCACCACATAGCATTGGCCATCTGACCTAACTTCTCGAGACAGTCAAAATGCTCCTTAGAATTCTTCCCTACCTCTTTCCTCTGCCGAGATACATGCATTCATCTACAGCTGCATACAGCGCTTGGGAGACAATTCGAATAGAAGCAAAACATTCTTGGGGTAAAACCTAAAGGGAAAAGCCTAGCACCGAATTGCATTGGCCATCTGATCTGACTTCTGGAGACAGTCAAAATGATCCTTAGAATTCTTCCCTACCTCTTTCCTCTGCCGAGATGCAAGCATTCATCTACAGCTGCATAAAGGAATTGGGAGACAATTCGAATAGAAGCAAAACATTCTTGGGGTAAAACCCAAAGGGAAAAGCCTAGCACCACATTGCATTGGCCATCTGATCTCACTTCTGGAGACAGTCAAAATGATCCTTAGAATTCTTCCCTACCTCTTTCCTCGGCCGAGATACATGCATTTATCTAAAGCTGCATACAGCACTTGGGAGACAATTCGAATAGAAGCAAAACATTCTTGGGGTAAAACCTAAAAAGAAAAGCCTAGCGCCACATTTCATTGGCCATCTGATCTAACTTCTGGAGACAGTCAAAATGCTCCTTTGAATTCTTCCCTACCTCTTTCCTCTGCCGAGATACATGCATTCATCTACAGCTGCATACAGCTCTTCTGAGACAAGTCGAATAGAAGCAAAACATTCTTGGGGTAAAACCTAAAGGGAAAAGCCTAGCACCACATTGCATTGGCCATCTGATCTAACTTCTGGAGACAGTCAAAATGATCCTTAGAATTCTTCCCTACCTCTTTCCTCTGCCGAGATACATGCATTCATCTACAGCTGCATACAGCACTTCTGAGACAATTCGAATAGAAGCAAAACATTCTTGGGGTAAAACCTAAAGGGAAAAGCCTAGCACCACATTGCATTGGCCATCTGATCTAACTTCTGGAGACAGTCAAAATGATCCTTAGAATTCTTCCCTACCTCTTTCCTCTCCCGAGATACATGCATTCATCTACAGCAGCATACAGCACTTCTGAGACAATTCGAATAGAAGCAAACCATTCTTGGGCTAAAACCTAAAGGGAACAGCGTAGCAACACATTGCATTGGCCATCTGATCTCACTTCTGGAGACAGTCAAAATGATCCTTAGAATTCTTCCCTACCTCTTTCCTCTGCCGAGATACAAGCATTCATCTACAGTTGCATAGAGCAACTCTGAGACACTTCGAATAGAAGCAAAACATTCTTGGGGTAAAACCTAAAGGGAAAAGCCTAGCAGGACATTGCATAGGCTATCTGATCTAACTTCTGGAGACAGTCAAAATGCTCCTTAGAATTCTTCCCTACCTCTTTCCTCGGCCGAGATACATGCATTCATCTACAGCTGCATAAAGGAATTGGGAGACAATTCGAATAGAAGCAAAACATTCTTGGGGTAAAACCTAAAGGGAAAAGCCTAGCACCACATTGCATTGGCCATCTGATCTAACTTCTGGAGACGGTCAAAATGATCCTTAGATTTCTTCCCTACCTCTTTCCTCTGCCGAGATGCATGCATTCATCTACAGCTGCATAAAGGAATTGGGAGACAATTCGAATAGAAGCAAAACATTCTTGGGGTAAAAGCTAAAGGGAAAAGCCTAGCACCACATTGCATTGGCCATCTGATCTAACTTCTGGAGACAGTCAGAATGACCCTTAGCATTCTTCCCTACCTATTTCCTCGGTCGAGATCCATGCATTCATCTACAGCTGCATACAGCACTTGGGCGACAATCCCAATAGAAGCAAAACATTCTTGGGGTAAAACCTAAAGGCAAAAGCCTAGCACCACATTGCATTGGCCATCTGACCTCACTTCTGGAGACAGTCAAAATGATCCTTAGAATTCTTCCCTACCTCTTTCCTCTCCCAAGATACATGCATTCATCTACAGCTGCATACAGCACTTCTGAGACAATTCGAATAGAAGCAAACCATTCTTGGGGTAAAACCTAAAGGGAAAAGCCTAGCACCACATTGCATTGGCCATCTGATCTCACTTCTGGAGACAGTCAAAATGATCCTTAGAATTCTTCCCTACCTCTTTCCTCTGCCGAGATACATGCATTCATCTACAGTTGCATAGAGCAACTCTGAGACACTTCGAATAGAAGCAAAACATTCTTGGGCTAAAACCTAAAGGGAAAAGCCTAGCGCCACATTGCATTGGCCTTCTGATCTAACTTCAGGAGACAGTCTAAATGATCCTTAGAATTCTTCCCTACCTCTTTCCTCTGCCGAGATACATGCATTTATCTACAGCTGCATACAGCACTTGGGAGACAATTCGAATAAAAGCAAAACATTCTTGGGGTAAAACCTAAAAAGAAAAGCCTAGCGCCACATTTCATTGGCCATCTGATCTAACTTCTGGAGACAGTCAAAATGCTCCTTTGAATTCTTCCCTACCTCTTTCCTCTGCCGAGATACATGCATTCATCTACAGCTGCATACAGCTCTTCTGAGACAAGTCGAATAGAAGCAAAACATTCTTGGGGTAAAACCTAAAGGGAAAAGCCTAGCACCACATTGCATTGGCCATCTGATCTAACTTCTGGAGACAATCAAAATGATCCTTAGAATTCTTCCCAACCTCTTTCCTCTGCCGAGATACATGCATTCATCTACAGCTGCATACAGCTCTTCTGAGACAATTCGAATAGAAGCAAAACATTCTTGGGGTAAAACCTAAAGGGAAAAGCCTAGCACCACATTGCATTGGCCATCTGATCTAACTTCTGGAGACAGTCAAAATGATCCTTAGAATTCTTCCCTACCTCTTTCCTCTGCCGAGATACATGCATTCATCTACAGCTGCATACAGCACTACTGAGACAATTCGAAAAGAAGCAAACCATTCTTGGGGTAAAACCTAAAGGGAATAGCGTAGCACCACATAGCATTGGCCATCTGATCTCACTTCTGGAGACAGTCAAAATGATCCTTAGAATTCTTCCCTACCTCTTTCCTCTGCCGAGATACATGCATTCATCTACAGTTGCATAGAGCAACTCTGAGACAATTCGAATAGAAGCAAAACATTCTTGGGGTAAAACCTAAAGGGAAAAGCCTAGCACCACATTGCATTGGCCATCTGATCTAACTTCTGGAGACAGTCAAAATGATCCTTAGAATTCTTCCCTACCTCTTTCCTCTGCTAAGATACATGCATTCATCTACAGCTGCATACAGCACTTCGGAGTCAATTCGGATAGAAGAAACCATTCTTGGGGTAAAACCTAAAGGGAAAAGCCTAGCACCACATAGCATTGGCCATCTGATCTAACTTCTCGAGACAGTCAAAATGCTCCTTAGAATTCTTCCCTACCTCTTTCCTCTGCCGAGATACATGCATTTATCTACAGCTGCATACAGCACTTGGGAGACAATTCGAATAGAAGCAAAACATTCTTGGGGTAAAACCTAAAGGGAAAAGCCTAGCACCGCATTGCATTGGCCATCTGATCTAACTTCTGGAGACAGTCAAAATGATCCTTAGAATTCTTCCCTACCTCTTTCCTCTGCCGAGATGCAAGCATTCATCTACAGCTGCATAAAGGAATTGGGAGACAATTCGAATAGAAGCAAAACATTCTTGGGGTAAAACCCAAAGGGAAAAGCCTAGCACCACATTGCATTGGCCATCTGATCTCACTTCAGGAGACAGTCACAATGATCCTTAGAATTCTTCCCTACCTCTTTCCTCGGCCGAGATACATGCATTTATCTAAAGCTGCATACAGCACTTGGGAGACAATTCGAATAGAAGCAAAACATTCTTGGGGTAAAACCTAAAAAGAAAAGCCTAGCACCACATTTCATTGGCCATCTGATCTAACTTCTGGAGACAGTCAAAATGCTCCTTTGAATTCTTCCCTACCTCTTTCCTCTGCCGAGATACATGCATTCATCTACAGCTGCATACAGCTCTTCTGAGACAAGTCGAATAGAAGCAAAACATTCTTGGGGTAAAACCTAAAGAGAAAAGCCTAGCACCACATTGCATTGGCCATCTGATCTAACTTCTGGAGACAGTCAAAATGATCCTTAGAATTCTTCCCTACCTCTTTCCTCTGCCGAGATACATGCATTCATCTACAGCTGCATACAGCACTTCTGAGACAATTCGAATAGAAGCAAAACATTCTTGGGGTAAAACCTAAAGGGAAAAGCCTAGCACCACATTGCATTGGCCATCTGATCTAACTTCTGGAGACAGTCAAAATGATCCTTAGAATTCTTCCCTACCTCTTTCCTCTCCCGAGATACATGCATTCATCTACAGCACCATACAGCACTTGAGAGACAATTCGAATAGAAGCAAACCATTCTTGGGGTAAAACCTAAAGGGAACAGCGTAGCAACACATTGCATTGGCCATCTGATCTCACTTCTGGAGACAGTCAAAATGATCCTTAGAATTCTTCCCTACCTCTTTCCTCTGCCGAGATACATGCATTCCTCTACAGTTGCATAGAGCAACTCTGAGACACTTCGAATAGAAGCAAAACATCCTTGGGGTAAAACCTAAAGGGAAAAGCCTAGCGCCACATTGCATTGGCCATCTGATCTAACTACAGGAGACAGTCTAAATGATCCTTAGAATTCTTCCCTACCTCTTTCCTCTGCCGAGATTCATGCATTCATCTACAGCAGCATAAAGCACTTGGGAGACAATTCGAATAGAAGCAAAACATTCTTGGGGTAAAACCTAAAGGGAAAAGCCTAGCACCACATTGCATTGGCCATCTGATCTGACTTCTGGAGACAGTCAGAATGACCCTTAGCATTCTTCCCTACCTATTTCCTCGGTCGAGATACATGCATTCATATACAGCTGCATGCAGCACTTGGGAGACAATCCCAATAGAAGCAAAACATACTTGGGGTAAAACCTAAAGGGAAAAGCCTAGCACCACATTGCATTGGCCATCTGACCTAACTTCTGGAGACAGTCAAAATGCTTCTTGGAATTCTTCCCTACCTCTTTCCTCTGCCGTAATACATGCATTCATCTACAGCTGCATACAGCACTTGGGAGACAAATCGAATAGAAGCAAAACATTCTTGGGGTAAAACCTAAAGGGAAAAGCCTAGCACGACATTGCATAGGCCATCTGATCTAACTTCTGGAGACAGTCAAAATGCTCCTTAGAATTCTTCCCTACCTCTTTCCTCAGCCGAGATACATGCATTCATCTACATCTGCATACAGCACTTATGAGACAATTCGAATAGAAGCAAAACATTCTTGGGGTGAAACCTAAAGGGAAAAGCCTAGCATTTCGAATAGGAGCAAAACATTCTTGGGGTAAATCCTAAAGGGAAAAGCCTAGCACCACATTGCATTGGCCATCTGATCTAACTTCTGGAGTCCGTCAAAAAGATCCTAAGAATTCTTCCCTACCTCTTTCCTCTGCCGAGATTCATGCATTCATGAACAGCTGCATACAGAAATTCTGAGACAATTCGAATAGAAGCAAAACATTCTTGGGGTAAAACCTAAAGGGAAAAGCCTAGCAATTCGAATAGGAGCAAAGCATTCTTTAGGTAAAACCTAAAGGGAAAAGCCTAGCACCACATTCCATTGGCCATCTGATCTAACTTCTGGAGACAGTCAGAACGACCCTGAGCATTCTTCCCTACCTATTTCCTCGGTCGAGATACATGCATTCATATACAGCTGCATGCAGCACTTGGGAGACAATCCCAATAGAAGCAAAACATTCTTGGGGTAAAACCTAAAGGGAAAAGCCTAGCACCACATTGCATTGGCCATCTGATCTAACTTCTGGAGACAGTCAAAATGCTCCTTAGAATTCTTCCCTACCTCTTTCCTCGGCCGAGATACATGCATTCATCTACAGTTGCATAGAGCACCTCTGAGACAATTCGAATAGAAGCAAAACATTCTTGGGGTAAAACCTAAAAAGAAAAGCCTAGCACCACATTGCATTGGCCATCTGATCTAACTTCTGGAGACAGTCAAAATGATCCGTGGAATTCTTCCCTACCTCTTTCCTCAGCCGAGATACATGCATTCATCTACAGCTGCATAAAGCACTTGGGAGACAATTCGAATAGAAGCAAACCATTCTTGGGGTAAAACCTAAAGGGAAAAGCCTAGCACCACGTTGCATTGGCCATCTGATCTGACTTCTGGAGACAGTCAGAATGACCCTTAGCATTCTTCCCTACCTATTTCCTCGGTCGAGATACATGCATTCATATACAGCTGCATGCAGCACTTGGGAGACAATCCCAATAGAAGCAAAACATTCTTGGGGTAAAACCTAAAGAGAAAAGCCTAGCACCACATTGCACTGGCCATCTGATCTAACATCTGGAGACAGTCAAAATGATCCTTAGAATTCTTCCCTACCTCTTTCCTCTCCCGAGATACCTGCATTCGTCTGCAGCTGCATACAGCACTTGGGAGACAATTCAAATAGAAGCAAAACATTCTTGGGGTAAAACCTAAAGGGAAAAGCCTAGCACCACATTGCATTGGCCATCTGATCTAACTTCTGGAGACAGTCAAAATGCTCCTTAGAATTCTTCCCTACCTCTTTCCCCGGCCGAGATACATGCATTCATCTACAGCTGCATACAGTACATCTGGGACAATCCGAATAGAAGCAAAACATTCTTGGGGTAAAACCTAAAGGGAAAAGCCTAGCACCACATTGCATTGGCCATCTGATCTAACTTCTGGAGACAGTCAAAACGCTCCTTAGAATCCTTCCCGACCTCTTTCCTCTGCCGAGATACATGCATTCATCTACAGCTGCATACAGTACATAGGAGACAATTCGAAGAGAAGCGAACCATTCTTGAGGTAAAACCTAAAGGGAACAGCGTAGCACCACATTGCATTGGCCATCTGATCTCACTTCTGGAGACAGTCAAAATGATCCTTAGAATTCTTCCCTACCTCTTTCCTCTGCCGAGATACATGCATTCATCTACAGTTGCATACCACAATTCTGAGACAATTCGAATAGAAGCAAAATATTCTTGGGGTAAAACCTAAAGGGAAAAGCCTAGCACCACATTGCATTGGCCATCTGATCTAACTTCTGGAGACAGTCAAAATGATCCTTAGAATTCTTCCCTACCTCTTTCCTCTGCCAAGATACATGCATTCATCTACAGCTGCATACAGCACTTGGGAGACAATTTGGATAAAAGAAACCATTCTTGGGGTAAAACCTAAAGGGAAAAGCCTAGCACCACATAGCATTGGCCATCCGATCTAACTTCTGGAGACAGTCAAAATGATCCTTAGAATTCTTCCCTACCTCGTTCCTCTGCCGAGATACATGCATTCATCTACAGCTGCATAAAGGAATTGGGAGACAATTCGAATAGAAGCAAATCATTCTTGGGGTAAAACCTAAAGGGAAAAGCCTAGCAGCACATTGCGTTGGCCATCTGATCTAACTTCTGGAGACAGTCAAAATGATCCTTAGAATTCTTCCCTACCTCTTTCCTCTGCCGAGATACATGCATTCATCTACAGCTGCATACCACAATTCTGAGACAATTCGAATAGAAGGAAAACATTCTTGGGGTAAAACCTAAGAGGAAAAGCCTAGCACCACATTGCATTGGCCATCTGATCTAACTTCTGGAGACAGTCAAAATGATCCTTAGAATTCTTCACTACCTCTTTCCTCTGCCGAGATACATGCATTCATCTACATCTGCATACAGCAATTCTGAGACAATTCGAATAGAAGCAAAACATTCTTGGGGTAAAACCTAACAGGAAAAGCCTAGCACCACATTGCATTGGCCATCTGATCTAACTTCTGGAGAGAGTCAAAATGATCCTTAGAATTGCTCCGTACCTCTTTCCTCTGCCGAGATACATGCATTCATCTACAGCTGCATACAGCACTTCGGAGACAATTTGAATAGAAGCAAAACATTCTTGGGGTAAAACCCAAAGGGAAAAGCCTAGCAATTCGAATAGGAGCAAAACATTCTTGGGGTAAAACCTAAAGGGAAAAGCCTAGCACCACATTGCATTGGCCATCTGATCTATCTTCTGGAGACAGTCAAAATGCTCCTTAGAATCCTTCCCTACCTCTTTCCTCGGCCGAGACACATGCATTCATCTATAGCTGCATACAGCACTTCTGAGACAATTCGAATACAAGCAAAACATTCTTGGGGTAAAACCTAAAGGAAAAAGCCTAGCACCACATTGCATTCGCCATCTGATCTCACTTCTGGGGACAGTCAATATGCTCCTTAGAATTCTTCCCTACCTCTTTCCTCTGCCGAGATACGTGCATGCATCTACAGCTGCATACAGCACTTGGGAGACATTTTGAAAAGAAGCAAACCATTCTTGGGGTAAAACCTAAAGGGAAAAGCCTAGCACCACATTGCATTGGCCATCTGATCTAACTTCTGGAGACAGTCAGAATGATCCTGAGAATTCTTCCCTACCGCTTTCCTCGGCCGAGATAGATGCATTCATCTACAGCTGCATGGAGCTATTGGGAGACAATCCCAATAGAAGCAAAACATTCTCGGGGTAAAACCTGAAGGGAAAAGCGTAGCACCACATTGCATTGGCCATCTGATCTAACTTCTGGAGACAGTCAAAATGATCCTTAGAATTCTTCGCTACCTCTTTCCTCTGCCGAGATACATGCATTCATTACAGCTGCATACAGCACTTGGGAGACGATTCAAATAGAAGCAAAACATTCGTGGGGTAAAACCTAAAGGGAAAAGCCTAGCACCACATTGCATTGGCCATCTGATCTAACTTCTGGAGACAGTCAAAATGATCCTTAGAATTCTTCCCTACCTCTTTCCTCGGCCGAGATACATGCATTCATCTACATCTGCATACAGCTCTTCTGAGACAATTCGAATAGAAGCAAAACATTCTTGGGGTAAAACCTAAAGGGAAAAGCCTAGCACCACATTGCATTGGCCATCTGATCTAACTTCTGGAGACAGTCAAAATGATCCTTAGAATTGTTCCGTACCTCTTTCCTCTGCCGAGATACATGCATTCATCTACAGCTGCATACAGCACTTGTGAGACAATTCGAATAGAAGCAAAACATTCTTGGGGTAAAACCTAAAGGGAAAAGTATAGCACCACATTGCATTGGCCATCTGATCTAACTTCTGGAGAGAGTCAAAATGCTCCTTAGAATTGTTCCGTACCTCTTTCCTCTGCCGAGATACATGCATTCATCTACAGCTGCATACAGCACTTCTGAGACAATTCGAATAGAAGCAAAACATTCTTGGGTTAAAACCTAAACGGAAAAGCCTAGCAATTCGAATAGGAGCAAAACATTCTTGGGGTAAAACCTAAAGGAAAAAGCCTAGCACCACATTGCATTGGCCATCTGATCTCACTTCTGGGGACAGTCAATATGCTCCTTAGAATTCTTCCCTACCTCTTTCCTCTGCCGAGATACATGCGTTCATCTACAGCTGCATACAGCACTTCTGAGACAATTCGAATACAAGCAAAACATTCTTGGGGTAAAACCTAAAGGGAAAAGCCTAGCACCACATTGCATTGGCCATCTGGTCTAACTTCTGGGGACAGTCAAAATGATCCTTCGAATTCATCCCTACCTCTTTCCTCGGCCGAGATACATGCATTCATCTACAGCTGCATACAGCTCTTCTGAGACAATTCGAATAGAAGCAAAACATTCTTGGGGTAAAACCTAAAGGGAAAAGCCTAGCACCACATTGCATTGGACATCTGATCTAACTCCTGGAGACAGTCAAAATGATCCTTAGAATTCTTCCCTACCTCTTTCCTCGGCCGAGATACATGCATTCATCTACAGCTGCATACAGCACTTCTGAGACAATTCGAATAGAAGCAAACCATTTTTGGGGTAAAACCTAAAGGGAAAAGCCTAGCACCACATTGCATTGGCCATCTGATCTAACTTCTGGAGACAGTCAGAATGATCCTGAGAATTCTTCCCTTCCGCTTTCCTCGGCCGAGATAGATGCATTCATCTACAGCTGCATGGAGCAATTGGGAGACAATCCCAATAGAAGCAAAACATTCTCGGGGTAAAACCTGAAGGGAAAAGCCTAGCACCACATTGCATTGGCCATCTGATCTAACTTCTGGAGACAGTCAAAATGATCCTGAGAATTCTTCCCTACCTCTTTCCTCTGCCGAGATACATGCATTCATTACAGCTGCATACAGCACTTGGGAGACGATTCGAATAGAAGCAAAACATTCTTGGGGTAAAACCTAAAGGGAAAAGCCTAGCACCACATTGCATTGGCCATCTGATCTAACTTCTGGAGACAGTCAAAATGATCCTTAGAATTCTTCCCTACCTCTTTCCTCTGCCGAGATACATGCATTCATCTACAGCTGCATAAAGGAATTGGGAGACAATTCGAATAGAAGCAAATCATTCTTGGGGTAAAACCTAAAGGGAAAAGCCTAGCAGCACATTGCGTTGGCCATCTGATCTAACTTCTGGAGACAGTCAAAATGATCCTTAGAATTCTTCCCTACCTCTTTCCTCTGCCGAGATACATGCATTCATCTACAGCTGCATACCACAATTCTGAGACAATTCGAATAGAAGGAAAACATTCTTGGGGTAAAACCTAAGAGGAAAAGCCTAGCACCACATTGCATTGGCCATCTGATCTAACTTCTGGAGACAGTCAAAATGATCCTTAGAATTCTTCACTACCTCTTTCCTCTGCCGAGATACATGCATTCATCTACATCTGCATACAGCAATTCTGAGACAATTCGAATAGAAGCAAAACATTCTTGGGGTAAAACCTAACAGGAAAAGCCTAGCACCACATTGCATTGGCCATCTGATCTAACTTCTGGAGAGAGTCAAAATGATCCTTAGAATTGCTCCGTACCTCTTTCCTCTGCCGAGATACATGCATTCATCTACAGCTGCATACAGCACTTCGGAGACAATTTGAATAGAAGCAAAACATTCTTGGGGTAAAACCCAAAGGGAAAAGCCTAGCAATTCGAATAGGAGCAAAACATTCTTGGGGTAAAACCTAAAGGAAAAAGCCTAGCACCACATTGCATTCGCCATCTGATCTCACTTCTGGGGACAGTCAATATGCTCCTTAGAATTCTTCCCTACCTCTTTCCTCTGCCGAGATACGTGCATGCATCTACAGCTGCATACAGCACTTGGGAGACAATTTGAAAAGAAGCAAACCATTCTTGGGGTAAAACCTAAAGGGAAAAGCCTAGCACCACATTGCATTGGCCATCTGATCTAACTTCTGGAGACAGTCAGAATGATCCTGAGAATTCTTCCCTACCGCTTTCCTCGGCCGAGATAGATGCATTCATCTACAGCTGCATGGAGCTATTGGGAGACAATCCCAATAGAAGCAAAACATTCTCGGGGTAAAACCTGAAGGGAAAAGCGTAGCACCACATTGCATTGGCCATCTGATCTAACTTCTGGAGACAGTCAAAATGATCCTTAGAATTCTTCGCTACCTCTTTCCTCTGCCGAGATACATGCATTCATTACAGCTGCATACAGCACTTGGGAGACGATTCAAATAGAAGCAAAACATTCGTGGGGTCAAACCTAAAGGGAAAAGCCTAGCACCACATTGCATTGGCCATCTGATCTAACTTCTGGAGACAGTCAAAATGATCCTTAGAATTCTTCCCTACCTCTTTCCTCGGCCGAGATACATGCATTCATCTACATCTGCATACAGCTCTTCTGAGACAATTCGAATAGAAGCAAAACATTCTTGGGGTAAAACCTAAAGGGAAAAGCCTAGCACCACATTGCATTGGCCATCTGATCTAACTTCTGGAGACAGTCAAAATGATCCTTAGAATTGTTCCGTACCTCTTTCCTCTGCCGAGATACATGCATTCATCTACAGCTGCATACAGCACTTGTGAGACAATTCGAATAGAAGCAAAACATTCTTGGGGTAAAACCTAAAGGGAAAAGTATAGCACCACATTGCATTGGCCATCTGATCTAACTTCTGGAGAGAGTCAAAATGCTCCTTAGAATTGTTCCGTACCTCTTTCCTCTGCCGAGATACATGCATTCATCTACAGCTGCATACAGCACTTCTGAGACAATTCGAATAGAAGCAAAACATTCTTGGGTTAAAACCTAAACGGAAAAGCCTAGCAATTCGAATAGGAGCAAAACATTCTTGGGGTAAAACCTAAAGGAAAAAGCCTAGCACCACATTGCATTGGCCATCTGATCTCACTTCTGGGGACAGTCAATATGCTCCTTAGAATTCTTCCCTACCTCTTTCCTCTGCCGAGATACATGCGTTCATCTACAGCTGCATACAGCACTTCTGAGACAATTCGAATACAAGCAAAACATTCTTGGGGTAAAACCTAAAGGGAAAAGCCTAGCACCACATTGCATTGGCCATCTGGTCTAACTTCTGGGGACAGTCAAAATGATCCTTCGAATTCATCCCTACCTCTTTCCTCGGCCGAGATACATGCATTCATCTACAGCTGCATACAGCTCTTCTGAGACAATTCGAATAGAAGCAAAACATTCTTGGGGTAAAACCTAAAGGGAAAAGCCTAGCACCACATTGCATTGGACATCTGATCTAACTCCTGGAGACAGTCAAAATGATCCTTAGAATTCTTCCCTACCTCTTTCCTCGGCCGAGATACATGCATTCATCTACAGCTGCATACAGCACTTCTGAGACAATTCGAATAGAAGCAAACCATTTTTGGGGTAAAACCTAAAGGGAAAAGCCTAGCACCACATTGCATTGGCCATCTGATCTAACTTCTGGAGACAGTCAGAATGATCCTGAGAATTCTTCCCTACCTCTTTCCTCTGCCGAGATACATGCATTCATTACAGCTGCATACAGCACTTGGGAGACGATTCGAATAGAAGCAAAACATTCTTGGGGTAAAACCTAAAGGGAAAAGCCTAGCACCACATTGCATTGGCCATCTGATCTAACTTCTGGAGACAGTCAAAATGATCCTTAGAATTCTTCCCTACCTCTTTCCTCTGCCGAGATACATGCATTCATCTACAGCTGCATAAAGGAATTGGGAGACAATTCGAATAGAAGCAAATCATTCTTGGGGTAAAACCTAAAGGGAAAAGCCTAGCAGCACATTGCGTTGGCCATCTGATCTAACTTCTGGAGACAGTCAAAATGATCCTTAGAATTCTTCCCTACCTCTTTCCTCTGCCGAGATACATGCATTCATCTACAGCTGCATACCACAATTCTGAGACAATTCGAATAGAAGGAAAACATTCTTGGGGTAAAACCTAAGAGGAAAAGCCTAGCACCACATTGCATTGGCCATCTGATCTAACTTCTGGAGACAGTCAAAATGATCCTTAGAATTCTTCACTACCTCTTTCCTCTGCCGAGATACATGCATTCATCTACATCTGCATACAGCAATTCTGAGACAATTCGAATAGAAGCAAAACATTCTTGGGGTAAAACCTAACAGGAAAAGCCTAGCACCACATTGCATTGGCCATCTGATCTAACTTCTGGAGAGAGTCAAAATGATCCTTAGAATTGCTCCGTACCTCTTTCCTCTGCCGAGATACATGCATTCATCTACAGCTGCATACAGCACTTCTGAGACAATTCGAATACAAGCAAAACATTCTTGGGGTAAAACCCAAAGGGAAAAGCCTAGCAATTCGAATAGGAGCAAAACATTCTTGGGGTAAAACCTAAAGGGAAAAGCCTAGCACCACATTGCATTGGCCATCTGATCTATCTTCTGGAGACAGTCAAAATGCTCCTTAGAATCCTTCCCTACCTCTTTCCTCGGCCGAGACACATGCATTCATCTATAGCTGCATACAGCACTTCTGAGACAATTCGAATACAAGCAAAACATTCTTGGGGTAAAACCTAAAGGAAAAAGCCTAGCACCACATTGCATTCGCCATCTGATCTCACTTCTGGGGACAGTCAATATGCTCCTTAGAATTCTTCCCTACCTCTTTCCTCTGCCGAGATACGTGCATGCATCTACAGCTGCATACAGCACTTGGGAGACAATTTGAAAAGAAGCAAACCATTCTTGGGGTAAAACCTAAAGGGAAAAGCCTAGCACCACATTGCATTGGCCATCTGATCTAACTTCTGGAGACAGTCAGAATGATCCTGAGAATTCTTCCCTACCGCTTTCCTCGGCCGAGATAGATGCATTCATCTACAGCTGCATGGAGCTATTGGGAGACAATCCCAATAGAAGCAAAACATTCTCGGGGTAAAACCTGAAGGGAAAAGCGTAGCACCACATTGCATTGGCCATCTGATCTAACTTCTGGAGACAGTCAAAATGATCCTTAGAATTCTTCGCTACCTCTTTCCTCTGCCGAGATACATGCATTCATTACAGCTGCATACAGCACTTGGGAGACGATTCAAATAGAAGCAAAACATTCGTGGGGTAAAACCTAAAGGGAAAAGCCTAGCACCACATTGCATTGGCCATCTGATCTAACTTCTGGAGACAGTCAAAATGATCCTTAGAATTCTTCCCTACCTCTTTCCTCGGCCGAGATACATGCATTCATCTACATCTGCATACAGCTCTTCTGAGACAATTCGAATAGAAGCAAAACATTCTTGGGGTAAAACCTAAAGGGAAAAGCCTAGCACCACATTGCATTGGCCATCTGATCTAACTTCTGGAGACAGTCAAAATGATCCTTAGAATTGTTCCGTACCTCTTTCCTCTGCCGAGATACATGCATTCATCTACAGCTGCATACAGCACTTGTGAGACAATTCGAATAGAAGCAAAACATTCTTGGGGTAAAACCTAAAGGGAAAAGTATAGCACCACATTGCATTGGCCATCTGATCTAACTTCTGGAGAGAGTCAAAATGCTCCTTAGAATTGTTCCGTACCTCTTTCCTCTGCCGAGATACATGCATTCATCTACAGCTGCATACAGCACTTCTGAGACAATTCGAATAGAAGCAAAACATTCTTGGGTTAAAACCTAAACGGAAAAGCCTAGCAATTCGAATAGGAGCAAAACATTCTTGGGGTAAAACCTAAAGGAAAAAGCCTAGCACCACATTGCATTGGCCATCTGATCTCACTTCTGGGGACAGTCAATATGCTCCTTAGAATTCTTCCCTACCTCTTTCCTCTGCCGAGATACATGCGTTCATCTACAGCTGCATACAGCACTTCTGAGACAATTCGAATACAAGCAAAACATTCTTGGGGTAAAACCTAAAGGGAAAAGCCTAGCACCACATTGCATTGGCCATCTGGTCTAACTTCTGGGGACAGTCAAAATGATCCTTCGAATTCATCCCTACCTCTTTCCTCGGCCGAGATACATGCATTCATCTACAGCTGCATACAGCTCTTCTGAGACAATTCGAATAGAAGCAAAACATTCTTGGGGTAAAACCTAAAGGGAAAAGCCTAGCACCACATTGCATTGGACATCTGATCTAACTCCTGGAGACAGTCAAAATGATCCTTAGAATTCTTCCCTACCTCTTTCCTCGGCCGAGATACATGCATTCATCTACAGCTGCATACAGCACTTCTGAGACAATTCGAATAGAAGCAAACCATTTTTGGGGTAAAACCTAAAGGGAAAAGCCTAGCACCACATTGCATTGGCCATCTGATCTAACTTCTGGAGACAGTCAGAATGATCCTGAGAATTCTTCCCTACCTCTTTCCTCTGCCGAGATACATGCATTCATTACAGCTGCATACAGCACTTGGGAGACGATTCGAATAGAAGCAAAACATTCTTGGGGTAAAACCTAAAGGGAAAAGCCTAGCACCACATTGCATTGGCCATCTGATCTAACTTCTGGAGACAGTCAAAATGATCCTTAGAATTCTTCCCTACCTCTTTCCTCTGCCGAGATACATGCATTCATCTACAGCTGCATAAAGGAATTGGGAGACAATTCGAATAGAAGCAAATCATTCTTGGGGTAAAACCTAAAGGGAAAAGCCTAGCAGCACATTGCGTTGGCCATCTGATCTAACTTCTGGAGACAGTCAAAATGATCCTTAGAATTCTTCCCTACCTCTTTCCTCTGCCGAGATACATGCATTCATCTACAGCTGCATACCACAATTCTGAGACAATTCGAATAGAAGGAAAACATTCTTGGGGTAAAACCTAAGAGGAAAAGCCTAGCACCACATTGCATTGGCCATCTGATCTAACTTCTGGAGACAGTCAAAATGATCCTTAGAATTCTTCACTACCTCTTTCCTCTGCCGAGATACATGCATTCATCTACATCTGCATACAGCAATTCTGAGACAATTCGAATAGAAGCAAAACATTCTTGGGGTAAAACCTAACAGGAAAAGCCTAGCACCACATTGCATTGGCCATCTGATCTAACTTCTGGAGAGAGTCAAAATGATCCTTAGAATTGCTCCGTACCTCTTTCCTCTGCCGAGATACATGCATTCATCTACAGCTGCATACAGCACTTCGGAGACAATTTGAATAGAAGCAAAACATTCTTGGGGTAAAACCCAAAGGGAAAAGCCTAGCAATTCGAATAGGAGCAAAACATTCTTGGGGTAAAACCTAAAGGGAAAAGCCTAGCACCACATTGCATTGGCCATCTGATCTATCTTCTGGAGACAGTCAAAATGCTCCTTAGAATCCTTCCCTACCTCTTTCCTCGGCCGAGACACATGCATTCATCTATAGCTGCATACAGCACTTCTGAGACAATTCGAATACAAGCAAAACATTCTTGGGGTAAAACCTAAAGGAAAAAGCCTAGCACCACATTGCATTCGCCATCTGATCTCACTTCTGGGGACAGTCAATATGCTCCTTAGAATTCTTCCCTACCTCTTTCCTCTGCCGAGATACGTGCATGCATCTACAGCTGCATACAGCACTTGGGAGACAATTTGAAAAGAAGCAAACCATTCTTGGGGTAAAACCTAAAGGGAAAAGCCTAGCACCACATTGCATTGGCCATCTGATCTAACTTCTGGAGACAGTCAGAATGATCCTGAGAATTCTTCCCTACCGCTTTCCTCGGCCGAGATAGATGCATTCATCTACAGCTGCATGGAGCTATTGGGAGACAATCCCAATAGAAGCAAAACATTCTCGGGGTAAAACCTGAAGGGAAAAGCGTAGCACCACATTGCATTGGCCATCTGATCTAACTTCTGGAGACAGTCAAAATGATCCTTAGAATTCTTCGCTACCTCTTTCCTCTGCCGAGATACATGCATTCATTACAGCTGCATACAGCACTTGGGAGACGATTCAAATAGAAGCAAAACATTCGTGGGGTAAAACCTAAAGGGAAAAGCCTAGCACCACATTGCATTGGCCATCTGATCTAACTTCTGGAGACAGTCAAAATGATCCTTAGAATTCTTCCCTACCTCTTTCCTCGGCCGAGATACATGCATTCATCTACATCTGCATACAGCTCTTCTGAGACAATTCGAATAGAAGCAAAACATTCTTGGGGTAAAACCTAAAGGGAAAAGCCTAGCACCACATTGCATTGGCCATCTGATCTAACTTCTGGAGACAGTCAAAATGATCCTTAGAATTGTTCCGTACCTCTTTCCTCTGCCGAGATACATGCATTCATCTACAGCTGCATACAGCACTTGTGAGACAATTCGAATAGAAGCAAAACATTCTTGGGGTAAAACCTAAAGGGAAAAGTATAGCACCACATTGCATTGGCCATCTGATCTAACTTCTGGAGAGTGTCAAAATGCTCCTTAGAATTGTTCCGTACCTCTTTCCTCTGCCGAGATACATGCATTCATCTACAGCTGCATACAGCACTTCTGAGACAATTCGAATAGAAGCAAAACATTCTTGGGTTAAAACCTAAACGGAAAAGCCTAGCAATTCGAATAGGAGCAAAACATTCTTGGGGTAAAACCTAAAGGAAAAAGCCTAGCACCACATTGCATTGGCCATCTGATCTCACTTCTGGGGACAGTCAATATGCTCCTTAGAATTCTTCCCTACCTCTTTCCTCTGCCGAGATACATGCGTTCATCTACAGCTGCATACAGCACTTCTGAGACAATTCGAATACAAGCAAAACATTCTTGGGGTAAAACCTAAAGGGAAAAGCCTAGCACCACATTGCATTGGCCATCTGGTCTAACTTCTGGGGACAGTCAAAATGATCCTTCGAATTCATCCCTACCTCTTTCCTCGGCCGAGATACATGCATTCATCTACAGCTGCATACAGCTCTTCTGAGACAATTCGAATAGAAGCAAAACATTCTTGGGGTAAAACCTAAAGGGAAAAGCCTAGCACCACATTGCATTGGACATCTGATCTAACTCCTGGAGACAGTCAAAATGATCCTTAGAATTCTTCCCTACCTCTTTCCTCGGCCGAGATACATGCATTCATCTACAGCTGCATACAGCACTTCTGAGACAATTCGAATAGAAGCAAACCATTTTTGGGGTAAAACCTAAAGGGAAAAGCCTAGCACCACATTGCATTGGCCATCTGATCTAACTTCTGGAGACAGTCAGAATGATCCTGAGAATTCTTCCCTTCCGCTTTCCTCGGCCGAGATAGATGCATTCATCTACAGCTGCATGGAGCAATTGGGAGACAATCCCAATAGAAGCAAAACATTCTCGGGGTAAAACCTGAAGGGAAAAGCCTAGCACCACATTGCATTGGCCATCTGATCTAACTTCTGGAGACAGTCAAAATGATCCTGAGAATTCTTCCCTACCTCTTTCCTCTGCCGAGATACATGCATTCATTACAGCTGCATACAGCACTTGGGAGACGATTCGAATAGAAGCAAAACATTCTTGGGGTAAAACCTAAAGGGAAAAGCCTAGCACCACATTGCATTGGCCATCTGATCTAACTTCTGGAGACAGTCAAAATGATCCTTAGAATTCTTCCCTACCTCTTTCCTCGGCCGAGATACATGCATTCATCTACATCTGCATATAGCACTTCTGAGAAAATTCGAATAGAAGCAAAACATTCTTGGTGTAAAACCTAAAGGGAAAAGCATAGCACCACATTGCATTGGCCATCTGATCAAACTTCTGGAGACAGTCAAAATGATCCTGAGAATTCTTCCCTACCTCTTTCCTCTGCCGAGATACATGCATTCATTACAGCTGCATACAGCACTTGGGAGACGATTCGAATAGAAGCAAAACATTCTTGGGGTAAAACCTAAAGGGAAAAGCCTAGCACCACATTGCATTGGCCATCTGATCTAACTTCTGGAGAGAGTCAAAATGATCCTTAGAATTCTTCCCTACCTCTTTCCTCTGCCGAGATACATGCATTCATCTACAGCTGCATACAGCACTTGGGAGACAATTCGAATAGAAGCAAAACATTCTTGGGGGAAAACCTAAAGGGAAAAGCCTAGCACCACATTGCATTGGCCATCTGATCAAACTTCTGGAGACAGTCAAAATGCTCCTTAGAAATGTTCCCTACCTCTTTCCTCGGCCGAGATACATGCATTCATCTACAGCTGCATACAGCACTTCTGAGACAATTCGAATAGAAGCAAACCATTTTTGGGGTAAAACCTAAAGGGAAAAGCCTAGCACCACATTGCATTGGCCATCTGATCTAACTTCTGGAGACAGTCAGAATGATCCTGAGTATTCTTCCCTACCGCTTTCCTCGGCCGAGATAGATGCATTCATCTACAGCTGCATGGAGCAATTGGGAGACAATCCCAATAGAAGCAAAATATTCTCGGGGTAAAACCTGAAGGGAAAAGCCTAGCACCACATTGCATTGGCCATCTGATCTAACTTCTGGAGACAGTCAAAATGATCCTTGGAATTCTTCCCTACCTCTTTCCTCTGCCGAGATACATGCATTCATTATAGCTGCATACAGCACTTGGGAGACGATTCGAATAGAAGCAAAACATTCTTGGGGTAAAACCTAAAGGGAAAAGCCTAGCAATTCGAATAGAAGCTAAACATTCTAGGGGTAAAACCTAAAGGGAAAAGCCTAGCACCACATTGCATTGGCCATCTGATCTAACTTTTGGAGACACTCAAAAAGGTCCTTAGACTTCTTCCCTACCTCTTTCCTCTGCCGAGATACATGCATTCATCTACAGCTACATACAGCACTTCTGAGACAATTCGAATAGAAGCAAAACATTCTTGGGGTAAAACCTAAAGGGAAAAACCTAGCACCACATTGCATTGGCCATCTGATCTAACTTCTGGAGACAGTCAAAATGCTCCTTAAAATTCTTCCCTACCTCTTTCCTCTGCCGAGATGCATGCATTCATCTACAGCTGCATACAGCACTTCTGAGACAATTCTAATAGACGCAAACCATTCTTGGGGTAAAACCTGAAGGGAAAAGCCTAGCACCACATTGCATTGGCCATCTGATCTCACTTCTGGAGACAGTAAAAATGATCCTTAGAATTCTTCCCTACCTCTTCCCTCGGCCGAGATACATGCATTCATCTACAGCTGCATACAGCACTTCTGAGACAATTCGAATAGAAGCAAAACATTCCTGGGGTAAAACCTAAAGGGAAAAGCCTAGCAATTCGAATAGGAGCAAAACATGCTTGGGGTAAAACCTAAAGGGAAAAGCCTAGCACCACATTGCATTGGCCATCTGATCTAACGTCTGGAGACAGTCAAAATGATCCTTAGAATTCTTCCCTACCTCTTTCCTCTGCCGAGATACATGCGTTCATCTACAGCTGCATACAGCACTTGAGAGACAATTCGAATAGAAGCAAAACATTCCTGGGGTAAAACCTAAAGGGAAAAGCCTAGCAATTCGAATAGGAGCAATACATTCTAGGGGTGAAACTTAAAGGGAAAAGCCTAGCACCACATTGCATTGGCCATCTGATCTAACTTTTGGAGACAGTCAAAATGCTCCTTAGAAATGTTCCCTACCTCTTTCCTCGGCCGAGATACATGCATTCATCTACAGCTGCATACAGCACTTCTGAGACAATTCGAATAGAAGCAAACCATTTTTGGGGTAAAACCTAAAGGGAAAAGCCTAGCACCACATTGCATTGGCCATCTGATCTAACTTCTGGAGACAGTCAGAATGATCCTGAGTATTCTTCCCTACCGCTTTCCTCGGCCGAGATAGATGCATTCATCTACAGCTGCATGGAGCAATTGGGAGACAATCCCAATAGAAGCAAAATATTCTCGGGGTAAAACCTGAAGGGAAAAGCCTAGCACCACATTGCATTGGCCATCTGATCTAACTTCTGGAGACAGTCAAAATGATCCTTGGAATTCTTCCCTACCTCTTTCCTCTGCCGAGATACATGCATTCATTATAGCTGCATACAGCACTTGGGAGACGATTCGAATAGAAGCAAAACATTCTTGGGGTAAAACCTAAAGGGAAAAGCCTAGCAATTCGAATAGAAGCTAAACATTCTAGGGGTAAAACCTAAAGGGAAAAGCCTAGCACCACATTGCATTGGCCATCTGATCTAACTTTTGGAGACACTCAAAAAGGTCCTTAGACTTCTTCCCTACCTCTTTCCTCTGCCGAGATACATGCATTCATCTACAGCTACATACAGCACTTCTGAGACAATTCGAATAGAAGCAAAACATTCTTGGGGTAAAACCTAAAGGGAAAAACCTAGCACCACATTGCATTGGCCATCTGATCTAACTTCTGGAGACAGTCAAAATGCTCCTTAAAATTCTTCCCTACCTCTTTCCTCTGCCGAGATGCATGCATTCATCTACAGCTGCATACAGCACTTCTGAGACAATTCTAATAGACGCAAACCATTCTTGGGGTAAAACCTGAAGGGAAAAGCCTAGCACCACATTGCATTGGCCATCTGATCTCACTTCTGGAGACAGTAAAAATGATCCTTAGAATTCTTCCCTACCTCTTCCCTCGGCCGAGATACATGCATTCATCTACAGCTGCATACAGCACTTCTGAGACAATTCGAATAGAAGCAAAACATTCCTGGGGTAAAACCTAAAGGGAAAAGCCTAGCAATTCGAATAGGAGCAAAACATTCAAGGGGTGAAACTTAAAGGGAAAAGCCTAGCACCACATTGCATTGGCCATCTGATCTAACTTCTGGAGACAGTCAAAATGCTCCTTAGAATTGTTCCCTACCTCTTTACTCTGCCGAGATGCATGCATTCATCTACAGCTGCATACAGCACTTCTGAGACAATTCTAATAGACGCAAACCATTCTTGGGGTAAAACCTGAAGGGAAAAGCCTAGCACCACATTGCATTGGCCATCTGATCTCACTTCTGGAGACAGTAAAAATGATCCTTAGAATTCTTCCCTACCTCTTTCCTCGGCCGAGATACATGCATTCATCTACAGCTGCATACAGCACTTCTGAGACAATTCGAATAGAAGCAAAACATTCTTGGGGTAAAACCTAAAGGGAAAAGCCTAGCACCACATTGCATTGGCCATCTGATCTAACTTCTGGAGAGAGTCAAAATGATCCTTAGAATTCTTCCCTACCTCTTTCCTCGGCCGAGATACATGCATTCATCTACAGCTGCATACAGCACTTGGGAGACAATTCGAATAGAAGCAAAACTTTCTTGGTGTAAAACCTAAAGGGAAAAGCCTAGCACCACATTGCATTGGCCATCTGATCTAACTTCTGGAGATAGCCAAAATGCTCCTTAGAATTCTTCCCTACCTCTTTCCTCGGCCGAGATGCATGCATTCATCTACAGCTGCATATACCACTTCTGAAACAATTCGGATAGAAGCAAAACATTCTTGGGGTAAAACCTAAAGGGAAAAGCCTAGCAATTCGAATAGGAGCAAAACATTCTTGGGGTAAAACCTAAAGGGAATAGCCTAGCACCACATTGCATTGGCCATCTGATCTAACGTCTGGAGACAGTCAAAAAGATCCTTAGATTTCTTCCCTACCTCTTTCCTCTGCCGAGATATACGCGTTCATCTACAGCTGCATACAGCACTTGTGAGACAATTCGAATAGAAGCAAAACATTCTTGGGGTAAAACCTAAAGGGAAAAGCCTAGCAATTCGAATAGAAGCAAAACATTCTAGGGGTAAAACCTTAAGGGAAAAGCCTGGCACCACATAGCATTGGCCATCTGATCTAACTTTTGGAGACAGTCAAAAAGATCCTTAGAATTCTTCCCTACCTCTTTCCTCTGCCGACATACATGCGTTCATCTACATCTGCATACAGCACTTCTGAGACAATTCGAATAGAAGCAAAACATTCTTGTGGTAAAACCTAAAGGGAAAAGCCTAGCACCACATTGCATTGGCCATCTGATCTAACTTCTGCAGAGAGCCAAAATGATCCTTAGAATTCTTCCCTACCTCTTTCCTCGGCCGAGATACATGCATTCATCTACAGCTGCATACAGCACTTGGGAGACAATTCGTATAGAAGCAAAACATTCTTGGGATAAAACCTAAAAAGAAAAGCCTAGCAATACGAATAGGAGCAAAACATTCTTGGGGTAAAACCTAAAGGGAAAAGCCTTGCACCACATTGCATTGGCCATCTGATCTAACTTCTGGAGACAGTGAAAATGCTCCTTAGAATTCTTCCCTACCTCTTTCCTCTGCCGAGATACATGCGTTCATCTACAGCTACATACAGCACTTGTGAGACAATTCGAATAGAAGCAAAACATTCTTGGGGTAAAACCTAAAGGGAAAAGCCTAGCAATTCGAATAGGAACAAAACATTCTTGGGGTAAAACCTAAAGGGAAAAGCCTAGCAATTCGAATAGGAGCAAAACATTCTCAGGGTAAAACCTAAAGGGAAAAGCCTAGCACCACATTGCATTGGCCATCTGATCTAACTTTTGGAGACAGTCAAAAAGATCCTTAGAATTCTTCCCTACCTCTTTCCTCTGCCGAGATGCATGCGTTCATCTACAGCTGCATACAGCACTTCTGAGACAATTCGAATAGAAGCAAAACATTCTTGGGGAAAAACCTAAAGGGAAAAGCCTAGCACCACATTGCATTGGCCATCTGATCTCACTTTTGGAGACAGTCAAAAAGATCCTTAGAATTCTTCCCAACCTCTTTCCTCTGCCGAGATTCATGCATTCATCTACAGCTGCATACAGCGCTTCTGAGACAATTCTAATAGAAGCAAAACATTCTTGGGGTAAAACCTAAAGGGAAAAGCCTAGCACCACATTGCATTGGCCATCTGATCTCACTTCTGGAGACAGTCAAAATGATCCTTAGAATTCTTCCCTACCTCTTTCCTCTGCCGAGATACGAGCATTCATCTACAGCTGCATACAGCACTTGGGAGACAATTCGAATAGAGGCAAAACATTCTTGGGGTAAAACCCAAAGGGAAAAGCCTAGCAATTCGAATAGGAGCAAAACATTCTTGGGGTAAAACCTAAAGGGAAAAGCCTAGCACCACATTGCATTGGCCATTTGATCTAACGTCAGGATACACTCAAAAATATCCTTAGAATTCTGCCCTAGCTCTTTCCTCTGCCGAGATACATGCATTCATCTACAGCTGCATACAGCACTTCTGAGACAATACGAATCGAAGCAAAACATTCTTGGGGTAAAAGCTAAAGGGAAAAGCCTAGCACCACATTGCATTGGCCATCTGATCTAACTTCTGGAGACCATCAAAATGATCCTTATTATTCTTCCCTACCTCTTTCCTCTGCCGAGATACAAGCATTCATCTACATCTGCATACAGCGCTTCGGAGACAATTCGAATAGAAGCAAAACATACTTGGGGTCAAACCTAAAGGGAAAAGCCTAGCACCACATTGCATTGGCCATCTGATCTAACTTCTGGAGACAGTCAAAATGATCCTAAGAATTCTTCCCTACCTCTTTCCTCTGCCGAGATACAAGCATTCATCTACATCTGCATACAGCGCTTCGGAGACAATTCGAATAGAAGCAAAACATTCCTAGGGCAAAACCTAAAGAGAAAAGCCTAGCACCACATTGCATTGGCCATCTGATCTAACTTCTGGAGACAGCCAAAATGGTCTTTCGAATTCTTCCCTACCTCTTTCCTCTGCCGAGATTCATGCATTCATCTACAGCTGCATACAGCGCTTCGGAGACAATTCGAATAGAAGCAAAACTTTCTTGGGGTAAAACCTAAAGGGAAAAGCCTAGCACCACATGGCATTGGCCATATGATCTCACTTCTGGAGACAGTCAAAATGATCCTTAGAATTCTTCCCTACCTCTTTCCTCTGCCGAGATACGTGCATTCGCCTACAGCTGCATACAGCACTTCTGAGACAGTTCGAATAGAAGCAAAACATTCTTGGGGTAAAACCTAAAGGGAAAAGCCTAGCAATTCGAATAGGAGCAAAACATTCTTGGGGTAAAACCTAAAGGGAAAAGCCTAGCAATTCGAATAGGAGCAAAACATTCTTGGGGTAAAACCTAAAGGGAAAAGCCTAGCACCACATTGCATTGGCCATCTGATCTAACGTCTGGAGACAGTCAAAAAGATCCTTAGATTTCTTCCCTACCTCTTTCCTCGGCCGAGATACATGCATTCATCTACAGCTGCATACAGCACTTGGGAGACAATTCGTATAGAAGCAAAACATTCTTGGGATAAAACCTAAAAAGAAAAGCCTAGCAATACGAATAGGAGCAAAACATTCTTGGGGTAAAACCTAAAGGGAAAAGCCTAGCAATTCGAATAGGAGCAAAACATTCTTGGGGTAAAACCTAAAGGGAAAAGCCTAGCAATTCGAATAGGAGCAAAACATTCTTGGGGTAAAACCTAAAGGGAAAAGCCTAGCACCACATTGCATTGGCCATCTGATCTAACGTCTGGAGACAGTCAAAAAGATCCTTAGATTTCTTCCCTACCTCTTTCCTCGGCCGAGATACATGCATTCATCTACAGCTGCATACAGCACTTGGGAGACAATTCGTATAGAAGCAAAACATTCTTGGGATAAAACCTAAAAAGAAAAGCCTAGCAATACGAATAGGAGCAAAACATTCTTGGGGTAAAACCTAAAGGGAAAAGCCTTGCACCACATTGCATTGGCCATCTGATCTAACTTCTGGAGACAGTGAAAATGCTCCTTAGAATTCTTCCCTACCTCTTTCCTCTGCCGAGATACATGCGTTCATCTACAGCTACATACAGCACTTGTGAGACAATTCGAATAGAAGCAAAACATTCTTGGGGTAAAACCTAAAGGGAAAAGCCTAGCAATTCGAATAGGAACAAAACATTCTTGGGGTAAAACCTAAAGGGAAAAGCCTAGCAATTCGAATAGGAGCAAAACATTCTCAGGGTAAAACCTAAAGGGAAAAGCCTAGCACCACATTGCATTGGCCATCTGATCTAACTTTTGGAGACAGTCAAAAAGATCCTTAGAATTCTTCCCTACCTCTTTCCTCTGCCGAGATGCATGCGTTCATCTACAGCTGCATACAGCACTTCTGAGACAATTCGAATAGAAGCAAAACATTCTTGGGGAAAAACCTAAAGGGAAAAGCCTAGCACCACATTGCATTGGCCATCTGATCTCACTTTTGGAGACAGTCAAAAAGATCCTTAGAATTCTTCCCAACCTCTTTCCTCTGCCGAGATTCATGCATTCATCTACAGCTGCATACAGCGCTTCTGAGACAATTCTAATAGAAGCAAAACATTCTTGGGGTAAAACCTAAAGGGAAAAGCCTAGCACCACATTGCATTGGCCATCTGATCTCACTTCTGGAGACAGTCAAAATGATCCTTAGAATTCTTCCCTACCTCTTTCCTCTGCCGAGATACGAGCATTCATCTACAGCTGCATACAGCACTTGGGAGACAATTCGAATAGAGGCAAAACATTCTTGGGGTAAAACCCAAAGGGAAAAGCCTAGCAATTCGAATAGGAGCAAAACATTCTTGGGGTAAAACCTAAAGGGAAAAGCCTAGCACCACATTGCATTGGCCATTTGATCTAACGTCAGGATACACTCAAAAATATCCTTAGAATTCTGCCCTAGCTCTTTCCTCTGCCGAGATACATGCATTCATCTACAGCTGCATACAGCACTTCTGAGACAATACGAATCGAAGCAAAACATTCTTGGGGTAAAAGCTAAAGGGAAAAGCCTAGCACCACATTGCATTGGCCATCTGATCTAACTTCTGGAGACCATCAAAATGATCCTTATTATTCTTCCCTACCTCTTTCCTCTGCCGAGATGCAAGCATTCATCTACATCTGCATACAGCGCTTCGGAGACAATTCGAATAGAAGCAAAACATACTTGGGGTCAAACCTAAAGGGAAAAGCCTAGCACCACATTGCATTGGCCATCTGATCTAACTTCTGGAGACAGTCAAAATGATCCTAAGAATTCTTCCCTACCTCTTTCCTCTGCCGAGATACAAGCATTCATCTACATCTGCATACAGCGCTTCGGAGACAATTCGAATAGAAGCAAAACATTCCTAGGGCAAAACCTAAAGAGAAAAGCCTAGCACCACATTGCATTGGCCATCTGATCTAACTTCTGGAGACAGCCAAAATGGTCTTTCGAATTCTTCCCTACCTCTTTCCTCTGCCGAGATTCATGCATTCATCTACAGCTGCATACAGCGCTTCGGAGACAATTCGAATAGAAGCAAAACTTTCTTGGGGTAAAACCTAAAGGGAAAAGCCTAGCACCACATTGCATTGGCCATATGATCTCACTTCTGGAGACAGTCAAAATGATCCTTAGAATTCTTCCCTACCTCTTTCCTCTGCCGAGATACGTGCATTCGCCTACAGCTGCATACAGCACTTCTGAGACAGTTCGAATAGAAGCAAAACATTCTTGGGGTAAAACCTAAAGGGAAAAGCCTAGCAATTCGAATAGGAGCAAAACATTCTTGGGGTAAAACCTAAAGGGAAAAGCCTAGCAATTCGAATAGGAGCAAAACATTCTTGGGGTAAAACCTAAAGGGAAAAGCCTAGCACCACATTGCATTGGCCATCTGATCTAACGTCTGGAGACAGTCAAAAAGATCCTTAGATTTCTTCCCTACCTCTTTCCTCGGCCGAGATACATGCGTTCATCTACAGCTGCATACAGCACTTGGGAGAAAATTCGAATAGAAGCAAAACATTCTTGGGGTAAAACCCAAAGGGAAAAGCCTAGCACCACATTGCATTGGCCATCTGATCTAACTTCTGGAGACAGTCAAAATGATCCTTAGAATTCTTCCCTACCTCTTTCCACTGCCGAGATACGTGCATTCATCTACAGCTGCATACAGCACTTGGGAGACAATTCGAATAGAAGCAAAACATTCTTGGGGTAAAACCTAAAGGGAAAAGCCTAGCACCACATTGCATTGGCCATCTGATCTCACTTCTGGAGACAGTCAAAATGATCCTTAGAATTCTTCCCTACCTCTTTCCTCTGCCGAGATACGTGCATTCATCTACAGCTGCATACAGCACTTGGGAGACAATTCGAATAGAAGCAAAACATTCTTGGGGTAAAACCGAAAGGGAAAAGCCTAGCACCACATTGCATTGGCCATCTGATCTAACTTCTGGAGACAGTCAAAATGATCCTTAGAATTCTTCCCTACCTCTTTCCTCGGCCGAGCTACATGCATTCATCTACAGCTGCAAACAGCACTTCTGAGACAATTCGAATAGAAGCAAACCATTCTTGGGGTAAAACCTAAAGGGAAAAGCCTAGCAATTCGAATAGGAGGAGAACATTCTTGGGGTAAAACCTAAAGGGAAAAGCCTAGCACCACTTTGCTTTGGCCATCTGATCTAACTTCTGGAGACAGTCAAAATGATCCTTATTATTCTTCCCTACCTCTTTCCTCTGCCGAGATACAAGCATTCATCTACATCTGCATACAGCAATTCTCAGACAATTCGAATAGAAGCAAAACATTCTTGGGGTAAAACCTAAAGGGAAAAGCCTAGCACCACATTGCATTGGCCATCTGATCTAACTTCTGGAGACAGTCAAAATGATCCTTATTATTCTTCCCTACCTCTTTCCTCTGCCGAGATACAAGCATTCATCTACATCTGCATACAGCAATTCTCAGACAATTCGAATAGAAGCAAAACTTTCTTGGGGTAAAACCAAAAGGGAAAAGCCTAGCACCACTTTGCATTGGCCATCTGATCTAACTTCTGGAGACCGTCAAAATGATCCTTATTATTCTTCCCTACCTCTTTCCTCTGCCGAGATACAAGCATTCATCTACATCTGCATACAGCGCTTCGGAGACAATTCGAATAGAAGCAAAACATACTTGGGGTCAAACCTAAAGGGAAAAGCCTAGCACCACAGTGCATTGGCCATCTGATCTAACTTCTGGAGATAGCCAAAATGATCCTTAGAATTCTTCCCTACCTCTTTCCTCGGCCGAGATGCATGCATTCATCTACAGCTGCATATAGCACTTCTGAGACAATTCGAATAGAAGCAAAACATTCTTGGGGTAAAACCTAAAGGGAAAAGCCTAGCAATTCGAATAGGAGCAAAACATTCTTGAGGTAAAACCTAAAGGGAAAAGCCTAGCACCGCATTGCATTGGCCATCGGATCTAACGTCTGGAGACAGTCAAAATGCTCCTTAGAATTGTTCCCTACCTCTTTAGTCTGCTGAGATACATGCATTCATCTACAGCTGCATACAGCACTTGGGAGACAATTCGAATAGAAGCAAAACATTCTTGGGGTAAAACCTAAAGGGAAAAGCGTAGCACCACATTGCATTGGCCATCTCATCTAACTTCTGGAGAGAGTCAAAATGATCCTTAGAATTCTTCCCTACCTCTTTCCTCGGCCGAGATACGTGCATTCATCTACAGCTGCATACAGCACTTGGGAGACAATTCGAATAGAAGCAAACCATTCTTGGGGTAAAACCTAAAGGGAAAAGCCTAGCAATTCGAATAGGAGGAGAACATTCTTGGGGTAAAACCTAAAGGGAAAAGCCTAGCACCACTTTGCTTTGGCCATCTGATCTAACTTCTGGAGACAGTCAAAATGATCCTTATTATTCTTCCCTACCTCTTTCCTCTGCCGAGATACAAGCATTCATCTACATCTGCATACAGCAATTCTCAGACAATTCGAATAGAAGCAAAACTTTCTTGGGGTAAAACCTAAAGGGAAAAGCCTAGCACCACATTGCATTGGCCATCTGATCTAACTTCTGGAGACAGTCAAAATGATCCTTATTATTCTTCCCTACCTCTTTCCTCTGCCGAGATACAAGCATTCATCTACATCTGCATACAGCAATTCTCAGACAATTCGAATAGAAGCAAAACTTACTTGGGGTAAAACCAAAAGGGAAAAGCCTAGCACCACTTTGCATTGGCCATCTGATCTAACTTCTGGAGACCGTCAAAATGATCCTTATTATTCTTCCCTACCTCTTTCCTCTGCCGAGATGCAGGCATTCATCTACATCTGCATACAGCGCTTCGGAGACAATTCGAATAGAAGCAAAACATACTTGGGGTCAAACCTAAAGGGAAAAGCCTGGCACCACATTGCATTGGCCATCTGATCTAACTTCTGGAGACAGTCAAAATGATCCTAAGAATTCTTCCCTACCTCTTTCCTCTGCCGAGATACAAGCATTCATCTACATCTGCATACAGCGCTTCGGAGACAATTCGAATAGAAGCAAAACATTCCTAGGGTAAAACCTAAAGAGAAAAGCCTAGCACCACATTGCATTGGCCATCTGATCTAACTTCTGGAGACAGCCAAAATGGTCTTTCGAATTCTTCCCTACCTCTTTCCTCTGCCGAGATTCATGCATTCATCTACAGCTGCATACAGCGCTTCGGAGACAATTCGAATAGAAGCAAAACTTTCTTGGGGTAAAACCTAAAGGGAAAAGCCTAGCACCACATTGCATTGACCATATGATCTCACTTCTGGAGACAGTCAAAATGATCCTTAGAATTCTTCCCTACCTCTTTCCTCTGCCGAGATACGTGCATTCGCCTACAGCTGCATACAGCACTTCTGAGACAGTTCGAATAGAAGCAAAACATTCTTGGGGTAAAACCTAAAGGGAAAAGCCTAGCAATTCGAATAGGAGAAAAACATTCTTGGGGTAAAACCTAAAGGGAAAAGCCTAGCAATTCGAATAGGAGCAAAACATTCTTGGGGTAAAACCTAAAGGGAAGAGCCTAGCGGCACATTGCATTCGCCATCTGATCTAACTTCTGGAGAGAGTCAAAATGATCCTCAGAATTCTTCCCTACCTCTTTCCTCGGCCGAGATACGTGCATTCATCTACAGCTGCATACAGCACTTCTGAGACAATTCGAATAGAAGCAAAACATTCTTGGGGTAAAACCTAAAGGGAAAAGCCTAGCACCACATTGCATTGGCCATCTGATCTAACTTCTGGTGACAGTCAAAATGATCCTTAGAATTCTTCCCTACCTCTTTCCTCTGCCGAGATACATGCATTAATATACTGATGCATACAGCACTTGGGAGACAATTCGAATAGAAGCAAAAAATTCTTGGGGTAAAACCTAAAGGGAAAAGCCTAGCAATTCGAATAGGAGCAAAACATTCTTGGGGTAAAACCTAAAGGGAAAAGCCTAGCAATTCGAATAGGAGCAAAACATTCTTGAGGTAAAACCTAAAGGGAAAAGCCTAGCACCGCATTGCATTGGCCATCGGATCTAACGTCTGGAGACAGTCAAAATGCTCCTTAGAATTGTTCCCTACCTCTTTACTCTGCCGAGATACATGCATTCATCTACAGCTGCATACAGCACTTCAGAGACAATTCTAAGAGAAGGAAACCATTCTTGGGGTAAAACCTAAAGGGAAAAGCCTAGCACCACATTGCATTGGCCATCTGATCTCACTTCTGGAGACAGTAAAAATGATCCTTAAAATTCCTCCCTACCTCTTTCCTCTGCCGAGATACATGCATTCATCTACAGCTGCATACAGCACTTGGGAGACAATTCGAATAGAAGCAAAACATTCTTGGGGTAAAACCTAAAGGGAAAAGCGTAGCACCACATTGCACTGGCCATCTCATCTAACTTCTGGAGAGAGTCAAAATGATCCTTAGAATTCTTCCCTACCTCTTTCCTCGGCCGAGATACGTGCATTCATCTACAGCTGCATACAGCACTTGGGAGACAATTCGAATAGAAGCAAAACATTCTTGGGGTAAAACCTAAAGGGAAAAGCCTAGCACCACATTGCATTGGCCATCTGATCTAACTTCTGGAGACAGCCAAAATGCTCCTTAGAATTCTTCCCTACCTCTTTCCTCGGCCGAGATGCATGCATTCATCTACAGCTGCATATAGCACTTCTGAGACAATTCGGATAGAAGCAAAACATTCTTGGGGTAAAACCTAAAGGGAAAAGCCTAGCAATTCGAATAGGAGCAAAACATTCTTGGGGTAAAACCTAAAGGGAAAAGCCTAGCACCACATTGCATTGGCCATCTGATCTAACGTCTGGAGACAGTCAAAAAGATCCTTAGATTTCTTCCCTACCTCTTTCCTCGGCCGAGATACATGCGTTCATCTACAGCTGCATACAGCACTTGGGAGAAAATTCGAATAGAAGCAAAACATTCTTGGGGTAAAACCTAAAGGGAAAAGCCTAGCACCACATTGCATTGGCCATCTGATCTAACTTCTGGAGACAGTCAAAATGATCCTTAGAATTCTTCCCTACCTCTTTCCACTGCCGAGATACGTGCATTCATCTACAGCTGCATACAGCACTTGGGAGACAATTCGAATAGAAGCAAAACATTCTTGGGGTAAAACCTAAAGGGAAAAGCCTAGCACCACATTGCATTGGCCATCTGATCTAACTTCTGGAGACAGTCAAAATGATCCTTAGAATTCTTCCCTACCTCTTTCCTCTGCCGAGATACGTGCATTCATCTACAGCTGCATACAGCACTTGGGAGACAATTCGAATAGAAGCAAAACATTCTTGGGGTAAAACCTAAAGGGAAAAGCCTAGCAATTCGAATAGGAGGAGAACATTCTTGGGGTAAAACCTAAAGGGAAAAGCCTAGCACCACTTTGCTTTGGCCATCTGATCTAACTTCTGGAGACAGTCAAAATGATCCTTATTATTCTTCCCTACCTCTTTCCTCTGCCGAGATACAAGCATTCATCTACATCTGCATACAGCAATTCTCAGACAATTCGAATAGAAGCAAAACTTTCTTGGGGTAAAACCAAAAGGGAAAAGCCTAGCACCACTTTGCATTGGCCATCTGATCTAACTTCTGGAGACCGTCAAAATGATCCTTATTATTCTTCCCTACCTCTTTCCTCTGCCGAGATACAAGCATTCATCTACATCTGCATACAGCGCTTCGGAGACAATTCGAATAGAAGCAAAACATACTTGGGGTCAAACCTAAAGGGAAAAGCCTAGCACCACATTGCATTGGCCATCTGATCTAACTTCTGGAGACAGTCAAAATGATCCTAAGAATTCTTCCCTACCTCTTTCCTCTGCCGAGATACAAGCATTCATCTACATCTGCATACAGCGCTTCGGAGACAATTCGAATAGAAGCAAAACTTTATTGGGGTAAAACCTAAAGGGAAAAGCCTAGCACCACATTGCATTGGCCATATGATCTCACTTCTGGAGACAGTCAAAATGATCCTTAGAATTCTTCCCTACCTCTTTCCTCTGCCGAGATACGTGCATTCACCTACAGCTGCATACAGCACTTCTGAGACAGTTCGAATAGAAGCAAAACATTCTTGGGGTAAAACCTAAAGGGAAAAGCCTAGCAATTCGAATAGGAGCAAAACATTCTTGGGGTAAAACCTAAAGGGAAGAGCCTAGCACCACATTGCATTGGTCATCTGATCTAACTTCTGGAGAGAGTCAAAATGATCCTTAGAATTCTTCCCTACCTCTGTCCTCGGCCGGGATACATGCATTCATCTACATCTGCATACAGCACTTCTGAGGCAATTTGAATAGATGCAAAACATACTTGGGGTCAAACCTAAAGGGAAAAGCCAAGCAATTCGAATAGGAGCAAAACATTCTTGGGGTAAAACGTAAAGGGAAGAGCCTAGCACCACATTGCATTGGCCATCTGATCTAACTTCTGGAGAGAGTCAAAATGCTCCTTAGAATTCTTCCCTACCTCTTTCCTCGGCCGAGATACATGCATTCATCTACCGCTGCATACAGCACTTCTGAGACAATTCGAATAGAAGCAAAACATTCTTGGGGTAAAACCTAAAGGGAAAAGCCCAGCACCACATTGCATCGGCCATCTGATCTAACTTTTGGAGAGAGTCAAAATGCTCCTTAGAATTGTTCCCTACCTCTTTACTCTGCCGAGATACATGCATTCATCTACAGCTGCATACAGCACTTGTGAGACAATTCGAATAGAAGCAAACCATTCTTGGGGTAAAACCTAAAGGGAAAAGCCTAGCACCACATTGCATTGGCCATCTGATCTCACTTCTGGAGACAGTAAAAATGATGCTTAGAATTCTTCCCTGCCTCTTTCCTCGGCCGAGATACATGCATTCATCTACAGCTGCATACAGCACTTCCGAGACAATTCGAATAGAAGCAAAACATTCTTGGGGTAAAACCTAAAGGGAAAAGCCTAGCACCACATTGCATTGGCCATCTGATCTAACGTCTGGAGACAGTCAAAAAGATCCTTAGATTTCTTCCCTACCTCTTTCCTCTGCCGAGATACATGCGTTCATCTACAGCTGCATACAGCACTTGTGAGACAATTCGAATAGAAGCAAAACATTCTTGGGGTAAAACCTAAAGGGAAAAGCCTAGCACCACATTGCATTGGCCATCTGATCTAACTTCTGGAGAGAGCCAAAATGATCCCTAGAATTCTTCCCTACCTCTTTCCTCGGCCGAGATACAAGCATTCATCTACAGCTGCATACAGCACATGGGAGACAATTCGTATAGAAGCAAAACATTCTTGGGATAAAACCTAAAGGGAAAAGCCTAGCAATTCGAATAGGAGCAAAACATTCTTGGGGTAAAACCTAAAGGGAAAAGCCTAGCACCACATTGCATTGGCCATCTGATCTAACTTCTGGAGAGAGTCAAAATGATCCTTAGAATTATTCCCTACCTCTGTCCTCGGCCGAGATACATGCGTTCATCTACAGCTGCATACAGCACTTGTGAGACAATTCGAATAGAAGCAAAACATTCTTGGGGTAAAACCTAAAGGGAAAAGCCAAGCACCACATTGCATTGGCCATCTGATCTAACTTCTGGAGAGAGCCAAAATGATCCTTAGAATTCTTCCCTACCTCTTTCCTCGGCCGAGATACATGCATTCATCTACAGCTGCATACAGCACTTGGGAGACAATTCGTATAGAAGCAAAACATTCTTGGGATAAAACCTAAAGGGAAAAGCCTAGCAATTCGAATAGGAGCAAAACATTCTTGGGGTAAAACCTAAAGGGAAAAGCCTAGCACCACATTGCATTGGCCATCTGATCTAACTTCTGGAGAGAGTCAAAATGATCCTTAGAATTCTTCCCTACCTCTGTCCTCGGCCGAGATACATGCATTCATCTACATCTGCATACAGCATTTCTGAGGCAATTTGAATAGATGCAAAACATTCTTGGGGTAAAACCTAAAGGGAAAAGCCTAGCAATTCGAATAGGAGCAAAACATTCTTGGGGTAAAACCTAAAGGGAAGAGCCTAGCACCACATTGCATTGGCCATCTGATCTAACTTCTGGAGACAGTGAAAATGCTCCTTAGAATTCTTCCCTACCTCTTTCCTCTGCCGAGATACATGCATTCATCTACAGCTACATACAGCACTTCTGAGACAATTCGAATAGAAGCAAACCATTCTTGGGGAAAAACCTAAAGGGAAAAGCCTAGCAATTCGAATAGGAGCAAAACATTCTCAGGGTAAAACCTAAAGGGAAAAGCCTAGCAATTCGAATAGGAGCAAAACATTCTCAGGGTAAAACCTAAAGGGAAAAGCCTAGCACCACATTGCATTGGGCATCTGATCTAACTTTTGGAGACAGTCAAAAAGATCCTTAGAATTCTTCCCTACCTCTTTCCTCTGCCGAGATGCATGCGTTCATCTACAGCTGCATACAGCACTTCTGAGACAATTCGAATAGAAGCAAAACATTCTTGGGGTAAAACCTAAAGGGAAAAGCCTAGCACCACATTGCATTGGCCATCTGATCTCACTTCTGGAGACAGTCAAAATGCTCCTTAGAATTCTTCCCTACCTCTTTCCTCTGCCGAGATACATGCATTCATCTACATCTGCATACAGCACTTCTGAGACAATTCGAATAGAAGAAAACCATTCTTGGGGTAAAACCTAAAGGGAAAAGCATAGCACCACATTGCATTGGCCATCTGATCTAACTTCTGGAGACAGCCAAAATGGTCTTTAGAATTTTTCCCTACCTCTTTCCTCTGCCGAGATTCATGCATTCATCTACAGCTGCATACAGCGCTTCTGAGACAATTCTAATAGAAGCAAAACATTCTTGGGGTAAAACCTAAAGGGAAAAGCCTAGCACCACATTGCATTGGCCATCTGATCTCACTTCTGGAGACAGTAAAAATGATCCTTAGAATTCTTCCCTACCTCTTTCCTCTGCCGAGATACGTGCATTCATCTACAGCTGCATACAGCGCTTGGGAGACAATTCGAATAGAGGCAAAACATTCTTGGGGTAAAACCTAAAGGGAAAAGCCTAGCACCACATTGCATTGGCCATCTGATCTAACTTCTGGAGACAGTCAAAATGATCCTTAGAATTCTTCCCTACCTCTTTCCTCGGCCGAGATACATGCATTCATCTACAGCTGCATGCAGCACATCTGAGACAATTCGAATAGAAGCAAACCATTCTTGGGGTAAAACCTAAAGGGAAAAGCCTAGCACCGCATTGCATTGGCCATCTGATCTAACTTCTTGAGACAGTCAAAATGCTCCTTAGAATTCTTCCCTACCTCTTTCCTCCGTCGAGAGACATGCATTCATCTACAGCTGCATACAGCACTTCTGAGACAATTCGAATAGAAGCAAAACATTCTTGGGGCAAAACCTAAAGGGAAAAGCCTAGCACCACATTGCATTGGCCATCTGATCTAACTTCTGGAGACAGTCAAAACGCTCCTTAGAATTCTTCCCTACCTCTTTCCTCGGCCGAGAGACATGCATTCATCTACAGCTGCATACAGTACTTCCGAGACAATTCGAATAGAAGCAAAACATTCTTGGGGGAAAACCTAAAGGGAAAAGCCTAGCACCACATTGCATTGGCCATCTTATCTAACTTCTGGAGACAGTCAAAATGATCCTTAGAATTCTTCCCTACCTCTTTCCTCGACCGAGATACATGCATTCATCTACAGCTGCATGCAGAACTTATGAGACAATTCGAATAGAAGCAAACCATTCTTGGGGTAAAACCTAAAGGGAAAAGCCCAGCAATTCGAATTGAAGCAAAACATTCTTGGGGTAAAACCAAAAGGGAAAAACCTAGCAATTCGAATAGGAGCAAAACATTCTTGTGGTAAAACCTATAGGGAAAAGCCTAGCATCACATTGCATTGGCCATCTGATCTAACTTCTTGAGACAGTCAAAATGATCCTTAGAATTCTTCCTTATCTCTGTCCTCGGCCAACATACATGCATTCATCTACAGCTGCATACAGAACTTGGGAGACAATTCGAATTGAAGCAAACCATTCTTGGGGTAAAACCTACCGGGAAAAGCCTTGCACCACATTGCATTGGCCATCTGATCTAACTTCTGGAACAGTCAAAATGCTCCTTAGAATTCTTCCCTACCTCTTTCCTCGGCCGAGATACATGCATTCATCTACAGCTGCATACAGCACTTGTGAGACAATATGAATAGAAGCAAAACATTCTTGGGGGAAAACCTAAAGGGAAAAGCCTAGCACCACATTGCAATGGCCATCTGATCTAACTTCTGGAGACAGTCAAAATGCTCCTTAGAATTCTTCCCTACCTCTTTCCTCGGCCGAGATACATGCATTCATCTACAGCTGCATACAGCACTTGTGAGAGAATTCGAATAGAAGCAAAACATTCTTGGGGTTAAACCTAAAGGGAAAAGCCTAGCAATTCGAATAGAAGCAAAACATTCTTGGGGTAGAACCTAAAGGGAAAAGCCTAGCGCCACATTGCATTGGCCATCTGATCTAACTTCTGGAGACAGTCAAAATGATCCTTAGAATTCTTCCCTACCTCTTTCCTCGGCCGAGAGACATGCATTCATCTACAGCTGCATACACCACTTGTGAGAGAATTCGAATAGAAGCAAAACGTTCTTGGGGTAAAACCTAAATGGAAAAGGCTAGCACCACATTACATTGGCCATCTGATCTAACTTCTAGAGACAGTCAAAATGCTCCTTAGAATTCTTCCCTACCCCTTTCCTCGGCCGAGATACATGCGTTCATCTACAGCTGCATACAGCACTTGTGAGACAATTTGAATAGAAGCAAAACATTCTTGGGGTAAAACCTAAATGGAAAAGGCTAGCAATTCGAATAGGTGCAAAATATTCTTGGGGTAAAACCTAAAGGGAAAAGCCTAGCACCACATTGCATTGGCCATCTGATCTCACTTCTGGAGACAGTCAAAATGCTCCTTAGAATTCTTCCCTACCTCTTTCCTCGGCCGAGATACATGCATTCATCTACAGCTGCATACAGCACTTCTGAGACAATTCGAATAGAAGCAAACCATTCTTGGGGTAAAACCTACCGGGAAAAGCCTTGCACCACATTGCATTGGCCATCTGATCTAACTTCTGGAACAGTCAAAATGCTCCTTAGAATTCTTCCCTACCTCTTTCCTCGGCCGAGATACATGCATTCATCTACAGCTGCATACAGCACTTGTGAGACAATATGAATAGAAGCAAAACATTCTTGGGGGAAAACCTAAAGGGAAAAGCCTAGCACCACATTGCAATGGCCATCTGATCTAACTTCTGGAGACAGTCAAAATGCTCCTTAGAATTCTTCCCTACCTCTTTCCTCGGCCGAGATACATGCATTCATCTACAGCTGCATACAGCACTTGTGAGAGAATTCGAATAGAAGCAAAACATTCTTGGGGTTAAACCTAAAGGGAAAAGCCTAGCAATTCGAATAGAAGCAAAACATTCTTGGGGTAGAACCTAAAGGGAAAAGCCTAGCGCCACATTGCATTGGCCATCTGATCTAACTTCTGGAGACAGTCAAAATGATCCTTAGAATTCTTCCCTACCTCTTTCCTCGGCCGAGAGACATGCATTCATCTACAGCTGCATACACCACTTGTGAGAGAATTCGAATAGAAGCAAAACGTTCTTGGGGTAAAACCTAAATGGAAAAGGCTAGCACCACATTACATTGGCCATCTGATCTAACTTCTAGAGACAGTCAAAATGCTCCTTAGAATTCTTCCCTACCCCTTTCCTCGGCCGAGATACATGCGTTCATCTACAGCTGCATACAGCACTTGTGAGACAATTTGAATAGAAGCAAAACATTCTTGGGGTAAAACCTAAATGGAAAAGGCTAGCAATTCGAATAGGTGCAAAATATTCTTGGGGTAAAACCTAAAGGGAAAAGCCTAGCACCACATTGCATTGGCCATCTGATCTCACTTCTGGAGACAGTCAAAATGCTCCTTAGAATTCTTCCCTACCTCTTTCATCGGCCGAGATACATGCATTCATCTACAGCTGCATACAGCACTTCTGAGACAATTCGAATAGAAGCAAAACATTCTTGGGGTAAAACCTAAAGGGAAAAGCCTAGCACCACATTGCATTGGCCATCTGATCTAACTTCTGGAGACAGTCAAAATGCTCCTTAGAATTCTTCCCTACCTCTTTCCTCGGCCGAGATTCATGCATTCATCCACAGCTGCATACAGCACTTCGGAAACAATTCTAATAGAAGCAAACCATTCTTGGGGTAAAACCTAAAGGGAAAAGCCTAGCAATTCGAATAGAAGCAAAACATTCTTGGGGTATGAAGCCCCAAAACAGATAGCTTTCGAGAAATAATGAGTTAAAACATAGAATGTGAAGCAATGGAAGGGAGCACAAACCACATAGAGCAATAAATCGGCTGGGGCCCGGGACACTGTGACAGAAAATGGAGATAAGTGATAAGGACTGACGGGGTAAGCATGATTCAGAACCAGAAAGGTCAAACTGACCCTAACAGCCTTGTCAAGTCAGTGAAACTAAGCCAGGCACACCGGGAATTGACCTAATTAGGAAAAGAGTTCAAAAGTTTAAGAGAGGAAGACTCATCAGGAGACCCCTGCCCATGATGAAGGCCACCGGAATGACCACCAAGAAGATCCTCAAAAGAGATGTCCCCGCCCACGCTCCACCTACACCACGCCTCTTATGAGTATGTATGCAAAGATATGATTATGTATGTGATCTGATGCAATACTACGTCCAAACCTGTATAAAAGACATGCTTTTGTTACGGGAAAGGTAGAAATCCATTTAGTGATTTCCCAACGCGTTGCTAATAAAATACCTCCTGTCTATCTGACTTCAACTGAGTCTCTTAGGCAGTTATTCTCGCCTTTTGGGGCAAAATTCGGCATCAGGTAAAACCTATAGGGAAAAGCCTAGCACCACAATGCATTGGCCATCTGATCTAACTTCTGGAGACAGTCAAAATGATCCTTAGAATTCTTCCCTACCTCTTTCCTCGGCCGAGAGACATGCATTCATCTACAGCTGCATACAGCACTTCGGAGAAAATTCGAATAGAAGCAAAACATTCTTGGGGTAAAACATAAAGGGAAAAGTCTAGCAATTCGAATAGGAGCAAAACATTCTTGGGGTAAAACCTAAAGGGAAAAGCCTAGCAATTCGAATAGGAGCAAAACATTCTTGGGGTAAAACCTAAAGGGAAAAGCCTAGCACCACATTGCATTGGCCATCTGATCTAACTTCTGGAGACAGTCAAAATGCTCCTTAGAATTCTTCCCTACCTCTTTCCTCGGCCGAGATACATGCGTTCATCTACAGCTGCATACAGCACTTCTGAGACAATTCGAATAGAAGCAAAACATCCTTGGGGTAAAACCTAAAGGGAAAAGCCTAGCACCACATTGCATTGGCCATCTGATCTAACTTCTGGAGACAGTCAAAATGATCCTTAGAATTCTTCCCTACCTCTTTCGTCGGCCGAGAGACATGCATTCATCTACAGCTGCATACAGCACTTCTGAGACAATTCGAATAGAAGCAAAACATTCTTGGGGTAAAACCTAAAGGCAAAAGCCTAGCAATTCGAAAAGGAGCAAAACATTCTTGGGGTAAAACCTAAAGGGAAAAGCCTAGCAATTCGAATAGGAGCAAAACATTCTTGGGGTAAAACCTAAAGGGAAAAGCCTAGCAATTCGAATAGGAGCAAAACATTCTTGGGGTAAAACCTAAAGGGAAAAGCCTAGCACCACATTGCATTGGCCTTCTGATCTGACTTCTGGAGACAGTCAAAATGCTCCTTAGAATTCTTCCCTATTTCTTTCCTCGGCCGAGATACATGCATTCATCCACAGCTGCATACAGCACTTGTGAGACAATTCAAATAGAAGCAAACCATTCTTGGGGTAAAATCTAAAGGGTAAACCCCAGCATCACATTTCATTGGCCATCTGATCTAACATCTGGAGACAGTCAAAATGCTCCTTAGAATTCTTCCCTACCTCTTTCCTCGGCCGAGATACATGCATTCATCTACAGCTGCATACAGCACTTCTGAGACAATTCGAATAGAAGCAAACCATTCTTGGGGTAAAACCTAAAGGCAAAACCCTAGCAATTCGAATTGAAGCAAAACATTCTTGGGGTAAAACCTAAAGGGAAAAGCCTAGCAATTCGAATAGGAGCAAAACATTCTTGAGGTAAAACCTATAGGGAAAAGCCTAGCACCACATTGCAATGGCCATCTGATCTAACTTCTGGAGACAGTCAAAATGCTCCTTAGAATTCTTCCCTACCTCTTTCCTCGGCCGAGATACATGCATTCATCTACAGCTGCATACAGCACTTGTGAGAGAATTCGAATAGAAGCAAAACATTCTTGGGGTTAAACCTAAAGGGAAAAGCCTAGCAATTCGAATAGACGCAAAACATTCTTGGGGTAGAACCTAAAGGGAAAAGCCTAGCGCCACATTGCATTGGCCATCTGATCTAACTTCTGGAGACAGTCAAAATGATCCTTAGAATTCTTCCCTACCTCTTTCCTCGGCCGAGAGACATGCATTCATCTACAGCTGCATACACCACTTGTGAGAGAATTCGAATAGAAGCAAAACATTCTTGGGGTAAAACCTAAATGGAAAAGGCTAGCACCACATTACATTGGCCATCTGATCTAACTTCTAGAGACAGTCAAAATGCTCCTTAGAATTCTTCCCTACCCCTTTCCTCGGCCGAGATACATGCGTTCATCTACAGCTGCATACAGCACTTGTGAGACAATTTGAATAGAAGCAAAACATTCTTGGGGTAAAACCTAAATGGAAAAGGCTAGCAATTCGAATAGGTGCAAAATATTCTTGGGGTAAAACCTAAAGGGAAAAGCCTAGCACCACATTGCATTGGCCATCTGATCTCACTTCTGGAGACAGTCAAAATGCTCCTTAGAATTCTTCCCTACCTCTTTCCTCGGCCGAGATACATGCATTCATCTACAGCTGCATACAGCACTTCTGAGACAATTCGAATAGAAGCAAAACATTCTTGGGGTAAAACCTAAAGGGAAAAGCCTAGCACCACATTGCATTGGCCATCTGATCTAACTTCTGGAGACAGTCAAAATGCTCCTTAGAATTCTTCCCTACCTCTTTCCTCGGCCGAGATTCATGCATTCATCCACAGCTGCATACAGCACTTCGGAAACAATTCTAATAGAAGCAAACCATTCTTGGGGTAAAACCTAAAGGGAAAAGCCTAGCAATTCGAATAGAAGCAAAACATTCTTGGGGTATGAAGCCCCAAAACAGATAGCTTTCGAGAAATAATGAGTTAAAACATAGAATGTGAAGCAATGGAAGGGAGCACAAACCACATAGAGCAATAAATCGGCTGGGGCCCGGGACACTGTGACAGAAAATGGAGATAAGTGATAAGGACTGACGGGGTAAGCATGATTCAGAACCAGAAAGGTCAAACTGACCCTAACAGCCTTGTCAAGTCAGTGAAACTAAGCCAGGCACACCGGGAATTGACCTAATTAGGAAAAGAGTTCAAAAGTTTAAGAGAGGAAGACTCATCAGGAGACCCCTGCCCATGATGAAGGCCACCGGAATGACCACCAAGAAGATCCTCAAAAGAGATGTCCCCGCCCACGCTCCACCTACACCACGCCTCTTATGAGTATGTATGCAAAGATATGATTATGTATGTGATCTGATGCAATACTACGTCCAAACATGTATAAAAGACATGCTTTTGTTACGGGAAAGGTAGAAATCCATTTAGTGATTTCCCAACGCGTTGCTAATAAAATACCTCCTGTCTATCAGACTTAAACTGAGTCTCTTAGGCAGTTATTCTCGCCTTTTGGGGCAAAATTCGGCATCAGGTAAAACCTATAGGGAAAAGCCTAGCACCACAATGCATTGGCCATCTGATCTAACTTCTGGAGACAGTCAAAATGATCCTTAGAATTCTTCCCTACCTCTTTCCTCGGCCGAGAGACATGCATTCATCTACAGCTGCATACAGCACTTCGGAGAAAATTCGAATAGAAGCAAAACATTCTTGGGGTAAAACATAAAGGGAAAAGTCTAGCAATTCGAATAGGAGCAAAACATTCTTGGGGTAAAACCTAAAGGGAAAAGCCTAGCAATTCGAATAGGAGCAAAACATTCTTGGGGTAAAACCTAAAGGGAAAAGCCTAGCACCACATTGCATTGGCCATCTGATCTAACTTCTGGAGACAGTCAAAATGCTCCTTAGAATTCTTCCCTACCTCTTTCCTCGGCCGAGATACATGCGTTCATCTACAGCTGCATACAGCACTTCTGAGACAATTCGAATAGAAGCAAAACATTCTTGGGGTAAAACCTAAAGGCAAAAGCCTAGCAATTCGAAAAGGAGCAAAACATTCTTGGGGTAAAACCTAAAGGGAAAAGCCTAGCAATTCGAATAGGAGCAAAACATTCTTGGGGTAAAACCTAAAGGGAAAAGCCTAGCACCACATTGCATTGGCCATCTGATCTAACTTCTGGAGACAGTCAAAATGCTCCTTAGAATTCTTCCCTACCTCTTTCCTCGGCCGAGATACATGCATTCATCTACAGCTGCATACAGCACTTCTGAGACAATTCGAATAGAAGCAAAACATTCTTGGGGTAAAACCTAAAGGCAAAAGCCTAGCAATTCGAAAAGGAGCAAAACATTCTTGGGGTAAAACCTAAAGGGAAAAGCCTAGCAATTCGAATAGGAGCAAAACATTCTTGGGGTAAAACCTAAAGGGAAAAGCCTAGCAATTCGAATAGGAGCAAAACATTCTTGGGGTAAAACCTAAAGGGAAAAGCCTAGCACCACATTGCATTGGCCTTCTGATCTGACTTCTGGAGACAGTCAAAATGCTCCTTAGAATTCTTCCCTATTTCTTTCCTCGGCCGAGATACATGCATTCATCCACAGCTGCATACAGCACTTGTGAGACAATTCAAATAGAAGCAAACCATTCTTGGGGTAAAATCTAAAGGGTAAACCCCAGCATCACATTTCATTGGCCATCTGATCTAACATCTGGAGACAGTCAAAATGCTCCTTAGAATTCTTCCCTACCTCTGTCCTCGGCCAACATACATGCATTCATCTACAGCTGCATACAGCACTTCTGAGACAATTCGAATAGAAGCAAACCATTCTTGGGGTAAAACCTAAAGGGAAAAGCCTAGCACCACATTGCATTGGCCATCTGATCTAACTTCTGGAACAGTCAAAATGCTCCTTAGAATTCTTCCCTACCTCTCTCCTCGGCCGAGATACATGCATTCATCTACAGCTGCATACAGCACTTGGGAGACAATTCGAATAGAAGCAAAACATTCTTGGGGTAAAACCTAAAAGGAAAAGCCTAGCTCCACATTGCATTGGCCATCTGATCTAACTTCTGGAGACAGTCAAAATGATCCTTAGAATTCTTCGCTACCTCTTTCCTCGGCCGAGATACATGCATTCATCTACAGCTGCATACAGCACTTGTGAGACAATTCGAATAGAAGCAAAACATTCTTGGGGGAAAACCTAAAGGGAAAAGCCTAGCACCACATTGCAATGGCCATCTGATCTCACTTCTGGAGACAGTCAAAATGCTCCTTAGAATTCTTCCCTACCTCTTTCCTCGGCCGACATACATGCATTCATCTACAGCTGCATACAGCACTTCTGAGACAATTCGAATAGAAGCAAAACATTCTTGGGGTAAAACCTAAAGGGAAAAGCCTAGCACCACATTGCATTGGCCATCTGATCTAACTTCTGGAGACAGTCAAAATGCTCCTTAGAATTCTTCCCTACCTCTTTCCTCGGCCGAGATACATGCATTCATCTACAGCTGCATACAGCACTTCTGAGACAATTCGAATAGAAGCAAAACATTCTTGGGGTAAAACCTAAAGGGAAAAGCCTAGCACCACATTGCATTGGCCATCTGATCTAACTTCTGGAGACAGTCAAAATGCTCCTTAGAATTCTTCCCTACCACTTTCCTCGGCCGAGATAGATGCATTCATCTACAGCTGCATACAGCACTTCTGAGACAATTCGAATAGAAGCAAAACATTCTTGGGGTAAAACCTAAAGGGAAAAGCCTAGCACCACATTGCATTGGCCATCTGATCTAACTTCTGGAGACAGTCAAAATGCTCCTTAGAATTCTTCCCTACCTCTTTCCTCGGCCGAGATTCATGCATTCATCCACAGCTGCATACAGCACTTCGGAAACAATTCTAATAGAAGCAAACCATTCTTGGGGTAAAACCTAAAGGGAAAAGCCTAGCAATTCGAATAGAAGCAAAACATTCTTGGGGTATGAAGCCCCAAAACAGATAGCTTTCGAGAAATAATGAGTTAAAACATAGAATGTGAAGCAATGGAAGGGAGCACAAACCACATAGAGCAATAAATCGGCTGAGGCCCGGGACACTGTGACAGAAAATGGAGATAAGTGATAAGGACTGACGGGGTAAGCATGATTCAGAACCAGAAAGGTCAAACTGACCCTAACAGCCTTGTCAGGTCAGTGAAACTAAGCCAGGCACACCGGGAATTGACCTAATTAGGAAAAGAGTTCAAAAGTTTAAGAGAGGAAGACTCATCAGGAGACCCCTGCCCATGATGAAGGCCACCGGAATGACCACCAAGAAGATCCTCAAAAGAGATGTCCCCGCCCACGCTCCACCTACACCACGCCTCTTATGAGTATGTATGCAAAGATATGATTATGTATGTGATCTGATGCAATACTACGTCCAAACCTGTATAAAAGACATGCTTTTGTTACGGGAAAGGTAGAAATCCATTTAGTGATTTCCCAACGCGTTGCTAATAAAATACCTCCCGTCTATCTGACTTAAACTGAGTCTCTTAGGCAGTTATTCTCGCCTTTTGGGGCAAAATTCGGCATCAGGTAAAACCTATAGGGAAAAGCCTAGCACCACAATGCATTGGCCATCTGATCTAACTTCTGGAGACAGTCAAAATGATCCTTAGAATTCTTCCCTACCTCTTTCCTCGGCTGAGAGACATGCATTCATCTACAGCTGCATACAGCACTTCGGAGAAAATTCGAATAGAAGCAAAACATTCTTGGGGTAAAACATAAAGGGAAAAGTCTAGCAATTCGAATAGGAGCAAAACATTCTTGGGGTAAAACCTAAAGGGAAAAGCCTAGCAATTCGAATAGGAGCAAAACATTCTTGGGGTAAAACCTAAAGGGAAAAGCCTAGCAATTCGAATAGGAGCAAAACATTCTTGGGGTAAAACCTAAAGGGAAAAGCCTAGCAATTCGAATAGGAGCAAAACATTCTTGGGGTAAAACCTAAAGGGAAAAGCCTAGCACCACATTGCATTGGCCATCTGATCTAACTTCTGGAGACAGTCAAAATGCTCCTTAGAATTCTTCCCTACCTCTTTCCTCGGCCGAGATACATGCGTTCATCTACAGCTGCATACAGCACTTCTGAGACAATTCGAATAGAAGCAAAACATCCTTGGGGTAAAACCTAAAGGGAAAAGCCTAGCACCACATTGCATTGGCCATCTGATCTAACTTCTGGAGACAGTCAAAATGATCCTTAGAATTCTTCCCTACCTCTTTCGTCGGCCGAGAGACATGCATTCATCTACAGCTGCATACAGCACTTCTGAGACAATTCGAATAGAAGCAAACCATTCTTGGGGTAAAACCTAAAGGGAAAAGCCTAGCACCACATTGCATTGGCCATCTGATCTAACTTCTGGAACAGTCAAAATGATCCTTAGAATCCTTCCCTACCTCTTTCCTCTGCCGAGATACATGCATTCATCGACAGCTGGCTATAGCAATTCTGAGACAATTCGAATTGAAGCAAAACATTCTTGAGGTAAAAGCTAAAGGGAAAAGCCTAGCAATTCGAATAGGAGCAAAACATTCTTGGGGTAAAACCTAAAGGGAAAAGCCTAGCACCACATTGCATTGGCCATCTGATCTAACTTCTGGAGACAGTCAAAATGCTCCTTAGAATTCTTCCCTACCTCTTTCCTCGGCCGAGATTCATGCATTCATCCACAGCTGCATACAGCACTTCGGAAACAATTCTAATAGAAGCAAACCATTCTTGGGGTAAAACCTAAAGGGAAAAGCCTAGCAATTCGAATAGAAGCAAAACATTCTTGGGGTATGAAGCCCCAAAACAGATAGCTTTCGAGAAATAATGAGTTAAAACATAGAATGTGAAGCAATGGAAGGGAGCACAAACCACATAGAGCAATAAATCGGCTGAGGCCCGGGACACTGTGACAGAAAATGGAGATAAGTGATAAGGACTGACGGGGTAAGCATGATTCAGAACCAGAAAGGTCAAACTGACCCTAACAGCCTTGTCAGGTCAGTGAAACTAAGCCAGGCACACCGGGAATTGACCTAATTAGGAAAAGAGTTCAAAAGTTTAAGAGAGGAAGACTCATCAGGAGACCCCTGCCCATGATGAAGGCCACCGGAATGACCACCAAGAAGATCCTCAAAAGAGATGTCCCCGCCCACGCTCCACCTACACCACGCCTCTTATGAGTATGTATGCAAAGATATGATTATGTATGTGATCTGATGCAATACTACGTCCAAACCTGTATAAAAGACATGCTTTTGTTACGGGAAAGGTAGAAATCCATTTAGTGATTTCCCAACGCGTTGCTAATAAAATACCTCCCGTCTATCTGACTTAAACTGAGTCTCTTAGGCAGTTATTCTCGCCTTTTGGGGCAAAATTCGGCATCAGGTAAAACCTATAGGGAAAAGCCTAGCACCACAATGCATTGGCCATCTGATCTAACTTCTGGAGACAGTCAAAATGATCCTTAGAATTCTTCCCTACCTCTTTCCTCGGCTGAGAGACATGCATTCATCTACAGCTGCATACAGCACTTCGGAGAAAATTCGAATAGAAGCAAAACATTCTTGGGGTAAAACATAAAGGGAAAAGTCTAGCAATTCGAATAGGAGCAAAACATTCTTGGGGTAAAACCTAAAGGGAAAAGCCTAGCAATTCGAATAGGAGCAAAACATTCTTGGGGTAAAACCTAAAGGGAAAAGCCTAGCAATTCGAATAGGAGCAAAACATTCTTGGGGTAAAACCTAAAGGGAAAAGCCTAGCAATTCGAATAGGAGCAAAACATTCTTGGGGTAAAACCTAAAGGGAAAAGCCTAGCACCACATTGCATTGGCCATCTGATCTAACTTCTGGAGACAGTCAAAATGCTCCTTAGAATTCTTCCCTACCTCTTTCCTCGGCCGAGATACATGCGTTCATCTACAGCTGCATACAGCACTTCTGAGACAATTCGAATAGAAGCAAAACATCCTTGGGGTAAAACCTAAAGGGAAAAGCCTAGCACCACATTGCATTGGCCATCTGATCTAACTTCTGGAGACAGTCAAAATGATCCTTAGAATTCTTCCCTACCTCTTTCGTCGGCCGAGAGACATGCATTCATCTACAGCTGCATACAGCACTTCTGAGACAATTCGAATAGAAGCAAACCATTCTTGGGGTAAAACCTAAAGGGAAAAGCCTAGCACCACATTGCATTGGCCATCTGATCTAACTTCTGGAACAGTCAAAATGATCCTTAGAATCCTTCCCTACCTCTTTCCTCTGCCGAGATACATGCATTCATCGACAGCTGGCTATAGCAATTCTGAGACAATTCGAATTGAAGCAAAACATTCTTGAGGTAAAAGCTAAAGGGAAAAGCCTAGCAATTCGAATAGGAGCAAAACATTCTTGGGGTAAAACCTAAAGGGAAAAGCCTAGCACCACATTGCATTGGCCATCTGATCTAACTTCTGGAGACAGTCAAAATGATCCTTAGAATTCTTCCCTACCTCTGTCCTCGGCCAACATACATGCATTCATCTACAGCTGCATACAGCACTTCTGAGACAATTCGAATAGAAGCAAACCATTCTTGGGGTAAAACCTAAAGGGAAAAGCCTAGCACCACATTGCATTGGCCATCTGATCTAACTTCTGGAACAGTCAAAATGCTCCTTAGAATTCTTCCCTACCTCTCTCCTCGGCCGAGATACATGCATTCATCTACAGCTGCATACAGCACTTGGGAGACAATTCGAATAGAAGCAAAACATTCTTGGGGTAAAACCTAAAAGGAAAAGCCTAGCTCCACATTGCATTGGCCATCTGATCTAACTTCTGGAGACAGTCAAAATGATCCTTAGAATTCTTCGCTACCTCTTTCCTCGGCCGAGATACATGCATTCATCTACAGCTGCATACAGCACTTGTGAGACAATTCGAATAGAAGCAAAACATTCTTGGGGGAAAACCTAAAGGGAAAAGCCTAGCACCACATTGCAATGGCCATCTGATCTCACTTCTGGAGACAGTCAAAATGCTCCTTAGAATTCTTCCCTACCTCTTTCCTCGGCCGACATACATGCATTCATCTACAGCTGCATACAGCACTTCTGAGACAATTCGAATAGAAGCAAAACATTCTTGGGGTAAAACCTAAAGGGAAAAGCCTAGCACCACATTGCATTGGCCATCTGATCTAACTTCTGGAGACAGTCAAAATGCTCCTTAGAATTCTTCCCTACCTCTTTCCTCGGCCGAGATACATGCATTCATCTACAGCTGCATACAGCACTTCTGAGACAATTCGAATAGAAGCAAAACATTCTTGGGGTAAAACCTAAAGGGAAAAGCCTAGCACCACATTGCATTGGCCATCTGATCTAACTTCTGGAGACAGTCAAAATGCTCCTTAGAATTCTTCCCTACCACTTTCCTCGGCCGAGATAGATGCATTCATCTACAGCTGCATACAGCACTTCTGAGACAATTCGAATAGAAGCAAAACATTCTTGGGGTAAAACCTAAAGGGAAAAGCCTAGCACCACATTGCATTGGCCATCTGATCTAACTTCTGGAGACAGTCAAAATGCTCCTTAGAATTCTTCCCTACCTCTTTCCTCGGCCGAGATTCATGCATTCATCCACAGCTGCATACAGCACTTCGGAAACAATTCTAATAGAAGCAAACCATTCTTGGGGTAAAACCTAAAGGGAAAAGCCTAGCAATTCGAATAGAAGCAAAACATTCTTGGGGTATGAAGCCCCAAAACAGATAGCTTTCGAGAAATAATGAGTTAAAACATAGAATGTGAAGCAATGGAAGGGAGCACAAACCACATAGAGCAATAAATCGGCTGAGGCCCGGGACACTGTGACAGAAAATGGAGATAAGTGATAAGGACTGACGGGGTAAGCATGATTCAGAACCAGAAAGGTCAAACTGACCCTAACAGCCTTGTCAGGTCAGTGAAACTAAGCCAGGCACACCGGGAATTGACCTAATTAGGAAAAGAGTTCAAAAGTTTAAGAGAGGAAGACTCATCAGGAGACCCCTGCCCATGATGAAGGCCACCGGAATGACCACCAAGAAGATCCTCAAAAGAGATGTCCCCGCCCACGCTCCACCTACACCACGCCTCTTATGAGTATGTATGCAAAGATATGATTATGTATGTGATCTGATGCAATACTACGTCCAAACCTGTATAAAAGACATGCTTTTGTTACGGGAAAGGTAGAAATCCATTTAGTGATTTCCCAACGCGTTGCTAATAAAATACCTCCCGTCTATCTGACTTAAACTGAGTCTCTTAGGCAGTTATTCTCGCCTTTTGGGGCAAAATTCGGCATCAGGTAAAACCTATAGGGAAAAGCCTAGCACCACAATGCATTGGCCATCTGATCTAACTTCTGGAGACAGTCAAAATGATCCTTAGAATTCTTCCCTACCTCTTTCCTCGGCTGAGAGACATGCATTCATCTACAGCTGCATACAGCACTTCGGAGAAAATTCGAATAGAAGCAAAACATTCTTGGGGTAAAACATAAAGGGAAAAGTCTAGCAATTCGAATAGGAGCAAAACATTCTTGGGGTAAAACCTAAAGGGAAAAGCCTAGCAATTCGAATAGGAGCAAAACATTCTTGGGGTAAAACCTAAAGGGAAAAGCCTAGCAATTCGAATAGGAGCAAAACATTCTTGGGGTAAAACCTAAAGGGAAAAGCCTAGCAATTCGAATAGGAGCAAAACATTCTTGGGGTAAAACCTAAAGGGAAAAGCCTAGCACCACATTGCATTGGCCATCTGATCTAACTTCTGGAGACAGTCAAAATGCTCCTTAGAATTCTTCCCTACCTCTTTCCTCGGCCGAGATACATGCGTTCATCTACAGCTGCATACAGCACTTCTGAGACAATTCGAATAGAAGCAAAACATCCTTGGGGTAAAACCTAAAGGGAAAAGCCTAGCACCACATTGCATTGGCCATCTGATCTAACTTCTGGAGACAGTCAAAATGATCCTTAGAATTCTTCCCTACCTCTTTCGTCGGCCGAGAGACATGCATTCATCTACAGCTGCATACAGCACTTCTGAGACAATTCGAATAGAAGCAAACCATTCTTGGGGTAAAACCTAAAGGGAAAAGCCTAGCACCACATTGCATTGGCCATCTGATCTAACTTCTGGAACAGTCAAAATGATCCTTAGAATCCTTCCCTACCTCTTTCCTCTGCCGAGATACATGCATTCATCGACAGCTGGCTATAGCAATTCTGAGACAATTCGAATTGAAGCAAAACATTCTTGAGGTAAAAGCTAAAGGGAAAAGCCTAGCAATTCGAATAGGAGCAAAACATTCTTGGGGTAAAACCTAAAGGGAAAAGCCTAGCACCACATTGCATTGGCCATCTGATCTAACTTCTGGAGACAGTCAAAATGCTCCTTAGAATTCTTCCCTACCTCTTTCCTCGGCCGAGATTCATGCATTCATCCACAGCTGCATACAGCACTTCGGAAACAATTCTAATAGAAGCAAACCATTCTTGGGGTAAAACCTAAAGGGAAAAGCCTAGCAATTCGAATAGAAGCAAAACATTCTTGGGGTATGAAGCCCCAAAACAGATAGCTTTCGAGAAATAATGAGTTAAAACATAGAATGTGAAGCAATGGAAGGGAGCACAAACCACATAGAGCAATAAATCGGCTGAGGCCCGGGACACTGTGACAGAAAATGGAGATAAGTGATAAGGACTGACGGGGTAAGCATGATTCAGAACCAGAAAGGTCAAACTGACCCTAACAGCCTTGTCAGGTCAGTGAAACTAAGCCAGGCACACCGGGAATTGACCTAATTAGGAAAAGAGTTCAAAAGTTTAAGAGAGGAAGACTCATCAGGAGACCCCTGCCCATGATGAAGGCCACCGGAATGACCACCAAGAAGATCCTCAAAAGAGATGTCCCCGCCCACGCTCCACCTACACCACGCCTCTTATGAGTATGTATGCAAAGATATGATTATGTATGTGATCTGATGCAATACTACGTCCAAACCTGTATAAAAGACATGCTTTTGTTACGGGAAAGGTAGAAATCCATTTAGTGATTTCCCAACGCGTTGCTAATAAAATACCTCCCGTCTATCTGACTTAAACTGAGTCTCTTAGGCAGTTATTCTCGCCTTTTGGGGCAAAATTCGGCATCAGGTAAAACCTATAGGGAAAAGCCTAGCACCACAATGCATTGGCCATCTGATCTAACTTCTGGAGACAGTCAAAATGATCCTTAGAATTCTTCCCTACCTCTTTCCTCGGCTGAGAGACATGCATTCATCTACAGCTGCATACAGCACTTCGGAGAAAATTCGAATAGAAGCAAAACATTCTTGGGGTAAAACATAAAGGGAAAAGTCTAGCAATTCGAATAGGAGCAAAACATTCTTGGGGTAAAACCTAAAGGGAAAAGCCTAGCAATTCGAATAGGAGCAAAACATTCTTGGGGTAAAACCTAAAGGGAAAAGCCTAGCAATTCGAATAGGAGCAAAACATTCTTGGGGTAAAACCTAAAGGGAAAAGCCTAGCAATTCGAATAGGAGCAAAACATTCTTGGGGTAAAACCTAAAGGGAAAAGCCTAGCACCACATTGCATTGGCCATCTGATCTAACTTCTGGAGACAGTCAAAATGCTCCTTAGAATTCTTCCCTACCTCTTTCCTCGGCCGAGATACATGCGTTCATCTACAGCTGCATACAGCACTTCTGAGACAATTCGAATAGAAGCAAAACATCCTTGGGGTAAAACCTAAAGGGAAAAGCCTAGCACCACATTGCATTGGCCATCTGATCTAACTTCTGGAGACAGTCAAAATGATCCTTAGAATTCTTCCCTACCTCTTTCGTCGGCCGAGAGACATGCATTCATCTACAGCTGCATACAGCACTTCTGAGACAATTCGAATAGAAGCAAACCATTCTTGGGGTAAAACCTAAAGGGAAAAGCCTAGCACCACATTGCATTGGCCATCTGATCTAACTTCTGGAACAGTCAAAATGATCCTTAGAATCCTTCCCTACCTCTTTCCTCTGCCGAGATACATGCATTCATCGACAGCTGGCTATAGCAATTCTGAGACAATTCGAATTGAAGCAAAACATTCTTGAGGTAAAAGCTAAAGGGAAAAGCCTAGCAATTCGAATAGGAGCAAAACATTCTTGGGGTAAAACCTAAAGGGAAAAGCCTAGCACCACATTGCATTGGCCATCTGATCTAACTTCTGGAGACAGTCAAAATGATCCTTAGAATTCTTCCCTACCTCTTTCCTCGACCGAGATACATGCATTCATGCACAGCTTCATACAGCACTTCGGAGACAATTCGAATAGAAGCAAACCATTCTTGGGGTAAAACCTAAAGGGAAAAGCCTAGCAATTCGAATTGAAGCAAAACATTCTTGGGGTAAAACCTAAAGGGAAAAACCTAGCAATTCGAATAGGAGCAAAACATTCCTGAGGTAAAACCTATAGGGAAAAGCCTAGCACCACATTGCATTGGCCATGTGATCTAACCTATTGAGACAGTCAAAATGATCCTTAGAATTCTTCCCTACCTCTGTCCTCGGCCAACATACATGCATTCATCTACTGCTGCATACAGCACTTGGGGGACAATTCGAATAGAAGCAAAACATTCTTGGGGTAAAACCTAAAGGGAAAAGCCATGCACCACATTGCATTGGCCATCTGATCTAACTTGTGGAACAGTCAAAATGCTCCTTAGAATTCTTCCCTACCTCTTTCCTCGGCCGAGATACATGCAGTCATCTACAGCTGCATACAGCACTTGGGAGACAATTCGAATAGAAGCAAAACATTCTTGGGGTAAAACCTAAATGGAAAACCCTAGCACCACATTGCATTGGCCATCCGATCTAACATCTGGACACAGTCAAAATGCTCCTTAGAATTCTTCCCTACCTCTTTCCTCGGCCGAGATACATGCATTCATCTACAGCTGCGTATCGCACTTGTGAGACAATTCGAACAGAAGCAAAACATTCTTGGGGTAAAACCTAAACGGAAAAGCCTAGCACCACATATCATTGGCCATCTCATCTAACTTCTGGAGACAGTCAAAACGCTCCTTAGAATTCTTCCCTTCCTATTTCCGCTGCCGAGATACATGCATTCATCTACAGCTGCATACAGCACTTCTGAGACAATTCGAATAGAAGCAAAACATTCTTGGGGTAAAACCTAAAGGGAAAAGCCTAGCACCACATTGCATTGGCCATCTGATCTAACTTCTGGAGACAGTCAAAATGCTCCTTAGAATTCTTCCCTACCTCTTTCCTCGGCCGAGATACATGCATTCATATACAGCTGCATACAGCACTTGGGAGACAATTCGAATAGAAGCAAAACATTCTTGGGGTAAAACCGAAAGGGAAAAGCCTTGCACCACATTGCATTGGCCATCTGATCTAACTTCTGGAGACAGTCAAAATGATCCTTAGAATTCTTCCCTACCTCTTTCCTCGGCCGAGATACCTGCATTCATCTACAGCTGCATACAGCACTTCTGAGACAATTCGAATAGAAGCAAAACATTCTTGGGGTAAAACCTAAAGGGAAAAGCCTAGCACCACATTGCATTGGCCATCTGATCTAACTTCTGGAGACAGTCAAAATGCTCCTTAGAATTCTTCCCTACCTCTTTCCTCGGCCGAGATACATGCATTCATATACAGCTGCATACAGCACTTGGGAGACAATTCGAATAGAAGCAAAACATTCTTGGGGTAAAACCTAAAGGGAAAAGCCTAGCAATTCGAATAGAAGCAAAACATTCTTGGGGTAAAACCTAAAGGGAAAAGCCTAGCAATTCGAATAGGAGCAAAACATTCTTGGGGTAAAACCTAAAGGGAAAAGCCTAGCACCACATTGCATTGGCCATCTCATCTAACTTCTGGAGACAGTCAAAATGCTCCTTAGAATTCTTCCCTACCTCTTTCCTCGGCCGAGATACATGCATTCATCTACAGCTGCGTATCGCACTTGTGAGACAATTCGAATAGAAGCAAAACATTATTGGGGTAAAACCTAAAGGGAAAAGCCTAGCACCACATTGCATTGGCCATCTGATCTAACTTCTGGAGACAGTCAAAATGATCCTTAGAATTCTTCCCTACCTCTTTCCTCGGCCGAGATACCTGCATTCATCTACAGCTGCATACAGCACTTCTGAGACAATTCGAATAGAAGCAAAACATTCTTGGGGTAAAACCTAAAGGGAAAAGCCTAGCAATTCGAATTGAAGCAAAACATTCTTGGGGTAAAACCTAAAGGGAAAAACCTAGCAATTCGAATAGGAGCAAAACATTCTTGAGGTAAAACCTATAGGGAAAAGCCTAGCACCACATTGCATTGGCCATGTGATCTAACCTATTGAGACAGTCAAAATGATCCTTAGAATTCTTCCCTACCTCTTTCCCCAGCCGAGATACATGCGTTCATCTACAGCTGCATACAGCACTTCTGAGATAATACGAATAGAAGCAAAACATTCCTGGGGTAAAACCTGAAGGGAAAAGCCTAGCACCACATTGCATTGGCCATCTGATCTAACTTCTGGAGACAGTCAAAATGCTCCTTAGAATTCTTCCCTACCTCTGTCCTCGGCCGAGATACATGCAGTCATCTACAGCTGCATACAGCACTTGGGGGACAATTCGAATAGAAGCAAAACATTCTTGGGGTAAAACCTAAAGGGAATAGCCTTGCACCACATTGCATTGGCCATCTGATCTAACTTCTGGAACAGTCAAAATGCTCCTTAGAATTCTTCCCTACCTCTGTCCTCGGCCAACATACATGCATTCATCTACTGCTGCATACAGCACTTGGGGGACAATTCGAATAGAAGCAAAACATTCTTGGGGTAAAACCTAAAGGGAAAAGCCTTGCACCACATTGCATTGGCCATCTGATCTAACTTCTGGAACAGTCAAAATGCTCCTTAGAATTCTTCCCTACCTCTTTCCTCGGCCGAGATACATGCAGTCATCTACAGCTGCATACAGCACTTGGGAGACAATTCGAATAGAAGCAAAACATTCTTGGGGTAAAACCTAAATGGAAAACCCTAGCACCACATTGCATTGGCCATCCGATCTAACATCTGGACACAGTCAAAATGCTCCTAAGAATTCTTCCCTACCTCTTTCATCGGCCGAGATACATGCATTCATCTACAGCTGCATACAGCACTTGGGAGACAATTCGAATAGAAGCAAAACATTCTTGGGGTAAAACCTAAAGGGAAAAGCCTAGCACCACATTGCATTGGCCACCTGATCTAACTTTTGGAGACCGTCAAAATGATCCTTAGAATTCTTCCCTACCTCTTTCCCCGGCCGAGATACATGCATTCATCTACAGCCTCATACACCACTTCTGAGACAATTCGAATAGAAGCAAACCATTCTTGGGGTAAAACCTAAAGGGAAAAGCCTAGCAATTCGAATAGAAGCAAAACATCCTTGGGGTAAAACCTAAAGGGAAAAGCCTAGCAATTCGAATAGGAGCAAAACATTCTTGGGGTAAAACCTAAAGGGAAAAGCCTAGCACCACATTGCATTGGCCATCTGATCTAACTTTTGGAGACCGTCAAAATGATCCTTAGAATTCTTCCCTACCTCTTTCCCCAGCCGAGATACATGCATTCATCTATGGCTGCATACAGCACTTCGGAGACAGTATCGCAGTATCACTTATGTTTGAAAGGACCTCGGGGATCATCGAGTCCAACCTGTCAACACAGACCCCATGACTAGACCATGGCACCAAGTGCCACGTCCAATCTGCCCTTGAACGCCTCCAGGGTCGATGACTCAACCACCTCCGTGGGCAACCGGTTCCAATGCCGAATGACTCGCTCAGTGAAGAACTTCCTCGTCACCTCGAGTCTGAACCTCCCCTGGCGCAGCTTGAGACTGTGTCCCCTTGTTCTGCTGCTGGTTGCCTGGGAGAAGAGGCCAACCCCCTCCTGGCTACAACCACCCTTCAGGTATTTGTAGAGGGCAATGAGGTCACCCCTGAGCCTCCTCTTCTCCAGGCTAAGCAATCCCAGCTCCTTCAGCCTCTCCTCATAGGGCTTGTGTTCAAGGCCTCTCACCAGCCTTGTTGCCCTTCTCTGGACACGCTCAAGTGTTTCGATGTCCTTCTTAAACTGAGGGGCCCATGCATTCATCTACAGCTGCATACAGCACTTCTGAGACAATTCGAATAGAAGCAAAACATTCTTGGGGTAAAACCTAAAGGGAAAAGCCTAGCACCACATTGCATTGGCCATCACATCTAACTTCTGGAGACAGTCAAAATGCTCCTTAGAATTCTTCCCTACCTCTTTCCTCGGCCGAGATACATGCATTCATCTACAGCTGCGTATCGCACTTGTGAGACAATTCGAATAGAAGCAAAACATTCTTGGGGTAAAACCTAAACGGAAAAGCCTAGCACCACATATCATTGGCCATCTCATCTAACTTCTGGAGACAGTCAAAATGCTCCTTAGAATTCTTCCCTTCCTATTTCCGCTGCCGAGATACATGCATTCATCTACAGCTGCATACAGCACTTCTGAGACAATTCGAATAGAAGCAAAACATTCTCGGGGTAAAACCTAAAGGGAAAAGCCTAGCACCACATTGCATTGGCCATGTGATCTAACCTATTGAGACAGTCAAAATGATCCTTAGATTTCTTCCCTACCTCTGTCCTCGGCCAACAAACATGCATTCATCTACTGCTGCATACAGCACTTGGGGGACAATTCGAATAGAAGCAAAACATTCTTGGGGTAAAACCTAAAGGGAAAAGCCTTGCACCACATTGCATTGGCCATCTGATCTAACTTCTGGAACAGTCAAAATGCTCCTTAGAATTCTTCCCTATCTCTTTCCTCGGCCGAGATACATGCAGTCATCTACAGCTGCATACAGCACTTGGGAGACAATTCGAATAGAAGCAAAACATTCTTGGGGTAAAACCTAAATGGAAAACCCTAGCACCACATTGCATTGGCCATCCGATCTAACATCTGGACACAGTCAAAATGCTCCTAAGAATTCTTCCCTACCTCTTTCCTCGGCCGAGATACATGCATTCATCTACAGCTGCATACAGCACTTGGGAGACAATTCGAATAGAAGCAAAACATTCTTGGGGTAAAACCTAAAGGGAAAAGCCTAGCACCACATTGCATTGGCCACCTGATCTAACTTCTGGAGACAGTCAAAATGATCCTTAGAATTCTTCCCTACCTCTTTCCCCGGCCGAGATACATGCATTCATCTACAGCCTCATACACCACTTCTGACACAATTCGAATAGAAGCAAAACATTCTTGGGGTAAAACCTAAATGGAAAAGCCTAGCACCACATTGCATTGGCCATCTGATCTAACTTCTGGAGACAGTCAAAATGATCCTTAGAATTCTTCCCTACGTCTTTCCTCGGCCGAGATACCTGCATTCATCTACAGCTGCATACAGCACTTCTGAGACAACTCGAATAGAAGCAAAACATTCTTGGGGTAAAACCTAAAGGGAAAAGCCTAGCAATGCGAATTGAAGCAAAACATTCTTGGGGTAAAACCTAAAGGGAAAAACCTAGCAATTCGAATAGGAGCAAAACATTCTTGAGGTAAAACCTGTAGGGAAAAGCCTAGCACCACATTGCATTGGCCATGTGATCTAACCTATTGAGACAGTCAAAATGATCCTTAGAATTCTTCCCTACCTCTTTCCCCAGCCGAGATACATGCGTTCATCTACAGCTGCATACAGCACTTCTGAGATAATACGAATAGAAGCAAAACATTCCTGGGGTAAAACCTGAAGGGAAAAGCCTAGCACCACATTGCATTGGCCGTCTGATCTAACTTCTGGAACAGTCAAAATGCTCCTTAGAATTCTTCCCTACCTCTTTCCTCGGCCGAGATGCATGCAGTCATCTACAGCTGCATACAGCACTTGGGGGACAATTCGAATAGAAGCAAAACATTCTTGGGGTAAAACCTAAAGGGAAAAGCCTTGCACCACATTGCATTGGCCATCTGATCTAACTTCTGGAACAGTCAAAATGCTCCTTAGAATTCTTCCCTACCTCTGTCCTCGACCAACATACATGCATTCATCTACTGCGGCATACAGCACTTGGGGGACAATTCGAATAGAAGCAAAACATTCTTGGGGTAAAACCTAAAGGGAAAAGCCTAGCACCACATTGCATTGGCCATCTCATCTAACTTCTGGAGACAGTCAAAATGCTCCTCAGAATTCTTCCCTACCTCTTTCCTCGGCCGAGATACATGCATTCATCTACAGCTGCGTATCGCACTTGTGAGACAATTCGAATAGAAGCAAAACATTCTTGGGGTAAAACCTAAACGGAAAAGCCTAGCACCACATATCATTGGCCATCTCATCTAACTTCTGGAGACAGTCAAAATGCTCCTTAGAATTCTTCCCTTCCTATTTCCGCTGCCGAGATACATGCATTCATCTACAGCTGCATACAGCACTTCTGAGACAATTCGAATAGAAGCAAAACATTCTTGGGGTAAAACCTAAAGGGAAAAGCCTAGCACCACATTGCATTGGCCATCTGATCTAACTTCTGGAACAGTCAAAATGCTCCTTAGAATTCTTCCCTACCTCTTTCCTCGGCCGAGATACATGCATTCATATACAGCTGCATACAGCACTTGGGAGACAATTCGAATAGAAGCAAAACATTCTTGGGGTAAAACCTAAATGGAAAAGCCTAGCACCACATTGCATTGGCCATCTGATCTAACTTCTGGAGACAGTCAAAATGATCCTTAGAATTCTTCCCTACCTCTTTCCTCGGCCGAGATACCTGCATTCATCTACAGCTGCATACAGCACTTCTGAGACAATTCGAATAGAAGCAAAACATTCTTGGGGTAAAACCTAAAGGGAAAAGCCTAGCAATTCGAATTGAAGCAAAACATTCTTGGGGTAAAACCTAAAGGGAAAAACCTAGCAATTCGAATAGGAGCAAAACATTCTTGAGGTAAAACCTATAGGGAAAAGCCTAGCACCACATTGCATTGGCCATGTGATCTAACCTATTGAGACAGTCAAAATGATCCTTAGAATTCTTCCCTACCTCTGTCCTCGGCCAACATACATGCATTCATCTACTGCTGCATACAGCACTTGGGGGACAATTCGAATAGAAGCAAAACATTCTTGGGGTAAAACCTAAAAGGAAAAGCCTTGCACCACATTGCATTGGCCATGCGATCTAACATCTGGACACAGTCAAAATGCTCCTAAGAATTCTTCCCTACCTCTTTCCTCGGCCGAGATACATGCATTCATCTACAGCTGCATACAGCACTTGGGAGACAATTCGAATAGAAGCAAAACATTCTTGGGGTAAAACCTAAAGGGAAAAGCCTAGCACCACATTGCATTGGCCACCTGATCTAACTTCTGGAGACAGTCAAAATGATCCTTAGAATTCTTCCCTGCCTCTTTCCCCGGCCGAGATACATGCATTCATCTACAGCCTCATACACCACTTCTGACACAATTCGAATAGAAGCAAAACATTCTTGGGGTAAAACCTAAAGGGAAAAGCGCAGCAATTCGAATAGGAGCAAAACATTCTTGGGGTAAAACCTAAAGGGAAAAGCCTAGAAATTCGAATAGGAGCAAAACATTCTTGGGGTAAAACCTAAAGGGAAAAGCCTAGCGCCACATTGCATTGGCCATCTGATCTAACTTTTGGAGACCGTCAAAATGATCCTTAGAATTCTTCCCTACCTCTTTCCCCGGCCGAGATACATGCATTCATCTACAGCCTCATACACCACTTCTGAGACAATTCGAACAGAAGCAAACCATTCTTGGGGTAAAACCTAAAGGGAAAAGCCTAGCAATTCGAATAGAAGCAAAACATTCTTGGGGTAAAACCTAAAGGGAAAAGCCTAGCAATTCGAATAGGAGCAAAACATTCTTGGGGTAAAACCTAAAGGGAAAAGCCTAGCACCACATTGCATTGGCCATCTGATCTACCTTTTGGAGACCGTCAAAATGATCCTTAGAATTCTTCCCTACCTCTTTCCCCAGCCGAGATACATGCATTCATCTATGGCTGCATACAGCACTTCGGAGACAGTATCACAGTATCACTTAGGTTTGAAAGGACCTCGGGGATCATCGAGTCCAACCTATCAACACAGACCCCATGACTAGACCATGGCACCAAGTGCCACGTCCAATCTGCCCTTGAACGCCTCCAGGGTCGATGACTCAACCACCTCCGTGGGCAACCGGTTCCAATGCCGAATGACTCGCTCAGTGAAGAACTTCCTCCTCACCTCGAGTCTGAACCTCCCCTGGCGCAGCTTGAGACTGTGTCCCCTTGTTCTGCTGCTGGTTGCCAGGGAGAAGAGGCCAACCCCCTCCTGGCTACAACCACCCTTCAGGTAGTTGTAGAGGGCAATGAGGTCACCCCTGAGCCTCCTCTTCTCCAGGCTAAACAATCCCAGCTCCTTCAGCCTCTCCTCATAGGGCTTCTGTTCAAGGCCTCTCACCAGCCTTGTTGCCCTTCTCTGGACACGCTCAAGTGTTTCGATGTCCTTCTTAAACTGAGGGGCCCATGCATTCATCTACAGCTGCATACAGCACTTCTGAGACAATTCGAATAGAAGCAAAACATTCTTGGGGTAAAACCTAAAGGGAAAAGCCTAGCACCACATTGCATTGGCCATCTGATCTAACTTCTGGAACAGTCAAAATGCTCCTTAGAATTCTTCCCTACCTCCTTCCTCGGCCGAGATACATGCATTCATATACAGCTGAATACAGCACTTGGGAGACAATTCGAATAGAAGCAAAACATTCTTGGGGTAAAACCTAAATGGAAAAGCCTAGCACCACATTGCATTGGCCATCTGATCTAACTTCTGGAGACAGTCACAATGATCCTTAGAATTCTTCCCTACCTCTTTCCTCGGCCGAGATACCTGCATTCATCTACAGCTGCATACAGCACTTCTGAGACAATTCGAATAGAAGCAAAACATTCTTGGGGTAAAACCTAAAGGGAAAAGCCTAGCACCACATTCCATTGGCCATCTGATCTAACTTCTGGAGACAGACAAAATGATCCTTAGAATCCTTCCCTACCTCTTTCCTCTGCCGAGATACATGCATTCATCGACAGCTGCCTATAGCAATTCTGAGACAATTCGAATTGAAGCAAAACATCCTTGAGGTAAAACCTAAAGGGAAAAGCCTAGCACCACATTGCATTGGCCATCTGATCTAACTTCTGGAGACAGTCAAATTGCTCCTTAGAATTCTTCCCTACCTCTTTCCTCTGCTGAGATACATGCATTCATCTACAGCTGCATACAGCACTTCTGAGACAATTCGAATAGAAGCAAAACATTCTTGGGGTAAAACCTACAGGGAAAAGCCTAGCACCACATTCCGTTGGCCATCTGATCTAACTTCTGGAGACAGTCAAAATCATCCTTAGAATTCTTCCCTACCTCTTTCCTCAGCCGAGATACATGCGTTCATCTACAGCTGCATATAGCACTTCTCAGATAATTCGAATAGAAGCAAAACATTCTTGGGGTAAAACCTGAAGGGAAAAGCCTAGCACCACATTGCATTGGCCATCTGATCTAACTTCTGGAGACAGTCAAAATGATCCTTAGAATCCTTCCCAAACTCTTTCCTCTGCCGAGATACATGCATTCATGTACAGCTGCATATAGCAATTCTGAGTCAATTCGAATTGAAGCAAAACATTCTTGAGGTAAAATTTAAAGGGAAAAGCCTAGCACCACATTGCATTGGCCATCTGATCTAAATTCTGGAGACAGTCAAAATGATCCTTAGAATTCTTCCCTACCTCTTTCCTCGGCCGAGATACATGCATTCATCCACAGCTGCATACAGCACTTCTGAGACAATTCGAATAGAAGGAAACCATTCTTGGGGTAAAACCTAAAGGGAAAAGACTAGCAATTCGAATAGGAGCAAAACATTCTTGAGGTAAAACCTATAGGGAAAAGCCTAGCACCACATTGCATTGGCCATCTGGTCTAACCTCTTGAGACAGTCAAAATGATCCTTAGAATTCTTCCCTACCTCTGTCCGCGGCGAACATACATGCATTCATCTACAGCTGCATACAGCACTTCTGAGACAATTCGAATAGAAGCAAACCATTCTTGGGGTAAAACCTAAAGGGAAAAGCCTAGCACCACATTGCATTGGCCATCTGATCTAACTTCTGGAGACCGTCAAAATGATCCTTAGAATTCTTCCCTACCTCTTTCCTCGGCCAAGATACATGCATTCATCTACTGCTGCATACAGCACTTGGGGGACAATTCGAATAGAAGCAAAACATTCTTGGGGTAAAACCTAAAGGGAAAAGCCTTGCACCACATTGCATTGGCCATCTGATCTAACTTCTGGAACAGTCAAAATGCTCCTTAGAATTCTTCCCTACCTCTTTCCTCGGCCGAGATACATGCATTCATCTACAGCTGCATACAGCACTTCTGAGACAATTCGAATAGAAGCAAAACATTCTTGGGGGAAAACCTAAAGGGAAAAGCCTAGCACCACATTGCATTGGCCATCTGATCTAACTTCTGGAGACAGTCAAAATGATCCTTAGAATTCTTCCCTACCTCTTTCCTCGGCCGAGATACCTGCATTCATCTACAGCTGCATACAGCACTTCTGAGACAATTCGAATAGAAGCAAAACATTCTTGAAGTAAAACCTAAAGGGAAAAGCCTAGCACCACATTGCATTGGCCATCTGATCTAACTTCTGGAGACAGTCAAAATGATCCTTAGAATCCTTCCCTACCTCTTTCCTCTGCCGAGATACATGCGTTCATCGACAGCTGCCTATAGCAATTCTGAGACAATTCGAATTGAAGCAAAACATTCTTGAGGTAAAACCTAAAGGGAAAAGCCTAGCACCACATTGCATTGGCCATCTGATCTAGCTTCTGGAGACAGTCAAAATGCTCCTTAGAATTCTTCCCTACCTCTTTCCTCTGCCGAGATACATGCATTCATCTACAGCTGCATACAGCACTTCTGAGACAATTCGAATAGAAGCAAAACATTCTTGGGGTAAAACCTACAGGGAAAAGCCTAGCCATTCGAATTGAAGCAAAACATTCTTGGGGTAAAACCTAAAGGGAAAAACCTAGCAATTCGAATAGGAGCAAAACATTCTTGAGGTAAAACCTATAGGGAAAAGCCTAGCACCACATTGCATTGGCCATCTGATCTAACCTCTTGAGACAGTCAAAATGATCCTTAGAATTCTTCCCTACCTCTGTCCTCGGCCAACATACATGCATTCATCTACAGCTGCATACAGCACTTCTGAGACATTTCGAATAGAAGCAAAACATTCTTGGGGTAAAACCTAAAGGGAAAAGCCTAGCACCACATTGCATTGGCCATCTGATCTAACTTCTGGAACAGTCAAAATGCTCCTTAGAATTCTTCCCTACCTCTTTCCTCGGCCGAGATACATGCATTCATCTACAGCTGCATACAGCACTTGGGAGACAATTCGAATAGAAGCAAAACATTCTTGAGGTAAAACCTACAGGGAAAAGCCTAGCACCACATTCCATTGGCCATCTGATCTAACTTCTGGAGACAGTCAAAATGATCCTTAGAATCCTTCCCAAACTCTTTCCTCTGCCGAGATACATGCATTCATGTACAGCTGCATATAGCAATTCTGAGTCAATTCGAATTGAAGCAAAACATTCTTGAGGTAAAATTTAAAGGGAAAAGCCTAGCACCACATTGCATTGGCCATCTGATCTAAATTCTGGAGACAGTCAAAATGATCCTTAGAATTCTTCCCTACCTCTTTCCTCGGCCGAGATACATGCATTCATCTACAGCTGCATATAGCAATTCTGAGACAATTCGAATTGAAGCAAAACATTCTTGAGGTAAAATTTAAAGGGAAAAGCCTAGCACCACATTGCATTGGCCATCTGATCTAAATTCTGGAGACAGTCAAAATGGTCCTTAGAATTCTTCCCTACCTCTTTCCTCGGCCGAGATACATGCATTCATCCACAGCTGCATACAGCACTTCGGAGACAATTCGAATAGAAGCAAACCATTCTTGGGGTAAAACCTAAAGGGAAAAGACTAGCAATTCGAATAGGAGCAAAACATTCTTGAGGTAAAACCTATAGGGAAAAGCCTAGCACCACATTGCATTGGCCATCTGATCTAACCTCTTGCGACAGTCAAAATGATCCTTAGAATTCTTCCCTACCTCTGTCCTCGGCGAACATACATGCATTCATCTACAGCTGCATACAGCACTTCTGAGACAATTCGAATAGAGGCAAACCATTCTTGGGGTAAAACCTAAAGGGAAAAGCCTAGCACCACATTGCATTGGCCATCTGATCTAACTTCTGGAGACAGTCAAAATGATCCTTAGAATTCTTCCCTACCTCTTTCCTTGGCCAAGATACATGCATTCATCTACTGCTGCATACAGCACTTGGGGGACAATTCGAATAGAAGCAAAACATTCTTGGGGTAAAACCTAAAGGGAAAAGCCTTGCACCACATTGCATTGGCCATCTGATCTAACTTCTGGAACAGTCAAAATGCTCCTTAGAATTCTTCCCTACCTCTTTCCTCGGCCGAGATACATGCATTCATCTACAGCTGCATACAGCACTTGGGAGACAATTCGAATAGAAGCAAAACATTCTTGGGGTAAAACCTAAGTGGAAAAGTCTAGCACCACATTGCATTGGCCATCTGATCTAACTTCTGGAGACAGTCAAAATGATCCTTAGAATTCTTCCCTTCCTCTTTCCTCGGCCGAGATACATGCATTCATCTACAGCTGCATACAGCACTTCTGAGACAATTCGAATAGAAGCAAAACATTCTTGGGGGAAAACCTAAAGGGAAAAGCCTAGCACCACATTGCATTGGCCATCTGATTTAACTTCTGGAGACAGTCAAAATGATCCTTGGAATCCTTCCCTACCTCTTTCCTCTGCCGAGATACATGCGTTCATCGACAGCTGCCTATAGCAATTCTGAGACAATTCGAATTGAAGCAAAACATTCTTGAGGTAAAACCTAAAGGGAAAAGCCTAGCACCACATTGCATTGGCCATCTGATCTAACTTCTGGAGACAGTCAAAATGCTCCTTAGAATTCTTCCCTACCTCTTTCCTCTGCCGAGATACATGCATTCATCTACAGCTGCATACAGCACTTCTGAGACAATTCGAATTGAAGCAAAACATTCTTGGGGTAAAACCTACAGGGAAAAACCTAGCAATTCCAATAGGAGCAAAACATTCTTGAGGTAAAACCTATAGGGAAAAGCCTAGCACCACATTGCATTGGCCATCTGATCTAACCTCTTGAGACAGTCAAAATGATCCTTAGAATTCTTCCCTACCTCTGTCCTCGGCCAACATACATGCATTCATCTACAGCTGCATACAGCACTTCTGAGACATTTCGAATAGAAGCAAAACATTCTTGGGGTAAAACCTAAAGGGAAAAGCCTAGCACCACATTGCATTGGCCATCTGATCTAACTTCTGGAACAGTCAAAATGCTCCTTAGAATTCTTCCCTACCTCTGTCCTCGGCCAACATACATGCATTCATCTACAGCTGCATACAGCACTTCTGAGACATTTCGAATAGAAGCAAAACATTCTTGGGGTAAAACCTAAATGGAAAAGCCTAGCACCGCATTGCATTGGCCATCTGATCTAACTTCTGGAGAGAGTCAAAATGATCCTTAGAATTCTTCCCTACCTCTTTCCTCTGCCGAGATACATGCATTCATCTACAGCTGCATACAGCACTTCTGAGACAATTCGAATAGAAGCAAAACATTCTTGGGGTAAAACCTACAGGGAAAAGCCTAGCACCACATTGCATTGGCCATCTGATCTAACTTCTGGAGACAGTCAAAATGATCCTTAGAATTCTTCCCTACCTCTTTCCTCAGCCGAGATACATGCGTTCATCTACAGCTGCATACAGCACTTCTCAGATAATTCGAATAGAAGCAAAACATTCTTGGGGTAAAACCTGAAGGGAAAAGCCTAGCACCACATTGCATTGGCCATCTGATCTAACTTCTGGAGACAGTCAAAATGATCCTTAGAATCCTTCCCAAACTCTTTCCTCTGCCGAGATACATGCATTCATCTACAGCTGCATATAGCAATTCTGAGACAATTCGAATTGAAGCAAAACATTCTTGAGGTAAAATTTAAAGGGAAAAGCCTAGCACCACCTTGCATTGGCCATCTGATCTAAATTCTGGAGACAGTCAAAATGATCCTTAGAATTCTTCCCTACCTCTTTCCTCGGCCGAGATACATGCATTCATCCACAGCTGCATACAGCACTTCGGAGACAATTCGAATAGAAGCAAACCATTCTTGGGGTAAAACCTAAAGGGAAAAGTCTAGCAATTCGAATAGGAGCAAAACATTCTTGAGGTAAAACCTATAGGGAAAAGCCTAGCACCACATTGCATTGGCCATCTGATCTAACCTCTTGAGACAGTCAAAATGATCCTTAGAATTCTTCCCTACCTCTGTCCTCGGCGAACATACATGCATTCATCTACAGCTGCATACAGCACTTGGGGGACAATTCGAATAGAAGCAAAACATTCTTGGGGTAAAACCTAAAGGGAAAAGCCTTGCACCATATTGCATCGGCCATCTGATCTAACTTCTGGAACAGTCAAAATGCTCCTTAGAATTCTTCCCTACCTCTTTCCTCGGCCGAGATACATGCATTCATCTACAGCTGCATACAGCACTTGGGAGACAATTCGAATAGAAGCAAAACATTCTTGGGGTAAAACCTAAGTGGAAAAGTCTAGCACCACATTGCATTGGCCATCTGATCTAACTTCTGGAGACAGTCAAAATGATCCTTAGAATTCTTCCCTACCTCTTTCCTCGGCCGAGAGACATGCATTCATCTACAGCTGCATACAGCACTTCTGAGACAATTCGAATAGAAGCAAAACATTCTTGGGGGAAAACCTAAAGGGAAAAGCCTAGCACCACATTGCATAGGCCATCTGATCTAACTTCTGGAGACAGTCAAAATGCTCCTTAGAATTCTTCTCTACCTCTTTCCTCGCCCGAGATACATGCATTCATCTACAGCTGCATACAGCTCTTCTGAGACAATTCGAATAGAAGCAAAACATTCTTGGGGTAAAACCTGAAGCGAAAAGCCTAGCACCACAATGCATTGGCCATCTGATCTCACTTCTGGAGACAGTCAAAATGATCCTTAGAATTCTTCCCTACCTCTTTCCTCGCCCGAGATACATGCATTCATCTACAGCTGCATACAGCTCTTCTGAGACAACTCGAAGAGAAGCAAAACATTCTTGGGGTGAAACCTAAATGGAAAAGCCTAGCACCACATTGCATTGGCCATCTGATCTAACTTCTGGAGACAGTCAAAATGCTCCTTAGAATTCTTCTCTACCTCTTTCCTCGCCCGAGATACATGCATTCATCTACAGCTGCATACAGCTCTTCCGAGACAATTTGAATAGAAGCAAAACATTCTTGGGGTAAAACCTAAAGGGAAAAGGCTAGCACCACATTGCATTGGCCATCTGATCTCACTTCTGGAGACAGTCAAAATGATCCTTAGAATTCCTCCCTACCTCTTTCCTATGCCGAGATACATGCATTCATCTATGGCTGCATACAGCACTTCGGAGACAGTATCACAGTATCACTTAGGTTTGAAAGGACCTCGGGGATCATCGAGTCCAACCTATCAACACAGACCCCATGACTAGACCATGGCACCAAGTGCCACGTCCAATCTGCCCTTGAACGCCTCCAGGGTCGATGACTCAACCACCTCCCTGGGCAACCGGTTCCAATGCCGAATGACTCGCTCAGTGAAGAACTTCCTCCTCACCTCGAGTCTGAACCTCCCCTGGCGCAGCTTGAGACTTTGTCCCCTTGTTCTGCTGCTGGTTGCCTGGGAGAAGAGGCCAACCCCCTCCTGGCTACAACCACCCTTCAGGTAGTTGTAGAGGGCAATGAGGTCACCCCTGAGCCTCCTCTTCTCCAGGCTAAACAATCCCAGCTCCCTCAGCCTCTCCTCATAGGGCTTGTGTTCAAGGCCTCTCACCAGCCTTGTTGCCCTTCTCTGGACACGCTCAAGTGTTTCGATGTCCTTCTTAAACTGAGGGGCCCATGCATTCATCTACAGCTGCATACAGAACTTCTGAGACAATTCGAATAGAAGCAAAACATTCTTGGGGTAAAACCTAAAGGGAAAAGCCTAGCACCACATTGCATTGGCCATCTGATCTAACTTCTGGAGACAGTCAAAATGCTCCTTAGAATTCTTCCCTACCTCTTTCCTCGGCCGAGATACATGCATTCATCTACAGCTGCGTATCGCACTTGTGAGACAATTCGAATAGAAGCAAAACATTCTTGGGGTAAAACCTAAAGGGAAAAGCCTAGCAATTTGAATAGAAGCAAAACATCCTTGGGGTAAAACCTAAAGGGAAAAGCCTAGCACCACATTGCATTGGCCATCTGATCTAACTTCTGGAGACCGTCAAAATGATCCTTAGAATTCTTCCCTACCTCTTTCCTCGGCCGAGATACATGCATTCATCTACAGCTGCATACAGCACTTCTGAGACAATTTGAATAGAAGCAAAACATTCTTGGGGTAAAAACTAAAGGGAAAAGCCTAGCACCACATTGCATTGGCCATCTGATCTAACTTCTGGAGACCGTCAAAATGATCCTTAAAATTCTTCCCTACCTCTTTCCCCGGCCGAGATACATGCATTCATCTACAGCCTCATACACCACTTCTGGGACAATTCGAATAGAAGCAAAACATTCTTGGGGTAAAACCTAAAGGGAAAAGCCTAGCACCACATTGCATTGGCCATCTGATCTCACTTCTGGAGACAGTCAAAATGATCCTTAGAATTCCTCCCTACCTCTTTCCTATGCCGAGATACATGCATTCATCTACGGCTGCATACAGCACTTCGGAGACAGTATCACAGTATCACTTAGGTTTGAAAGGACCTCGGGGATCATCGAGTCCAACCTATCAACACAGACCCCATGACTAGACCATGGCACCAAGTGCCACGTCCAATCTGCCCGTGAACGCCTCCAGGGTCGATGACTCAACCACCTCCCTGGGCAACCGGTTCCAATGCCGAATGACTCGCTCAGTGAAGAACTTCCTCCTCACCGCGAGTCTGATCCTCCCCTGGCGCAGCTTGAGACTGTGTCCCCTTGTTCTGCTGCTGGTTGCCTGGGAGAAGAGGCCAACCCCCTCCTGGCTACAACCACCCTTCAGGTAGTTGTAGAGGGCAATGAGGTCACCCCTGAGCCTCCTCTTCTCCAGGCTAAACAATCCCAGCTCCATCAGCCTCTCCTCATAGGGCTTGTGTTCAAGGCCTCTCACCAGCCTTGTTGCCCTTCTCTGGACATGCTCAAGTGTTTCGATGTCCTTCTTAAACTGAGGGGCCCATGCATTCATCTACAGCGGCATACAGCACTTCTGAGACAATTCGAATAGAAGCAAAACATTCTTGGAGTAAAACCTAAAGGGAAAAGCCTAGCAATTTGAATAGGAGCAAAACATTCTTGGGGTAAAACCTAAAGGGAAAAGCCTTGCACCACATTGCATTGGCCATCTGATCTAACCTCTGGAGACAGTCAAAATGCTCCTTAGAATTCTTCCCTACCTCTTTCCTCGGCCGACATACATGCATTCATCTACAGCTGTATACAGCACTTGGGAGACAATTCGAATAGAAGCAAAACATTCTTGGGGTAAAACCTAAATGGAAAAGCCTAGCACCACATTGCATTGGCCATCTGATCTAACTTCTGGAGACAGTCAACATGATCCTTAGAATTCTTCCCTACCTCTTTCCTCTGCCGAGATACATGCATTCATCTACAGCTGCATACAGCACTTCTGAGACAATTCGAATAGAAACAAAACATTCTTGGGGTAAAACCTAAAGGGAAAAGCCTAGCACCACATTCCATTGGCCATCTGATCTAACTTCTGGAGACAGTCAAAATGATCCTTAGAATTCTTCCCTACCGCTTTCCCCAGCCGAGATACATGCGTTCATCTACAGCTGCATACAGCACTTCTGAGATAATTCGAATAGAAGCAAAACATTCTTGGGGTAAAACCTGAAGGGAAAAGCCTAGCACCACATTGCATTGGCCATCTGATCTAACTTCTGGAGACAGTCAAAATGATCCTTAGAATCCTTCCCTACCTCTTTCCTCTGCCGAGATACATGCATTCATCTACAGCTGCCTATAGCAATTCTGAGACAATACGAATTGAAGCAAAACATTCTTGAGGTAAAATTTAAAGGGAAAAGCCTAGCACCACATTGCATTGGCCATCTGATCTATCTTCTGGAGACAGTCAAAATGATCCTTAGAATTCTTCCCTACCTCTTTCCTCGGCCGAGATACATGCATTCATCCACAGCTGCATACAGCACTTCGGAGACAATTCGAATAGAAGCAAACCATTCTTCGGGTAAAACCTAAAGGGAAAAGACTAGCAATTCGAATAGGAGCAAAACAATCTGGAGGTAAAACCTATAGGGAAAAGCCTAGCACCACATTGCATTGGCCATCTGATCTAACTTCTGGAGACAGTCAAAATGATCCTTAGAATTCTTCCCTACCTCTTTCCTCGGCCAAGATACATGCATTCATCTACTGCTGCATACAGCACTTGGGGGACAATTCGAATAGAAGCAAAACATTCTTGGGGTAAAACCTAAAGGGAAAAGCCTTGCACCACATTGCATTGGCCATCTGATCTAACTTCTGGAACAGTCAAAATGCTCCTTAGAATTCTTCCCTACCTCTTTCCTCGGCCGAGATACATGCATTCATATACAGCTGCATACAGCACTTGGGAGACAATTCGAATAGAAGCAAAACATTCTTGGGGTAAAACCTAAAGGGAAAAGCCTAGCACCACATTCCATTGGCCATCTGATCTAACTTCTGGAGACAGTGAAAATGATCCTTAGAATTCTTCCCTACCTCTTTCCCCAGCCGAGATACATGCGTTCATCTACAGCTGCATACAGCACTTCTGAGACAATTCGAATAGAAGCAAAACATTCTTGGGGTAAAACCTGAAGGGAAAAGCCTAGCACCACAATGCATTGGCCATCTGATCTAACTTCTGGAGACAGTCAAAATGATCCTTAGAATTCTTCCCTACCGCTTTCCTCGCCCGAGATACATGCATTCATCTACAGCTGCATACAGCACTTCTGAGACAACTCGAATAGAAGCAAAACGTTCTTGAGGTGAAACCTAAATGGAAAAGGCTAGCAATTCGAATTGGAGCAAAACATTCTTGGGGTAAAACCTAAAGGGAAAAGCCTAGCACCACATTGCATTGGCCATCTGATCTAACTTCTGGAGACAGTCAAAATGATCCTTAGAATTCTTCCCTACCTCTTTCCTCGGCCGTGATACATGCATTCATCCACAGCTGCATACAGCACTTCGGAGACAATTCGAATAGAAGCAAACCATTCTAGGGGTAAAACCTAAAGGGAAAAACGTAGCAATTCGAATAGGAGCAAAACATTCTTGAGGTAAAACCTATACGGAAAAGCCTAGCACCACATTGCATTGGCCATCTGATCTAACCTCTTGAGACAGTCAAAATGATCCTTAGAATTCTTCCCTACCTCTGTCCTCGGCCAACATACATGCATTCATCTACAGCTGCATACAGCACTTCTCAGACAATTCGAATAGAAGCAAACCATTCTTGGGGTAAAACCTAAAGGGAAAAGCCTAGCAATTCGAATTGAAGCAAAACATTCTTGGGGTAAAACCTGAAGGGAAAAGCCTAGCAATTCGAATAGGAGCAAAACATTCTTGAGGTAAAACCTATAGGGAAAAGCCTAGCACCACATTGCATTGGCCATCTGATCTAAGTTTTTGAGACAGTCAAAATGATCCTTAGAATTCTTCCCTACCTCTTTCCTCGGCCAAGATACATGCATTCATCTACAGCTGCATGCAGCACATCTGAGACAGTTCGAATAGAAGCAAGCCATTCTTGGGGTAAAACCTAAAGGGAAAAGCCTAGCACCGCATTGCATTGGCCATCTGATCTATCTTCTGGAGACAGTCAAAATGATCCTTAGAATTCATCCCTACCTCTTTCCTCGGCCAAGATACATGCATTCATCTACAGCTGCATACAGCACTTGGGAGACAATTCGAATAGAAGCAAAACATTCTTGGGGTAAAACCTAAAGGGAAAAGCCTAGCACCACATTGCATTGGCCATCTGATCTAACTTCTGGAGACAGTCAAAATGCTCCTTAGAATTCCTCCCTACCTCTTTCCTCGGCCTAGAGACATGCATTCATCTACAGGTGCATACAGTACTTCCGAGACAATTCGAATAGAAGCAAAACATTCTTGGGGTAAAACCTAAAGGGAAAAGCCTAGCACCACATTGCATTGGCCATCTGATCTAACTTCTGGAGACAGTCAAAATGCTCCTTAGAATTCCTCCCTACCTCTTTCCTCGGCCTAGAGACATGCATTCATCTACAGGTGCATACAGTACTTCCGAGACAATTCGAATAGAAGCAAAACATTCTTGGGGTAAAACCTAAAGGGAAAAGCCTAGCACCACATTGCATTGGCCATCTGATCTAACTTCTGGAGACAGTCAAAATGCTCCTTAGAATTCCTCCCTACCTCTTTCCTCGGCCTAGAGACATGCATTCATCTACAGGTGCATACAGTACTTCCGAGACAATTCGAATAGAAGCAAAACATTCTTGGGGTAAAACCTAAAGGGAAAAGCCTAGCACCACATTGCATTGGCCATCTGATCTAACTTCTGGAGACAGTCAAAATGATCCTTAGAATTCTTCCCTACCTCTTTCCTCGGCCGAGAGACATGCATTCATCTACAGGTGCATACAGTACTTCCGAGACAATTCGAATAGAAGCAAACCATTCTTGGGGTAAAACCTAAAGGGAAAAGCCTAGCACCACATTGCATTGGCCATCTGATCTATCTTCTGGAGACAGTCAAAATGATCCTTAGAATTCTTCCCTACCTCTTTCCTCGGCCGAGATACATGCATTCATCTACGGCTGCATACAGCACTTGTGAGACAATTCGAATAGAAGAAAAACATTCTTGGGGTAAAACCTAAAGGGAAAAGCCTAGCACCACAATGCATTCGCCATCTGATCTAACTTCTGGAGTCAGTCAAAATGCTCCTTAGAATTCTTCCCTACCTCTTTCCTCGGCCGAGATACATGCATTCAGCCACAGCTGCATACAGCACTTGGGAGACAATTCGAATAGAAGCAAAACATTCTTGGGGTAAAACCTAAAGGGAAAAGCCTAGCAATTCGAATTGAATCAAAACATTCTTGGGGTAAAACCTAAAGGGAAAAACCTTGCAATTCGAATAGGAGCAAAACATTCTTGTGGTAAAACCTATAGGGAAAAGCCTTGCACCACATTGCATTGGCCATCTGATCTAACTTCTTGAGACAGTCAAAATGATCCTTAGAATTCTTCCCTACCTCTGTCCTCGGCCAACATACATGCATTCATCTACAGCTGCATACAGCACTTGGGAGACAATACGAATAGAAGCAAAACATTCTTGGGGGAAAACCTAAAGGGAAAAGCCTAGCACCACATTGCAATGGCCATCTGATCTCACTTCTGGAGACAGTCAAAATGCTCCTTAGAATTCTTCCCTACCTCTTTCCTCGGCCGAGATACATGCATTCATCTACAGCTGCATACAGCACTTGGGAGACAATTCGAATAGAAGCAAAACATTCTTGGGGTAAAACCTAAAGGGAAAAGCCTAGCACCACATTGCATTGGCCATCTGATCTAACTTCTGGAGACAGTCAAAATGATCCTTAGAATTCTTCCCTACCTCTTTCCTCAGCCAAGATACATGCGTTCATCTACAGCTGCATACAGCACTTCTGAGACAATTCGAATAGAAGCAAAACATTCTTGGGGTAAAACCTGAAGGGAAAAGCCTAGCACCACAATGCATTGGCCATCTGATCTCACTTCTGGAGACAGTCAAAATGATCCTTAGAATTCTTCCCTACCTCTTTCCTCGGCCGAGATACATGCATTCATCTACAGCTGCATACAGCACTTCTGAGACAATTCGAATAGAAGCAAAACATTCTTGGGGTGAAACCTAAATGGAAAGGCTAGCAATTCAAATAGGAGCAAAACATTCTTGGGGTAAAACCTAAAGGGAAAAGCCTAGCACCACATTGCATTAGCCATCTGATCTAACTTCTGGAGACAGTCAAAATGATCCTTAGAATTCTTCCCTACCTCTTTCCTCGGCCAAGATACATGCATTCATCTACTGCTGCATACAGCACTTGGGGGACAATTCGAATAGAAGCAAAACATTCTTGAGGTAAAACCTAAAGGGAAAAGCCTTGCACCACATTGCATTGGCCATCTGATCTAACTTCTGGTACAGTCAAAATGCTCCTTAGAATTCTTCCCTACCTCTTTCCTCTGCCGAGATACATGCATTCATCTACAGCTGCATACAGCACTTGGGAGACAATTCGAATAGAAGCAAAACATTCTTGGGGTAAAACCTAAATGGAAAAGCCTAGCACCACATTGCTTTGGCCATCTGATCTAACTTCTGGAGACAGTCAAAATGATCCTTAGAATTCTTCCCTACCTCTTTCCTCGGCCGAGAGACATGCATTCATCTACAGCTGCATACAGCACTTGGGAGACAATTCGAATAGAAGCAAAACATTCTTGGGGTAAAACCTAAAGGGAAAAGCCTAGCACCACATTCCATTGGCCATCTGATCTAACTTCTGGAGACAGTCAAAATGATCCTTAGAATTCTTCCCTACCTCTTTCCTCGCCCGAGATACATGCATTCATCTACAGCTGCATACAGTACTTCTGAGACAACTCGAATAGAAGCAAAACATTCTTGGGGTGAAACCTAAATGGAAAAGGCTAGCAATTCGAATTGGAGCAAAACATTCTTGGGGTAAAACCTAAAGGGAAAAGCCTAGCACCACATTGCATTGGCCATCTGATCTAACTTCTGGAATCAGTCAAAATGATCCTTAGAATTCTTCCCTACCTCTTTCCTCGGCCGAGATACATGCATTCATCCACAGCTGCATACAGCACTTCGGAGACAATTCGAATAGAAGCAAACCATTCTTGGGGTAAAACCTAAAGGGAAAAACGTAGCAATTCGAATAGGAGCAAAACATTCTTGAGGTAAAACCTATACGGAAAAGCCTAGCACCACATTGCATTGGCCATCTGATCTAACCTCTTGAGACAGTCAAAATGATCCTTAGAATTCTTCCCTACCTCTGTCCTCGGCCAACATACATGCATTCATCTACAGCTGCATACAGCACTTCTGAGACAATTCGAATAGAAGCAAACCATGCTTGGGGTAAAACCTAAATGGAAAAGGCTAGCAATTCAAATAGGAGCAAAACATTATTGGGGTAAAACCTAAAGGGAAAAGCCTAGCACCACATTGCATTGGCCATCTGATCTAACTTCTGGAGACAGTCAAATTGATCCTTAGAATTCTTCCCTACCTCTTTCCTCGGCCAAGATACATGCATTCATCTACTGCTGCATACAGCACTTGGGGGACAATTCGAATAGAAGCAAAACATTCTTGGGGTAAAGCCTAAAGGGAAAAGCCTTGCACCACATTGCATTGGCCATCTGATCTAACTTCTGGAACAGTCAAAATGCTCCTTAGAATTCTTCCCTACCTCTTTCCTCTGCCGAGATACATGCATTCATCTACAGCTGCATACAGCACTTGGGAGACAATTCGAATAGAAGCAAAACATTGTTGGGGTAAAATCTAAATGGAAAAGTCTAGCACCACATTGCATTGGCCATCTGATCTAACTTCTGGAGACAGTCAAAATGATCCTTAGAATTCTTCCCTACCTCTTTCCTCGGCCAAGAGACATGCATTCATCTACAGCTGCATACAGCACTTCTGAGACAATTCGAATAGAAGCAAAACATTCTTGGGGGAAAACCTAAAGGGAAAAGCCTAGCACCACATTGCATTGGCCATCTTATCTAACTTCTGGAGACAGTCAAAATGATCCTTAGAATTCTTCCCTACCTCTTTCCTCAGCCGAGATACATGCGTTCATCTACAGCTGCATACAGCACTTCTGAGACAATTCGAATAGAAGCAAAACATTCTTGGGGTAAAACCTGAAGGGAAAAGCCTAGCACCACAATGCATTGGCCATCTGATCTCACTTCTGGAGACAGTCAAAATGATCCTTAGAATTCTTCCCTACCTCTTTCCTCGCCCGAGATACATGCATTCATCTACAGCTGCATACAGCACTTCTGAGACAACTCGAATAGAAGCAAAACATTCTTGGGGTGAAACCTAAATGGAAAAGGCTAGCAATTCGAATTGGAGCAAACCATTCTTGGGGTAAAACCTAAAGGGAAAAGCCTAGCACCACATTGCATTGGCCATCTGATCTAACTTCTGGAGACAGTCAAAATGATCCTTAGAATTCTTCCCTACCTCTTTCCTCGGCCGAGATACATGCATTCATCCACAGCTGCATACAGCACTTGTGAGACAATTCGAATAGAAGCAAACCATTCTTGGGGTAAAACCTAAAGGGAAAAACGTAGCAATTCGAATAGGAGCAAAACATTCTTGAGGTAAAACCTATACGGAAAAGCCTAGCACCACATTGCATTGGCCATCTGATCTAACCTCTTGAGACAGTCAAAATGATCCTTAGAATTCCTCCCTACCTCTTTCCTCGGCCAAGATACATGCATTCATCTACTGCTGCATACAGCACTTGGGGGACAATTCGAATAGAAGCAAAACATTCTTGGGGTTAAACCTAAAGGGAAAAGCCTAGCACCACATTGCATTGGCCATCTGATCTAACTTCTGGAGACAGTCAAAATGCTCCTTAGAATTCTTCCCTACCTCTTTCCTCGGCCGAGATACATGCATTCATCTACAGCTGCATTCAGCACTTCTGAGACAATTCGAATAGAAGCAAAACATTCTTGGGGTAAAACCTAAAGGGAAAAGCCTAGCACCACATTCCATTGGCCATCTGATCTAACTTCTGGAGACAGTCAAAATGATCCTTAGAATTCTTCCCTACCTCCTTCCTCAGCCGAGATACATGCATTCATCTACAGCTGCATACAGCTCTTCTGAGACAATTCGAATAGAAGCAAAACATTCTTGGGGTAAAACCTGAAGGGAAAAGCCTAGCACCACAATGCATTGGCCATCTGATCTCACTTCTGGAGACAGTCAAAATGATCCTTAGAATTCTTCCCTACCTCTTTCCTCGCCCGAGATACATGCATTCATCTACAGCTGCATACAGCTCTTCTGAGACAACTCGAATAGAAGCAAAACATTCTTGGGGTGAAACCTAAATGGAAAAGGCTAGCAATTGGAATTGGAGCAAAACATTCTTGGGGTAAAACCTAAAGGGAAAAGCCTAGCTCCACATTGCATTGGCCATCTGATCTAACTTCTGGAGACAGTCAAAATGATCCTTAGAATTCTTCCCTACCTCTTTCCTCGGCCGAGATACATGCATTCATCCACAGCTGCATACAGCACTTCGGAGACAATTCGAATAGAAGCAAACCATTCTTGGGGTAAAACCTAAAGGGAAAAACGTAGCAATTCGAATAGGAGCAAAACATTCTTGAGGTAAAACCTATACGGAAAAGCCTAGCACCACATTGCATTGGCCATCTGATCTAACCTCTTGAGACAGTCAAAATGATCCTTAGAATTCTTCCCTACCTCTGTCCTCGGCCAACATACATGCATTCATCTACAGCTGCATACAGCACTTCTGAGACAATTCGAATAGAAGCAAACCATTCTTGGGGTAAAACCTAAAGGGAAAAGCCTAGCACCACATTGCATTGGCCATATGATCTAACTTCTGGAGACAGTCAAAATGATCCTTAGAATTCTTCCTTATCTCTTTCCTCGGCCAAGATACATGCATTCATCTACTGCTGCATACAGCACTTGGGGGACAATTCGAATAGAAGCAAAACATTCTTGGGGTTAAACCTAAAGGGAAAAGCCTTGCACCACATTGCATTGGCCATCTGATCTAACTTCTGGAACAGTCAAAATGCTCCTTAGAATTCTTCCCTACCTCTTTCCTCGGCCGAGATTCATGCATTCATATACAGCTGCATAGAGCACTTGGGAGACAATTCGAATAGAAGCAAAACATTCTTGGGGTAAAACCTAAATGGAAAAGCCTAGCACCACATTGCATTGGCCATCCGATCTAACATCTGGACACAGTCAAAATGCTCCTTAGAATTCTTCCCTACCTCTTTCCTCGGCCGAGATACATGCATTCATCTACAGCTGCATACAGCACTTGGGAGACAATTCGAATAGAAGCAAAACATTCTTGGGGTAAAACCTAAATGGAAAAGTCTAGCACCACATTGCATTGGCCATCTGATCTAACTTCTGGAGACAGTCAAAATGATCCTTAGAATTCTTCCCTACCTCTTTCCTCGGCCGAGAGACATGCATTCATCTACAGCTGCATACAGCACTTCTGAGACAATTCGAATAGAAGCAAAACATTCTTGGGGTATAACCTAAAGGGAAAAGCCTAGCACCACATTCCATTGGCCATCTGATCTAACTTCTGGAGACAGTCAAAATGATCCTTAGAATTCTTCCCTACCTCTTTCCTCAGCCGAGATACATGCGTTCATCTACAGCTGCATACAGCACTTCTGAGACAATTCGAATAGAAGCAAAACATTCTTGGGGTAAAACCTGAAGGGAAAAGCCTAGCACCACAATGCATTGGCCATCTGATCTCACTTCTGGAGACAGTCAAAATGATCCTTAGAATTCTTCCCTACCTCTTTCCTCGCCCGAGATACATGCATTCATCTACAGCTGCATACAGCTCTTCTGAGACAACTCGAATAGAAGCAAAACATTCTTGGGGTGAAACCTAAATGGAAAAGGCTAGCAATTGGAATTGGAGCAAAACATTCTTGGGGTAAAACCTAAAGGGAAAAGCCTAGCACCACATTGCATTGGCCATCCGATCTAACATCTGGACACAGTCAAAATGCTCCTTAGAATTCTTCCCTACCTCTTTCCTCGGTCGAGAGACATGCATTCATCTACAGCTGCATACAGCACTTCTGAGACAATTCGAATAGAAGCAAAACATTCTTGGGGTAAAACCTAAAGGGAAAAGCCTAGCACCACATTCCATTGGCTATCTGATCTAACTTCTGGAGACAGGCAAAATGATCCTTAGAATTCTTCCCTACCTCTTTCCTCGGCCGAGATACATGCATTCATCTACAGCTGCATACAGCACTTCTGAGACAATTTGATTAGAAGCAAAACATTCTTGCGGTAAAAACTAAAGGGAAAAGCCTAGCAATTCGAATAGGAGCAAAACATTCTCGGGGTAAAACCTAAAGGGAAAAGCCTAGCACCACATTGCATTGGCCATCTGATCTAACTTTTGGAGACCGTCAAAATGATCCTTAGAATTCTTCCCTACCTCTTTCCCCGGCCGAGATACATGCATTCATCTACAGCCTCATACACCACTTCTGAGACAATTCGAATAGAAGCAAAACATTCTTGGGGTAAAACCTAAAGGGAAAAGCCTTGCACCACATTGCATTGGCCATCTGATCTCACTTCTGGAGACAGTAAAAATGATCCTTAGAATTCCTCCCTACCTCTTTCCTATGCCGAGATACATGCATTCATCTACGGCTGCATAGAGCACTTCGGAGACAGTATCACAGTATCACTTAGGTTTGAAAGGACCTCGGGGATCATCGAGTCCAACCTATCAACACAGACCCCATGACTAGACCATGGCACCAAGTGCCACGTCCAATCTGCCCTTGAACGCCTCCAGGGTCGATGACCCAACCACCTCCCTGGGCAACCGGTTCCAATGCCGAATGACTCGCTCAGTGAAGAACTTCCTCCTCACCTCGAGTCTGAACCTCCCCTGGCGCAGCTTGAGACTGTGTCCCCTTGTTGTGCTGCTGGTTGCCTGGGAGAAGAGGCCAACCCCCTCCTGGCTACAACCACCCTTCAGGTAGTTGTAGAGGGCAATGAGGTCACCCCTGAGCCTCCTCTTCTCCAGGCTAAACAATCCCAGCTCCCTCAGCCTCTCCTCATAGGGCTTGTGTTCAAGGCCTCTCACCAGTCTTGTTGCCCTTCTCTGGACACGCTCAAGTGTTTCGATGTCCTTCTTAAACTGAGGGGCCCATTCATTCATCTACAGCTGCATACAGCACTTCTGAGACAATTCGAATAGCAGCAAAACATTCTTGGGGTAAAACCTAAAGGGAAAAGCCTAGCACCACATTGCATTGGCCATCTGATCTAACTTCTGGAGACAGTCAAAATGCTCCTTAGAATTCTTCCCTACCTCTTTCCTCGGCCGAGATACATGCATTCATCTACAGCTGCGTATCGCACTTGTGAGACAATTCGAATAGAAGCAAAACATTCTTGGGGTAAAACCTAAAGGGAAAAGCCTAGCAATTTGAATAGAAGCAAAACATCCTTGGGGTAAAACCTAAAGGGAAAAGCCTAGCACCACATTTCATTGGCCATCTGATCTAACTTCTGGAGACAGTCAAAATGATCCTTAGAATTCCTCCCTACCTCTTTCCTATGCCGAGATACATGCATTCATCTACAGCTGCATACAGCACTTGTGAGACAATTTGAATAGAAGCCAAACATTCTTGGGGTAAAACCCAACAGGAAAAGCCTAGCACCACATTGCATTGGCCATCTGATCTCACTTCTGGAGACAGTCAAAATGCTCCTTCGAATTCTTCCCTACCTCTTTCCTCGGCCGAGATACATGCATTCATCTACAGCTGCATACAGCACTTGGGAGACAATTCGAATAGAAGCAAAACATTCTTGGGGTAAAACCTAAAGGGAAAAGCCCAGCAATTCTTATAGGAGCAAAACATTCTTGGGGTAAAACCTAAAGGGAAAAGCCTAGCACCACACTGCATTGGTCATCTGATCTAACTTCTATAGACAGTCAAAATGATCCTTAGATTTCTTCCCTACCTCTTTCCTCTGCGGAGATACATGCATTCCTCTACAGCTGCATACAGCACTTGTGAGACAATTCGAATAGAAGCAAACCATTCTGGGGGTAAAACCTAACAGGAAAAGCCTAGCACCACATTGCATTGGCCATCTGATCTAACTTCTGGAGACAGTCAAAATGCTCCTTAGAATTCTTCCCTACCTCTTTCCTCGGCCGAGATACATGCATTCATCTACAGCTGCATACAGCACTTGTGAGACAATTCGAACAGAAGCAAAACGTTCTTGGGGTAAAACCTAAAGGGAAAAGCCTAGCACCACATTGCATTGGCCATCTGATCTAACTTCTGGACACAGTCAAAATGATCCTTAGAATTCTTCCCTACCTCTTTCCTCTGCCGCGATACATGCATTCATCTACAGCTGCATACAGCACTTCTGAGACAATTACAATAGAAGCAAAACATTCTTGGGGTAAAACCTAAAGGGAAAAGCCTAGCACCACATTGCATTGGCCATCTGATCTAACTTCCGGACACAGTCAAAATGATCCTTAGAATTCTTCCCTACCTCCTTCCTCGGCCGAGATACATGCATTCATCTACAGCTGCATACAGTACACCTGGGACAATCCAAATAGAAGCAAAACATTCTTCGGGTAAAACCTAAAGGGAAAAGCCTAGCACCACATTGCATTGGCCATCTGATCTAACTTCTGGAGACAGTCAAAATGCTCCATTGAATTCTTCCCTACCTCTTTCCTCGGCCGAGATACATGCATTCATCGACAGCTGCATACAGCACTTGGGAGACAATTCGAATAGAAGCAAAACATTCTTGCGGTAAAACCTAAAGGGAAAAGCCTAGCACCACATTGCATTGGCCATATGATCTAACTTCTGGAGACAGTCAAAATGCTCCTTAAAATTCTTCCCTACCTGTTTCCTTTGCCGAGATCCATGCATTCATCTACAGTAGCATACAGCACTTCTGAGACAATTCAAATAGAAGCAAAACATTCTTGGGGTAAAACCTAAAGGGAAAAGCCTAGCACCACATTGCATTGGCCATCTGATCTCACTTCTGGAGACAGTCAAAATGATCCTTAGAATTCTTCCCTCCCTCTTTCCTCGGCCGAGATACATGCATTCATCTACAGCTGCATACACCACTTGTCAGACAATTCGAATAGAAGCAAAACATTCTTGGGGTGAAACGTAAAGGGAAAAGCCTAGCACCACATTGCATTGGCCATCTGATCTAACTTCTGGAGACAGTCAAAATGATCCTTAGAATTCTTCCCTACCTCCTTCCTCGGCCGAGATACATGCGTTCATCTACAGCTGCATAAAGCGCTTCGGAGACAATTCGAATAGAAGCAAAACATTCTTGGGGTAAAACCTAAAGGGAAAAGCCTAGCAACAACATTGCATTGGCCATCTGATCTAACTTCTGGACACAGTCAAAATGATCCTTAGAATTCTTCCCTACCTCTTTCCTCGGCCGAGATACATGCATTCATCTACAGCTGCATACAGAACTTCGGAGACAATTTGAATAGAAGCAAAACATTCTTGGGGTAAAACCTAAAGGGAAAAGCCTAGCACCACATTGCATTGGCCATCTGATCTAACTTCTGGAGACAGTCAAAATGATCCTTAGAATTCTTCCCTACCTCTTCCCTCTGCCGAGATACATGCGTTCATCTACAGCTGCATAAAGCGCTTCGGAGACAATTCGAATAGAAGCAAAACATTCTTGGGGTAAAACCTAAAGGGAAAAGTGTAGCACCACATTGCATTGGCCATCTGATCTCACTTCTGGAGACAGTCAAAAAGCTCCTTAGAATTCTTCCCTACCTCTTTCGTCGGCCGAGATACATGCATTCATCTACAGCTGCATACAGCACTTCTGAGACAATTCGAATAGAAGCAAAACATTCTTGGGGTAAAACCTAAAGGGAAAAGCCTAGCACCACATTGCATTGGCCATCTGATCTCACTTCTGGAGGCAGTCAAAATGCTCCATTGAATTCTTCCCTACCTCTTTCCTCGGCCGAGATACATGCTTTAATATACAGCTGCATACAGCACTTGGGAGACAATTCGAATAGAAGCAAAACATTCTTGGGGTAAAACCTAAACGGAAAAGCCTAGCACCACATTGCATTGGCCATCTGATCTCACGTCTGGAGACAGTCAAAATGATCCTTAGAATTCTTCCCTACCTCTTTCCTCGGCCGAGATACATGCATTCATCTACAGCTGCATACAGCGCTTCGGAGACAATTCGAATGGAAGCAAAACATTCTTGGGGTAAAACCTATAGGGAAAAGCCTAGCACCACATTGCATTGGCCATCTGATCTAACCTCTGGAGACAGTCAAAATGATCCTTAGAATTCTTCCCTACCTCTTTCCTCGGCCGAGATACATGCATTCATCTACAGCTGCATACAGCGCTTCGGAGACAATTCTGATGGAAGCAAAACATTCTTGGGGTAAAACCTAAAGGGAAAAGCCTAGCACCACATTGCATTGGCCATCTGATCTACCTTCTGGAGACAGTCAAAATGCTCCTTAGAATTCTTCCCTACCTCTTTCCTCTGCCGAGATACATGCATTCGTCTACAGCTGCATACAGCACTTCTGAGACAATTCGAATAGAAGCAAAACATTCTTGGGGTAAAACCTAAAGGGAAAAGCCTAGCACCACATTGCATTGGCCATCTGATCTAACTTCTGGAGACAGTCAAAATGCTCCTTAGAATTCTTCCCTACCTCTTTCCTCTGCCGAGATACATGCATTCGTCTACAGCTGCATACAGCACTTCTGAGACAATTCGAATATAAGCAAAACATTCTTGGGGTAAAACCTAACAGGAAAAGCCTAGCACCACATTGCATTGGCCATCTGTTCTAACTTCTGGAGACAGTCAAAATGCTCCTTAGAATTCTTCCCTACCTCTTTCCTCTGCCGAGATACATGCATTCGTCTACAGCTGAATACAGCGCTTCGGAGACAATTAGAATAGAAGCAAAACATTCTTGGGGTAAAACCTAAAGGGAAAAGCCTAGCACCACATTGCATTGGCCATCTGATCTCACTTCTGGAGACAGTCAAAATGATCCTTAGAATTCTTCCCTACCTCTTTCCTCGGCCGAGATACATGCATTCATCTACAGCTGCATACAGCACTTGTGAGACAATTCGAATAGGAGCGAAACATTCTTGGGGTAAAACCTAACAGGAAAAGCCTAGCACCACATTGCATTGGCCATCTGTTCTAACTTCCGGAGACAGTCAAAATGCTCCTTAGAATTCTTCCCTACCTCTTTCCTCTGCCGAGATACATGCATTAATATACAGCTGCATACAGCACTTGGAAGACAATTCGAACAGAAGCAAACCATTCGTGGGGTAAAACCTAAAGGGAAAAGCCTAGCACCACATTGCATTGGCCATCTGATCTCACTTCTGGAGACAGTCAAAATGCTCCTTAGAATTCTTCCCTACCTCCTTCCTCGGCCGAGATACATGCATTAATCTGCAGCTGCATACAGCACTTGGGAGACAATTCGAATAGAAGCAAAACATTCTTGGGGTAAAACCTAAAGGGAAAAGCCTAGCACCACATTGCATTGGCCATCTGATCTCACTTCTGAAGGCAGTCAAAATGCTCCATTGAATTCTTCCCTACCTCTTTCCTCGGCCGAGATACATGCATTCATCTACAGCTGCATACAGCACTTCAGAGACAATTCGAATGGAAGCAAATCATTCTTGGGGTAAAACCTAAAGGGAAAAGCCTAGCACCACATTGCATTCGCCATATGATCTCACTTCTGGAGACAGTCAAAATGATCCTTAGAATTCTTCCCTACCTATTTCCTCGGCCGAGATACATGCATTCATCTACAGCTGCATACAGCACTTCAGAGACAATTCGAATGGAAGCAAAACATTCTTGGGGTAAAACCTAAAGGGAAAAGCCTAGCACCACATTGCATTCGCCATATGATCTCACTTCTGGAGACAGTCAAAATGATCCTTAGAATTCTCCCCTACCTCTTTCCTCGGCCGAGATACATGCATTCATCTACAGTAGCATACAGCACTTGTGAGACAATTCGAATAGAAGCAAAACATTCTTGGGGTAAAACCTAAAGGGAAAAGCCTAGCACCACATTGCATAGGCCATCTGATCTAACTTCTGGACACAGTCAAAATGATCCTTAGAATTCTTCCCTACCTCCTTCCTCGGCCGAGATACATGCATTAATCTGCAGCTGCATACAGCACTTGGTTGACAATTCGAATAGAAGCAAACCATTCTGGGGGTAAAACCTAACAGGAAAAGCCTAGCACCACATTGCATTGGCCATCTGATCTAACTTCTGGAGACAGTCAAAATGCTCCTTAGAATTCTTCCCTACCTCCTTCCTCGGCCGAGATGCATGCATTAATCTGCAGCTGCATACAGCACTTGGGAGACAATTCGAATAGAAGCAAAACATTCTTGGGGTGAAACGTAAAGGGAAAAGTCTAGCACCACATTGCATTGGCCATCTGATCTAACTTCTGGAGACAGTCAAAATGATCCTTAGAATTCTCCCCTACCTCTTTCCTCGGCCGAGATACATGCATTAATCTGCAGCTGCATACAGCACTTGGGAGACAATTCGAATAGAAGCAAAACATTCTTGGGGTGAAACGTAAAGGGAAAAGCCTAGCACCACATTGCATTGGCCATCTGATCTAACTTCTGGAGACAGTCAAAATGATCCCTAGAATTCTTCCCTACCTCCTTCCTCGGCTGAGATACATGCGTTCATGTACAGCTGCATAAAGCGCTTCGGAGACAATTCGAATAGAAGCAAAACATTCTTGGGGTAAAACCTAAAGGGAAAAGCCTAGCACCACATTGCATTGGCCATCTGATCTAACTTCTGGACACAGTCAAAATGATCCTTAGAATTCTTCCCTACCTCCTTCCTCGGCCGAGATACATGCATTCGTCTACAGCTGCATACAGCACTTCTGAGACAATTTGAATAGAAGCAAAACATTCTTGCGGTAAAACCTAACAGGACAAGCCTAGCACCACATTGCATTGGCCATCTGATCTAACTTCTGGAGACAGTCAAAATGCTCCTTAGAATTCTTCCCTACCTCTTTCCTCGGCCAAGATACATGCATTCATCTACAGCAGCATACAGCACTTGGGAGACAATTTGAATAGAAGCCAAACATTCTTGGGGTAAAACCTAACAGGAAAAGCCTAGCACCACATTGCATTGGCCATCTGATCTAACTTCTGGAGACAGTCAAAATGATCCTTAGAATTCTTCCCTACCTCTTTTCTCGGCGGAGATACATGCATTCATCTACAGCTGCATACAGCACTTGGGAGACAATTCGAATTGAAGCAAAACATTCTTGGGGTAAAACCTCAAGGGAAAAGCCTAGCACCACATTGCATTGGCCATCTGATCTAACTTCTGGAGACAGTCAAAATGATCCTTAGAATTCTTCCCTACCTCTTTCCTCGGCAGAGATACATGCATTCATCTACAGCTGCATACAGCACTTCTCAGACAATTCGAATAGAAGCAAATCATTCTTGGGGTAAAACCTAAAGGGAAAAGCCTAGCACCACATTGCATTGGCCATCTGATCTCACTTCTGGAGACAGTCAAAAAGCTCCTTAGAATTCTTCCCTACCTCTTTCCTCGGCCGAGATACATGCATTCATCTACAGCTGCATACAGCACTTGGGAGACAATTCGAATAGAAGCAAATCATTCTTGGGGTAAAACCTAAAGGGAAAAGCCTAGCACCACATTGCATTGGCCATCTGATCTCACTTCTGGAGGCAGTCAAAATGCTCCATTGAATTCTTCCCTACCTCTTTCCTCGGCCGAGATACATGCTTTAATATACAGCTGCATACAGCACTTGGGAGACAATTCGAATAGAAGCAAAATATTCTTGGGGTAAAACCTAAAGGGAAAAGCCTAGCACCGCATTGCATTGGCCATCTGATCTCACTTCTGGAGGCAGTCAAAATGCTCCCTAGAATTCTTCCCTACCTCTTTCCTCGGCCGAGATACATGCATTCATCTACAGCTGCATACAGCGCTTCGGAGACAATTCGAATGGAAGCAAAACATTCTTGGGGTAAAACCTAAAGGGAAAAGCCTAGCACCACATTGCATTGGCCATCTGATCTAACTTCTGGAGACAGTCAAAATGCTCCTTAGAATTCTTCCCTACCTCTTTCCTCTGCCGAGATACATGCATTCATCTACAGCTGCATACAGCACTTGTGAGACAATTCGAATAGGAGAGAAACATTCTTGGGGTAAAACCTAAAGGGAAAAGCCTAGCACCACATTGCATTGGCCATCTGATCTAACTTCTGGAGGCAGTCAAAATGATCCTTAGAATTCTTCCCTACCTCCTTCCTCGGCCGAGATACATGCATTAATCTGCAGCTGCATACAGCACTTGGGAGACAATTTGAATGGAAGCAAAACATTCTTGGGGTAAAACCTAAAGGGAAAAGCCTAGCACCACATTGCATTGGCCATCTGATCTAACTTCTGGAGACAGTCAAAATGCTCCTTAAAATTCTTCCCTACCTGTTTCCTCTGCCGAGATACATGCATTCATCTACAGTAGCATTCAGCACTTGTGAGACAATTCGAATAGAAGCAAAACATTCTTGGGGTGAAACGCAAAGGGAAAAGCCTAGCACCACATTGCATTGGCCATCTGATCTAACTTCTGGAGACAGTCAAAATGATCCTTAGAATTCTTCCCTACCTCCTTCCTCGGCCGAGATACATGCGTTCATCTACAGCTGCATAAAGCGCTTCGGAGACAATTCGAATAGAAGCAAAACATTCTTGGGGTAAAACCTAAAGGGAAAAGCCTAGCACCACATTGCATTGGCCATCTGATCTAACTTCTGGAGACAGTCAAAATGCTCCTTAGAATTCTTCCCTACCTCCTTCCTCGGCCGAGATACATGCATTAATCTGCAGCTGCATACAGCACTTGGGAGACAATTTGAATAGAAGAAAAACATTCTTGGGGTGAAACGTAAAGGGAAAAGCCTAGCACCACATTGCATTGGCCATCTGATCTAACTTCTGGAGACAGTCAAAATGCTCCTTAGAATTCTTCCCTACCTCTTTTCTCGGCCGAGATACATGCATTCATCTACAGCTGCATACAGCTCTTGGGAGACAATTCGAATAGAAGCAAAACATTCTTGGGGTAAAACCTAAAGGGAAAAGCCTAGCACCACATTGCATTGGCCATCTGATCTCACTTCTGGAGACAGTCAAAAAGCTCCTTAGAATTCTTCCCTACCTCTTTTCTCGGCGGAGATACATGCATTCATCTACAGCTGCATACAGCACTTGGGAGACAATTCGAATAGAAGCAAAACATTCTTGGGGTAAAACCTAAAGGGAAAAGCCTAGCACCACATTGCATTGGCCATCTGATCTCACTTCTGGAGGCAGTCAAAATGCTCCATTGAATTCTTCCCTACCTCTTTCCTCGGCCGAGATACATGCTTTAATATACAGCTGCATACAGCACTTGGGAGACAATTCGAATAGAAGCAAAACATTCTTGGGGTAAAACCTAAAGGGAAAAGCCTAGCACCACATTGCATTGGCCATCTGATCTCACTTCTGGAGACAGTCAAAATGCTCCATTGAATTCTTCCCTACATCTTTCCTCTGCCGAGATATATGCGTTCATCTACAGCTGCATACAGCGCTTCGGAGACAATTCAAAGAGAAGCAAAACATTCTTGGGGTAAAACCTATAGGGAAAAGCCTAGCACCACATTGCATTGGCCATCTGATCTAACTTCTGGAGACAGTCAAAATGATCCTTAGAATTCTTCCCTACCTCTTTCCTCGGCCGAGATACATGCATTCATCTACAGCTGCATACAGCGCTTCGGAGACAATTCGAATGGAAGCAAAACATTCTTGGGGTAAAACCTAAAGGGAAAAGCCTAGCACCACATTGCATTGGCCATCTGATCTACCTTCTGGAGACAGTCAAAATGCTCCTTAGAATTCTTCCCTACCTCTTTCCTCTGCCGAGATACATGCATTCGTCTACAGCTGCATACAGCACTTGTGAGACAATTCGAATATAAGCAAACCATTCTTGGGGTAAAACCTAACAGGAAAAGCCTAGCACCACATTGCATTGGCCATCTGTTCTAACTTCTGGAGACAGTCAAAATGCTCCTTAGAATTCTTCCCTACCTCTTTCCTCTGCCGAGATACATGCATTAATATACAGCTGCATACAGCACTTGGAAGACAATTCGAATAGAAGCAAACCATTCCTGGGGTAAAACCTAAAGGGAAAAGCCTAGCACCACATTGCATTGGCCATCTGATCTAACTTCTGGAGACAGTCAAAATGCTCCTTAGAATTCTTCCCTACCTCTTTCCTCGGCCGAGATACATGCATTCATCTACAGCTGCATACAGCACTTCTGAGACAATTTGAATAGAAGCAAAACATTCTTGGGGTAAAACCTAAAGGGAAAAGCCTAGCACCACATTGCATTGGCCATCTGATCTAACTTCTGGAGACAGTCAAAATGCTCCTTAAAATTCTTCCCTACCTGTTTCCTCTGCCGAGATACATGCATTCATCTACAGTAGCATTCAGCACTTGTGAGACAATTCGAATAGAAGCAAATCATTCTTGGGGTAAAACCTAAAGGGAAAAGCCTAGCACCACATTGCATTGGCCATCTGATCTAACTTCTGGAGACAGTCAAAATGATCCTTAGAATTCTTCCCTACCTCCTTCCTCGGCCGAGATACATGCGTTCATCTACAGCTGCATAAAGCGCTTCGGAGACAATTCGAATAGAAGCAAAACATTCTTGGGGTAAAACCTAAAGGGAAAAGCCTAGTGTGGCCGGTTGACGTTGCCCCCTTAAGAAAGGGAATATGGTGGACGGAAGTTGGTAAACGGAAGGAATAGTCTAAACTATTTCATTGGTAAAGTGGGAGGAAGCACCTTCTGAGCTGGGACTATACTGGGTTTTTCCAGCACCTTATCTTCAGTCTTGCTTCCGCCTTTCCACGGTGCGGCCGCTTTCTGTCTCTGTGCTGGGCTTTCTGCCAAGGCTCCGGCCTTGAGAAAAAAACTGATAAGGCCTGTATATTAACTCCTTTCCAATTAACACAAACTGCTTCTAACATTTTTTTTCCTCTCTTTTCTTTCTCTTTTCTATCCCATTCTGGGGAAAGGGGGGGAGAGAGGGGAGAGCGGAGGTGGGGAACCCCCTCTCTGCCGAGAGGGCTTACTCTCATTTCTGTGTTACTCTGTTGCATATCTTTGTATATATTGTAGATATTGTAAATTTGTAAATAATCCCCTGCATTCCCTACATTGCTTTGTAAATATAGCTCCACTGCTTTGCTAATTCACCTTGTGAGGTTTTTTTTTCCTTACCCTTCAATTTTTTTTTCCCCTTTTACTTTACAAGGGGGAAGGGAGGAGGCTTCTTGGCCTTACCCCTTCCATCCCACGACATTTTTTTTTATTGGCGTACCCAACGTGCGGCAGATAATTAGTTCAATTTATTATTTGATTGATTTAGTGTTTTCTAGCTGAATTAGCAAACATGAAGGTATTGTGGTTTGTGGAGCGATTGTTCTTTTCAATTTTTGGGGCTCTGATTTACAGGTATTGTTTGGGTTTGATTTTGGATTACCTGGGTAAATATTTGGTGCGGAAAATTTATATGTGGGTTATGTATAGAGTTAAATTATGGTATGGAAAATGTATTAATTTATTATGGCCAGTGAGATACAGGAATGTTACCTCCACCACTCTCCCAATTGAGATAAAGGGTTTTAAGATTCCGCCTGAGGAGACAGTAACTTTAGGTGATGCCTGGGATCCAAAAGTCATTTATTTGATGTGTATAAATCTGTTGCTGGTGATGGTAATCGCATATTTACTGTTCTCTTTACGGCGAGAGAGGAAGGTGTCCAGGGCGTGTTTTGTTATTAAAACTAGATCAAAAAGAAAACGCCGTGGCTCTCGATCAGTCCCAGAGTCATCTAGTGACGAGGACTGTGGAGAACCCGTGTCAGTTAAAAAGAAGGCTAAAAAGTTAATTGGTAAGGCAGCTCTAAATGACTTTGCTGATTCTAGCAAGCAGCCAAGGGCATCGGCTGGTATCAACATGGCACCTACTCCTTGTCCCACTCCTTCTCCTTCTTCTTCTTCTCCGTCGGCCATTAACGGAGCAACGTCACTTCCACCCAATCCCTCGGTGGGACTGGAAGTCACTGCCCCAGCAGCTGATTTATCTCAGGACCTGTCAGCTTCCATTAAGGTAGCTGTAAATGCAAACACAGCTCCAGTTAAGGTGGCTCCTTTAAAGACTAGAGCTGGAAAGGGCAAAGATGGAGAAGAAGAGGAGGAGACTGATCCTGGTGAGGGGCCCTCTACTCTAAAAGATCCTGCTCAGGAGGAAGAGAAGGTTTGTTTTAAAGATCTAGCTAACCTAGTGAGATCAAAGCAGGATAGAGATGAAGCTAGGAAAGCAGCTGGCAAAGGTGGTTCTCAGCTTAAAGAGATCCTTAGGAGAATGACAGCAGGATTTTATGGGCAAAGAATTCAGGGAGATGAAGATCAAGATGATATTACAGACTGTTCGTCACCACGGGAGGAATTGTGAAATGTCCGTAAAGATTTCACCAGGGCAGATAAGGAGCCAGTTCTAGTTTGGCTTAGTAGGTGTTATGATACAGGTGCTTCAGCTCTAACAGTTGGAGACAAGTCAGCAGCTCAGTTAGGAACTCTCTCAAGGGACAATGGAATAGATAGACATCTAGGCGAAACTCTCGGTAAGGTTAATCTGTGGATACGCCTTTTAATAGCGGTTGCCCTGAGATACCCTTCCCGAGATGATCTTCCATGGAATCCTAAACCCTGGACTACCATAGATGAGGGAATTAAGTGCTTGAGAGAATTTGCTGTTAGAGAGCTACTCTATGGTGAACATGAAACTCTGAATCCTGATGACATTCCTGTGGGTATTGGTCTTGCTAAGAAGATCATCAAACTTGCTCCTTCCAATTATGCAAACATTCTGGCAAGCAGAATTGTGTCAAGAAGTTATGGTGGAGCTTCTCCTACGGTTGGCCAATTCAGTGATCAAATGAGACAATTGGAGGATAGCATGACACGTGGTTCTTTGGTTTCAGCCATCAAAACTATGTCTGGAAAAATTGAGAATTGCATGAAGGATCTGAAAGATTCCATATACCAATTGGCACAGAAGGATAATTTCAATTCTTCCTCCAGGTGGGTACAAGTTTCATCTGTGAGGAATACACGTCCTCCAAGGAGGTCATTCCAAAACAGGTCGTTCCAAAACAGGTCATTCCAAAATAGACCACCAAGGCAATCACGTAGAACTATTTGGATAACTCTGCGTGATCAGTTTGGTGAGAACATGAACCGCTGGGATGGCCAACCAACTTCTAATCTTTTCAGGAGACTGAGGGAATTGCAAAGTGGCAGAACCCGAGGTAGCAATACCAGAAGGGTAGCTGTTACTTCCACAGTTCCCCAGAACGACTCTTATGGCTCCAACAGTGGCTCCAGTTATAACATGCAAAGTTATAACCCTGCACAATATGTGCAATGCACATGTGCACATGTTCCCCATAACTAGGGGTGCCCTGCCTCCCGCCAGGGGGAGGAGAGGGATAACAGAGATAACAGAATCTATTGGGATGTGTACATCCAGTGGCCTGGCACTTCACAATTTCGGAAGTACAGGGCCTTGGTTGACACAGGAGCTCAGTGCACCATAATACCATCAAATTATCAGGGATCAGAGTCTATAACTATTCTGGGAGTCACTGGTGGATCTCAAGAGTTAAGTAAGGTAGAGGTTAATATAAGTTTAACTGGTAAACAATGGAGGAAGCATACAGTTGTGACCGGACCTGATGCACCTTGTATTTTGGGAATTGATTTTCTGAGAGAAGGGCGTTTCAAAGACCCTAGAGGTTACAAATGGGCTTTTGGAGTAGCTTCAATAGAAATTGATGGACAAAAATTGAAGCTGTCTGCTAGACCTGAACTTTCTGATGAATCTGGAGTTGTGGGACAACATAAGATACAGGACATTAAATTGCCGGTTGCTTCTCAGACTGTGCATCACAGACAATACAGAACCAACCGTGACTCTTTGTTGCCCATTCAGAATCTGATTCATCAGTTGGAGAGTCAGAAAGTCGTCAGCAAAACTCATTCACCTTTCAACAGTCCAGTGTGGCCTGTGCGGAAGCAGAATGGAGACTGGCGTCTGACGGTTGACTACCGAGCCCTGAATGAAGTGACACCACCTATGAGTGCAGCAGTGCCAGAAATGATGGAGCTACAGTATGAGCTGGAATCCAAAGAGGCCAAATGGTATGCTACCATAGACATTGCTAATGCATTTTTCTCTATTCCCATAGCAGAGGAATGCAGGCCTCAGTTTGCTTTCACCTGGAGAGGAATCCAGTACACTTTCAACAGGCTGCCAATGGGCTGGATCCACAGCTCAAGCATCTGTCATGCAGTGATCCACGATGCTCTGGAGAAAGGCGGTGCTCCAGAACACATCCAGTTCATCGATGATATCATCGTCTGGGGTAAAACTGCTGAGGAAGTCTTCAAGAAAGGTAACAAAATCATTGACATTCTTCTGAATGCAGGTTTTGCCATCAAACGAGACAAGGTGAAAGGACCTACCACAGAGATTCAATTTCTGGGAGTGCGGTGGCAGGATGGACGCCGACACATTCCAGTGGATGTGGTAAATAGAGTCTCTACCATGGCAAGTCCCACAAACAAGCAAGAGACCCTACGTTTCTTGGGGATAGTGGGATTTTGGAGACTGCACATTCCTGGATACAGTCAGATTGTGAAACCTCTGTATGATGTAACTCGAAAGAGAAACCATTTCCACTGGGGACCTGAACAACAAGCAGCCTTTGACCAGATAAAGCAAGAGGTAATTCAAGCAATGGGTCTGGGACCTGTCCGAGATGGTCCAGACATTAAGAACATTTTGTACACGGCTGCAAGTGACAATGGTCCAACCTGGTGCTTGTGGCAAAAAGCTCCAGGTGAGACACGTGGACGACCTCTTGGTTTCTGGAGTCGAGGTTACAGAGGTTCAGAGGCTAATTATACTCCAACAGAGAAAGAAATTTTAGCTGCCTATGAAGGAGTGAAAGCATCTTCTGAGGTAATTGGAACTGAATCACAACTTCTCTTAGCTCCCAGATTACCAGTTTTGAATTGGATGTTCAAAGGCAAAGGCTCCACACCACATCATGCCACAGACTCAACCTGGTCCAAGTGGATGGCTCTGATAACACAGAGAGCTCGAATGGGAAATCTTGAGAGACCTGGTCTAGTGGAGGTGATCTCAAGTTGGCCTGAAGGCATCAACTGTGCTAAACCTCCGGAGGGGAAAGTAACTTGTGCTGAGGAAGCTCCTCCTTACAATGACCTTTCTGATGATGAAAAGAAATATGCTTTGTTCACAGACGGTTCCTGTCGTCTTGTTGGAAACAAGCGAAGGTGGAAGTCTGCAGTGTGGAGTCCAACACGCCGAGTTGCAGAGGCGAAAGATGGAGAAGGAGAATCCAGTCAGTTCGCAGAGGTAAAAGCTGTCCAGCTAGCTCTTGACGTAGCTGAACGTGAGAGATGGCCAAAGCTCTATCTCTACACCGACTCATGGATGGTAGCCAATGCTCTATGGGGTTGGCTAAAGAACTGGAAGAAGAGTGGTTGGCAGAGAAAAGGAAAACCCATTTGGGCAGCCAACCTATGGCAGGACATTGCTGACCGAATCGAGAGAATTCCAGTGAAAGTGAGACACATCGATGCTCACATTCCTAAGAGCAAAGCTACTGAGGAACAGCAACACAACCATCAGGCAGATCTAGCTGCAAGAGTTTCTCAAGTAGACATGGACTCTAATCTTGATCTCGACTGGAAACACCGAGGTGAGATATTCTTAGCTCGGTGGGCTCACGATTCGTCAGGACATCAAGGCAGAGATGCAACATACCAATGGGCTCGTGACAGATCCATAGACATTTCCATGGATGCTATCACACAAGTCATCCATGACTGTGACATTTGTGCTGCTATTAAGCAGGCAAAACGACTTAAGCCCTTGTGGTATGGTGACAGATGGTCCAAGTACAAGTATGGTGAAGCTTGGCAGATTGACTACATCACTCTACCACGTTCTCGTTCTGGTAAGCAATACGTGCTTACTATGGTAGAGGCAAACACTGGATGGTTGGAAACTTATCCAGTTCCACATGCAACTGCACGCAACACCATTCTCGGTCTGGAGAGACAAATCCTGTGGAGACACGGAACTCCAGAGAGGATTGAGTCAGACAACGGAACTCATTTCAAGAACAACCTTGTAAAGAACTGGGCAAAAGAGCACGGTATTGAGTGGATATTCCACATTCCCTACTATGCACCAGCTTCAGGGAAGATTGAACGCTACAACGGTTTGTTGAAGACCACTCTCAAAGCCATGGGAGGTGGATCTTTGAAAAACTGGGAAAAACATTTAGCACAAGCAACCTGGCTGGTAAATAGTAGAGGTTCAGTGAACCGAGCTGGGCCTGCACATTCAGATTTGCTACGGAAAGTAGAGGGTAATAGAGTTCCTGTTGTTAGAGAAAAGAATCTGTTAGGTAAAACTGTTTGGGTATTTTCGCCCTCAGGAGAGGCTAAACCTGTCCGAGGGGTGGTTTCAGCTGAAGGTCCGGGTCACACTTATTGGGTAATGCAAGAGAATGGTGAAATTCAGTGTATTCCACAAAGAAATTTAACTTTAGCTGAAAGAGGTTAACTTTGAACTGTTGTACAGCTACATCGCGTCCAAAGGAAGAATCAACGAGGAGTCTACGGTGCACGAACCCCGAGATCCCTGAGAGCCCTGAGTCAACTAAGAGACCCTGAGAATCCCTGTTTCCCTTTTCTTTGCTTCGTCGGCGAAGAAATGTACTGTTTTCCATTTTTCTCATTTTCTGATTTTCTTGGACTTTTGAATCGTCTACATCTGAGCGTAGCCGGAATGGACTATGAACTTCGCTCACGAACTGTAAATATCATTTTTGGATTGGATGGACAGTATGAACAGCCAATGAAATTGTTTAGAAGGGGTGGACTGTGGCCGGTTGACGTTGCCCCCTTAAGAAAGGGAATATGGTGGACGGAAGTTGGTAAACGGAAGGAATAGTCTAAACTATTTCATTGGTAAAGTGGGAGGAAGCACCTTCTGAGCTGGGACTATACTGGGTTTTTCCAGCACCTTATCTTCAGTCTTGCTTCCGCCTTTCCACGGTGCGGCCACTTTCTGTCTCTGTGCTGGGCTTTCTGCCAAGGCTCCGGCCTTGAGAAAAAAACTGATAAGGCCTGTATATTAACTCCTTTCCAATTAACACAAACTGCTTCTAACATTTTTTTTCCTCTCTTTTCTTTCTCTTTTCTATCCCATTCTGGGGAAAGGGGGGGAGAGAGGGGAGAGCGGAGGTGGGGAACCCCCTCTCTGCCGAGAGGGCTTACTCTCATTTCTGTGTTACTCTGTTGCATATCTTTGCATATATTGTAGATATTGTAAATTTGTAAATAATCCCCTGCATTCCCTACATTGCTTTGTAAATATAGCTCCACTGCTTTGCTAATTCAGCTTGTGAGGTTTTTTTTTCCTTTCCCTTCAATTTTTTTTTCCCCTTTTACTTTACAAGGGGGAAGGGAGGAGGCTTCTTGGCCTTACCCCTTCCATCCCACGACACCTAGCACCACATTGCATTGGCCATCTGATCTAACTTCCGGACACAGTCAAAATGATCCTTAGAATTCTTCCCTACCTCTTTCCTCTGCCGAGATACATGCATTCATCTACAGCTGCATACAGCACTTCTGAGACAATTACAATAGAAGAAAAACATTCTTGGGGTAAAACCTAAAGGGAAAAGCCTAGCACCACATTGCATTGGCCATCTGATCTAACTTCTGGACACAGTCAAAATGCTCCATTGAATTCTTCCCTACCTCTTTCCTCGGCCGAGATACATGCATTCATCTACAGCTGCATACAGCACTTGGGAGACAATTCGAATAGAAGAAAAACTTTCTTGGGGTAAAACCTAAAGGGAAAAGCCTAGCACCACATTGCATTGGCCATCTGATCTAACTTCTGGAGACAGTCAAAATGCTCCTTAGAATTCTTCCCTACCTCTTTCCTCGGCCGAGATACATGCATTCATCTACAGCTGCATACAGCACTTGGGAGACAATCCGAATGGAAGCAAAACATTCTTGGGGTAAAACCTAAAGGGAAAAGCCTAGCACCACATTGCATTGGCCATCTGATCTAACTTCTGGACACAGTCAAAATGATCCTTAGAATTCTTCCCTACCTCTTTCCTCTGCCGAGATACATGCATTCATCTACAGCTGCATACAGCACTTCTGAGACAATTACAATAGAAGCAAAACATTCTTGGGGTAAAACCTAAAGGGAAAAGCCTAGCACCACATTGCATTGGCCATCTGATCTAACTTCTGGACACAGTCAAAATGATCCTTAGAATTCCTCCCTACCTCCTTCCTCTGCCGAGATACATGCATTCATCTACAGCTGCATACAGTACATCTGGGACAATCCGAATAGAAGCAAAACATTCTTGGGGTAAAACCTAAAGGGAAAAGCCTAGCACCACATTGCATTGGCCATCTGTCCTAACTTCTGGAGACAGTCAAAATGCTCCATTGAATTCTTCCCTACCTCTTTCCTCGGCCGAGATACATGCATTCATCGACAGCTGCATACAGCACTTGGGAGACAATTCGAATAGAAGCAAACCATTCTTGGGGTAAAACCTAAAGGGAAAAGCCTAGCACCACATTGCATTGGCCATCTGATCTAACTTCTGGAGGCAGTCAAAATGATCCTTAGAATTCTTCCCTACCTCTTTCCTCTGCCGAGATACATGCATTCGTCTACAGCTGAATACAGTGCTTCGGAGAAAATTCGAATAGAAGCAAAACATTCTTGGGGTAAAAGCTAAAGGGAAAAGCCTAGCACCACATTGCATTGGCCATCTGATCTAACTTCTGGAGACAGTCAAAATGATCCTTAGAATTCTTCCCTACCTCCTTCCTCGGCCGAGATACATGCATTCATCTACAGCTGCATACAGTACATCTGGGACAATCCGAATAGAAGCAAAACATTCTTCGGGTAAAACCTAAAGGGAAAAGCCTAGCACCACATTGCATTGGCCATCTGATCTAACTTCTGGAGGCAGTCAAAATGATCCTTAGAATTCTTCCCTACCTCTTTCCTCGGCCGAGATTCATGCATTCATATACAGCTGCATACAGCACTTCTGAGACAATTCGAATAGAAGCAAACCATTCTTGCGGTAAAACCTAACAGGAAAAGCCTAGCACCAGATTGCATTGGCCATCTGATCTAACTTCTGGAGACAGTCAAAATGCTCCTTAGAATTCTTCCCTACCTCTTTCCTCGGCCGACATACATGCATTCATCTGCAGCTGCATACAGCACTTCTGAGACAATTTGAATAGAAGCAAAACATTCTTGGGGTAAAACCTAAAGGGAAAAGCCTAGCACCACATTGCATTGGCCATCTGATCTAACTTCTGGAGACAGTCAAAATGATCCTTAGAATTCTTCCCTACCTCTTCCCTCTGCCGAGATACATGCGTTCATCTACAGCTGCATAAAGCGCTTCGGAGACAATTCGAATAGAAGCAAACCATTCTTGGGGTAAAACCTAAAGGGAAAAGCCTAGCACCACATTGCATTGGCCATCTGATCTAACTTCTGGAGACACTCAAAATGATCCTTAGAATTCTTCCCTACCTCTTCCCTCTGCCGAGATACATGCGTTCATCTACAGCTGCATAAAGCGCTTCGGAGACAATTCGAATAGAAGCAAAACATTCTTGGGGTAAAACCTAAAGGGAAAAGCCTAGCACCACATTGCATTGGCCATCTGATCTAACTTCTGGAGACAGTCAAAATGATCCTTAGAATTCTTCGCTACCTCTTTCCTCGGCCGAGATACATGCATTCATCTACAGCTGCATACAGCACTTCTGAGACAATTCGAATAGAAGCAAACCATTCTTGGGGTAAAAACTAAAGGGAAAAGCCTAGCACCACATTGCATCGGCTATCTGATCTAACTTCTGGACACAGTCAAAATGATCCTTAGAATTCTTCCCTACCTCTTTCTTCGGCCGAGATACATGCATTCATCTACAGCTGCATACAGCACTTCTGAGACAATCCGAATAGAAGCAAAACATTCTTGGGGTAAAACCTAAAGGGAAATGCCTAGCACCACATTGCATTGGCCATCTGATCTCACTTCTGGAGACAGCCAAAAAGCTCCTTAGAATTCTTCCCTACCTCTTTCGTCGGCCGAGATACATGCATTCATCTACAGCTGCATACAGCACTTCGGAGACAATTCGAATGGAAGCAAAACATTTTTGGTGTAAAACCTAAAGGGAAAAGCCTAGCACCACATTGCATTGGCCATATGATTTCACTTCTGGAGACAGTCAAAATGATCCTTAGAATTCTTCCCTACCTCTTTCCTTGGCCGAGATACATGCATTCATCGACAGCTGCATACAGCACTTGGGAGACAATCCGAATAGAAGCAAAACATTCTTGGGGTAAAACCTAAAGGGAAAAGCCTAGCACCACATTGCATTGGCCATCTGATCTAACTTCTGGAGACAGTCAAAATGCTCCTTAAAATTCTTCCCTACCTGTTCCCTCTGCCGAGATACATGCATTCATCTACAGTAGCATACAGCACTTCTGAGACAATTCGAATAGAAGCAAAACATTCTTGGGGTAAAACCTAAAGGGAAAAGCCTAGCACCACATTGCATTGGCCATCTGATCTAACTTCTGGAGACAGTCAAAATGATCCTTAGAATTCTTCCCTACCTCTTTCCTTGGCCGAGATACATGCATTCATCGACAGCTGCATACAGCACTTGGGAGACAATCCGAATAGAAGCAAAACATTCTTGGGGTAAAACCTAAAGGGAAAAGCCTAGCACCACATTGCATTGGCCATCTGATCTAACTTCTGGAGACAGTCAAAATGCTCCTTAAAATTCTTCCCTACCTGTTTCCTCTGCCGAGATACATGCATTCATCTACAGTACCATACAGCACTTCTGAGACAATTCGAATAGAAGCAAAACATTCTTGGGGTAAAACCTAAAGGGAAAAGCCTAGCACCACATTGCATTGGCCATATGATCTCACTTCTGGAGACAGTCAAAATGATCCTTAGAATTCTCCCCTACCTCTTTCCTCGGCCGAGATACATGCATTCATCTACAGCTGCATACAGCACTTGTGAGACAATTCGAATAGAAGCAAAACATTCTTGGGGTGAAACGTAAAGGGAAAAGCCTAGCACCACATTGCATTGGCCATCTGATCTAACTTCTGGAGACAGTCAAAATGATCCTTAGAATTCTTCCCTACCTCCTTCCTCGGCCGAGATACATGCGTTCATCTACAGCTGCATAAAGCGCTTCGGAGACAATTCGAATAGAAGCAAAACATTCTTGGGGTAAAACCTAAAGGGAAAAGCCTAGCACCACATTGCATTGGCCATCTGACCTAACTTCTGGAGACAGTCAAAATGCTCCATTGAATTCTTCCCTACCTCTTTCCTCGGCCGAGATACATGCATTCATCGACAGCTGCATACAGCACTTGGGAGACAATTCGAATAGAAGCAAAACATTCTTGGGGTAAAACCTAAAGGGAAAAGCCTAGCACCACATTGCATTGGCCATCTGATCTAACTTCTGGTGACAGTCAAAATGATCCTTAGAATTCTTCCCTACCTCTTTCCTCTGCCGAGATACATGCATTAATATACTGATGCATACAGCACTTGGGAGACAATTCGAATAGAAGCAAAACATTCTTGCGGTAAAACCTAACAGGAAAAGCCTAGCACCACATTGCATTGGCCATCTGATCTAACTTCTGGACACAGTCAAAATGATCCTTAGAATTCTTCCCTACCTCTTTCCTCTGCCGAGATACATGCATTCCTCTACAGCTGCATACAGCACTTGTGAGACAATTCGAATAGAAGCAAAACATTCTTGGGGTAAAACCTAAAGGGAAAAGCCTAGCACCACATTGCATAGGCCATCTGATCTAACTTCTGGACACAGTCAAAATGATCCTTAGAATTCTTCCCTACCTCTTTCCTCTGCCGAGATACATGCATTCCTCTACAGCTGCATACAGCACTTCTGAGACAACTCGAATAGAAGCAAACCATTCTGGGGGTAAAACCTAACAGGAAAAGCCTACCACCACATTGCATTGGCCATCTGATCTAACTTCTGGAGGCAGTCAAAATGATCCTTAGAATTCTTCCCTACCTCTTTCCTCGGCCGAGATACATGCATTAATCTGCAGCTGCATACAGCACTTGGGAGACAATTCGAATAGAAGCAAAACATTCTTGGGGTGAAACCTAAAGGGAAAAGCCTAGCACCACATTGCATTGGCCATCTGATCTAACTTCTGGACACAGTCAAAATGCTCCATTGAATTCTTCCCTACCTCTTTCCTCGGCCGAGATACATGCATTCATCTACAGCTGCATACAGCACTTGGGAGACAATTCGAATAGAAGCAAAACATTCTTGGGGTAAAACCTAACAGGAAAAGCCTAGCACCACATTGCATTGGCCACCTGATCTAACTTCTGGAGACAGTCAAAATGATCCTTAGAATTCTTCCCTACCTCTTTCCTCGGCCGAGATACATGCATTCATCTACAGCTGCATACAGCACTTGTGAGACAATTAAAATAGAAGCAAAACATTCTTGGGGTAAAACCTAAAGGGAAAAGCCTAGCACCACATTGCATTGGCCATCTGATCTCACTTCTGCAGACAGTCAAAATGATCCTTAGAATTCTTCCCTACCTCTTTCCTCTGCCGAGATACATGCGTTCATCTACAGCTGCATAAAGCGCTTCGGAGACAATTCGAATTGAAGCAAAACATTCTTGGGGTAAAACCTCAAGGGAAAAGCCTAGCACCACATTGCATTGGCCATCTGATCTAACTTCTGGAGACAGTCAAAATGCTCCTTAGAATTCTTCCCTACCTCTTTCCTCGGCCGAGATACATGCATTAATCTGCAGCTGCATACAGCACTTGGGAGACAATTCGAATAGAAGCAAAACATTCTTGGGGTAAAACCTAAAGGGAAAAGCCTAGCACCACATTGCATTGGCCATCTGATCTAACTTCTGGACACAGTCAAAATGATCCTTAGAATTCTTCCCTACCTCTTTCCTCTGCTGTCGTGGGATGGAAGGGGTAAGGCCAAGAAGCCTCCTCCCTTCCCCCTTTGTAAAGTAAAAGGAAAAAAAAAATTGAAGGGAAAGGAAAAAAAAAACCTCACAAGCTGAATTAGCAAAGCAGTGGAGCTATATTTACAAAGCAATGTAGAGAATGCAGGGGATTATTTACAAATTTACAATATCTACAATATATACAAAGATATACAACAGAGTAACACAGAAATGAGAGTAAACCCCTCGGCAGAGAGGGGGTTCCCCACCTCCTCTTTCCCCTCTCTCCCCCCCCTTTCCCCAGAATGGGATAGAAAGAGAAAGGAAAGAGAGGAAAAAAAAAGTTAGAAGCAGTTCGTGTTAATTGGAAGGGAGTTAGTATACAGGCCTGTTATCTGGTTTTCAAGGCCGAGGCCTTGGCAGAAAGCCCAGCACAGGCAAAGCTGCTGCACGAAGCAAAGACGGAAGCAAGACTGACTGAGAAGTGCTGGAAATGTCCACTTCACTCCCACTTCAGAAGGTGCTTCCTCCCACTCGTCCAATGAAATTAGTTTAGACTATTCCTTCCGTTTACCAACTTCCGTCCACCATGTTCCCTTTCTTAAGGGGGCAACGTCAACCGGCCACAGTCCACCCCTTCTAAACAATTTCATTGGCTGTTCATACTGTCCATCCAATCCAAAACGATATTTACAGTTCGTGGGTAAAGTTCATAGTCCATTCCGGCTATGCTCAGATGTAGATGATTCAAAAGTCCAAGAAAATCAGAAAATGAGAAAAATGGAAAACAGTTCATTTCTTCACCGATGAAGCGAAGAAAAGGGAAACAGGGAAATCTCAGGGTCTCTTAGTTGACTCAGGGCTCTCAGGGATCTCAGGGTTCGTGCACCGTAGACTCCTCGTTGATTCTTCCTTTGGACGCGATGTAGCTGTACAGCAGTTCGAAATTAACCTCTTTCAGCTAAAGTTAAATTTCTTTGTGGAACACACTGAATTTCACCATTCTCTTGCATTACCCAATAAGTGTGACCCGGACCTTCAGCTGAAACCACCCCTCGGACAGGTTTAGCCTCTCCTGAGGGTGAAAATACCCAAACAGTTTTACCTAACAGGTTCTTTTCTCTAACAACAGGAACTCTATCACCTTCTACTTTCCGTAGCAAATCTGAATGTGCAGGTCCAGCTCGGTTCACTGAACCTCTACTATTTACCAGCCAGGTTGCTTGTGCTAAATGTTTTTCCCAGTTTTTCAAAGATCGACCTCCCATGGCTTTGAGAGTGGTCTTCAACAAACCGTTGTAGCGTTCAATCTTCCCTGAAGCTGGTGCATAGTAGGGAATGTGGAATATCCACTCAATACCGTGCTCTTTTGCCCAGTTCTTTACAAGGTTGTTCTTAAAATGAGTTCCGTTGTCTGACTCAATCCTCTCTGGAGTTCCGTGTCTCCACAGGATTTGTCTCTCCAGACCAAGAATGGTGTTGCGTGCAGTTGCATGTGGAACTGGATAAGTTTCCAACCACCCAGTGTTTGCCTCTACCATAGTAAGCACGTATTGCTTACCAGAACGAGAACGTGGTAGAGTAATGTAGTCAATCTGCCAAGCTTCACCATACTTGTACTTGGACCATCTGTCACCATACCACAAGGGCTTAAGTCGTTTTGCCTGCTTAATAGCAGCACAAATGTCACAGTCATGGATGACTTGTGTGATAGCATCCATGGAAATGTCTATGGATCTGTCACGAGCCCATTGGTATGTTGCATCTCTGCCTTGATGTCCTGACGAATCATGAGCCCACCGAGCTAAGAATATCTCACCTCGGTGTTTCCAGTCGAGATCAAGATTAGAGTCCATGTCTACTTGAGAAACTCTTGCAGCTAGATCTGCCTGATGGTTGTGTTGCTGTTCCTCAGTAGCTTTGCTCTTAGGAATGTGAGCATCGATGTGTCTCACTTTCACTGGAATTCTCTCGATTCGATCAGCAATGTCCTGCCACAGGTTGGCGTCCCAAATGGGTTTTCCTTTCCTCTGCCAACCACTCTTCTTCCAGTTCTTTAGCCAACCCCATAGAGCATTGGCTACCATCCATGAGTCGGTGTAGAGATAAAGCTTTGGCCATCTCTCACGTTCAGCCACGTCGAGAGCTAGCTGGACAGCTTTTACCTCTGCGAACTGACTGGATTCTCCTTCTCCATCTTTCGCTTCTGCAACTCGGCGTGTTGGACTCCACACTGCAGACTTCCACCTTCGCTTGTTCCCAACAAGACGACAGGAACCGTCTGTGAACAAAGCATATTTCTTTTCATCATCAGAGAGGTCATTGTAAGGAGGAGCTTCCTCAGCACGAGTTACTTTCTCCTCTGGAGGTTTGGCACAGTTGATACCTTCAGGCCAACTTGAGATCACCTCCACTAGACCAGGTCTTTCAAGATTTCCCATTCGAGCTCTCTGTGTTATCAGAGCCATCCACTTGGACCAGGTTGAGTCTGTGGCATGATGTGGTGTGGATCCTTTGCCTTTGAACATCCAGTTCAAAACTGGTAATCTGGGAGCTAAGAGAAGTTGTGATTCAGTTCCAATCACTTCAGAAGATGCTTTCACTCCTTCATAGGCAGCTAAAATTTCTTTCTCTGTTGGAGTGTAATTAGCCTCTGAACCTCTGTAACCTCGACTCCAGAAACCAAGAGGTCGTCCACGTGTCTCACCTGGAGCTTTTTGCCACAAGCACCAGGTTGGACCATTGTCACTTGCAGCCGTGTACAAAATGTTCTTAATGTCTGGACCATCTCGGACAGGTCCCAGACCCATTGCTTGAACTACCTCTTGCTTTATCTGGTCAAAGGCTGCTTGTTGTTCAGGTCCCCAGTGGAAATGGTTTCTCTTTCGAGTTACATCATACAGAGGTTTCACAATCTGACTGTATCCAGGAATGTGCAGTCTCCAAAATCCCACTATCCCCAAGAAACGTAGGGTCTCTTGCTTGTTTGTGGGACTTGCCATGGTAGAGACTGTATTTACCACATCCACTGGAATGTGTCGGCGTCCATCTTGCCACCGCACTCCCAGAAACTGAATCTCTGTGGTAGGCCCTTTCACCTTGTCTCGCTTGATGGCAAAACCTGCATTCAGAAGAATGTCAATGATTTTGTTACCTTTCTCGAAGACTTCCTCAGCAGTTTTACCCCAGACGATGATGTCATCGATGAACTGGATGTGTTCTGGAGCACCGCCTTTCTCCAGAGCATCGTGGATCACTGCATGACAGATGCTGGAGCTGTGGATCCAGCCCATTGGCAGCCTGTTGAAAGTGTACTGGATTCCTCTCCAGGTGAAAGCAAACTGAGGCCTGCATTCCTCTGCTATGGGAATAGAGAAAAATGCATTAGCAATGTCTATGGTAGCATACCATTTGGCCTCTTTGGATTCCAGCTCATACTGCAGCTCCATCATGTCTGGTACTGCTGCACTCATAGGTGGTGTCACTTCATTCAGGGCTCGGTAGTCTACTGTCAGACGCCAGTCTCCATTCTGCTTCCGCACAGGCCACACTGGACTGTTGAAAGGTGAATGAGTTTTGCTGACGACTTTCTGACTCTCCAACTGACGAATCAGATTCTGAATGGGCAACAAAGAGTCACGGTTGGTTCTGTATTGTCTGTGATGCACAGTGTGAGAAGCAACCGGCAATTTAATGTCCTGTATCTTATGTTGTCCCACAACTGCAGATTCATCAGAAAGTTCAGGTCTGGCAGACAGCTTCAATTTTTGTCCATCAATTTCTATTGAAGCTACTCCAAAAGCCCATTTGTAACCTTTAGGGTCTTTGAAACGCCCTTCTCTCAGGAAATCAATTCCCAAAATACAAGGTGCATCAGGTCCGGTCACAACTGTATGCTTCCTCCATTGTTTACCAGTTAAACTTATATTAACCTCTACCTTACTTAACTCTTGAGATCCACCAGTGACTCCCAGAATAGTTATAGACTCTGATCCCTGATAATTTGATGGTATTATGGTGCACTGAGCTCCTGTGTCAACCAAGGCCCTGTACTTCCGAAATTGTGAAGTGCCAGGCCACTGGATGTACACATCCCAATAGATTCTATTATCTCTGTTATCCCTCTCCTCCCCCTGGCGGGAGGCAGGGCACCCCTAGTTATGGGGAACATGCGCACATGTGCATTGCACATATTGTGCAGGGTTATAACTTTGCGTGTTATAACTGGAGCCACTGTTGGAGCCATAAGAGTCGTTCTGGGGAACTGTGGAAGTAACAGCTACCCTTCTGGTATTGCTACCTCGGGTTCTGCCACTTTGCAATTCCCTCAGTCTCCTGAAAAGATTAGCAGTTGGTTGGCCATCCCAGCGGTTCATGTTCTCACCAAACTGATCATGCAGAGTTATCCAAATAGTCCTACGTGATTGCCTTGGTGGTCTGTTTTGGAATGACCTATTTTGGAATGTCCTGTTTTGGAATGACCTCCTTGGAGGACGTGTATTCCTCACAGATGAAACTTGTACCCACCTGGAGGAAGAATTGAAATTATCCCTTTGTGCCAATTGGGATATGGAATTTCTAAATTCATTTTTCAGATCCTTCATGCAATTCTCAATTTTTCCAGACAAAGTTTCAATGGCTGAAACCAAAGAACCACGTGTCATGCTATCCTCCAATTGTCTCATTTGATCACTGAATTGGCCAACCGTGGGAGAAGCTCCACCATAACTTCTTGACAGAATTCTGCTTGCCAGAATGTTTGCATAATTAGAAGGAGCAAGTTTGATGATCTTTTTAGCAAGACCAATACCCACAGGAATGTCATCAGGATTCAGAGTTTCATGTTCACCATAGAGTAGCTCTCTAACAGCAAATTCTCTCAAGCGCTTAATTCCCTCATCTATGGTAGTCCAGGGTTTAGGATTCCAGGGAAGATCATCTCGGGAAGGGTATCTCAGGGCAACCGCTATTAAGAGGCGTATCCACAGATTAACCTTACCGAGAGCTTCGCCTAGATGTCTATCTATTCCATTGTCCCTTGAGAGAGTTCCTAACTGAGCTGCTGACTTGTCTCCAACTGTTAGAGCTGAAGCACCTGTATCATAACACCTACTAAGCCAAGCTAGAACTGGCTCCTTATCTGCCCTGGTGAAATCTTTACGGACATTTTGCAATTCCTCCCGTGGTGACGAACAGTCCGTAATATCATCTTCCTCCTCGTCTCCCTGAATTCTTTGCCCATATAATCCTGCTGTCATTCTCCTAAGGATCTCTTTAAGCTGAGAACCACCTTTGCCAGCTGCTTTCCTAGCTTCATCTCTATCCTGCTTTGATCTCACTAGGTTAGCTAGATCTTTAGAACAAACCTTCTCTTCCTCCTGAGCAGGATCTTTTAGAGTAGAGGGCCCCTCACCAGGATCAGTCTCCTCCTCTTCTTCTCCATCTTGGGCCTTTCCACTTCTAGTCTTTAAAGGAGCCACCTTAACTGGAGCTGTGTTTGAATTTACAGCCACCTTAATGGAAGCTGACAGGTCCTGAGATAAATCAGCTGCTGGGGCAGTGACTTCCGGTCCCACCGAGGGAGTGGGTGGAAGCGACGTTGCTCCATTAATGGCCGACGGAGAAGAAGAAGAAGGAGAAGGAATGGGAGAAGGAGTAGGTGCCATGTTGATACCAGCCGATGCCCTTGGCTGCTTGCCAGAATCAGCAAAGTCATTTAGAGCTGCTTTACCAATTAACTTTTTAGCCTTCTTTTTAACTGACATGGGTTCTGCACAGTCCTCGTCACTAGATGACTCTGGGACTGATCGAGAGCCACGGCGTTTTCTTTTTGATCTAGTTTTAATAACAAAACAAGCTCTGGACACCTTTCTCTCTCGCCGCAGAGAAATCAGGAGATACACGACAATTATCACCAGCAGCAGAATTATAGACATTAGATAAATCACCTTTGGATCCCAGGCATCACCTAAAGTTACTGTCTCCTCAGGCGGAATCTTAAAACCCTTTATCTCAATTGGGAGAGTGGTGGAGGTAACATTCCTGTATCTCACTGGCCATAATAAATTAATACATTTTCCATACCATAATTTAATTCTATACATAACCCACATATAAATTGTCCGCACCAAATATTTACCCAGGTAATCCAAAATCAAACCCAAACAATATCTGTAAACCAGAGCCCCAAAAATTGAAAAGAACAATCGCTCCACAAACCACAATAACTTCATGTTTGCTAATTCAGCTGCAAAACACTAAATCAATCAAATAATAAATTAAACTAATTATCTGCCCCACGTTGGGTACGCCAATTAAAAAAAAATGTCGTGGGATGGAAGGGGTAAGGCCAAGAAGCCTCCTCCCTTCCCCCTTTGTAAAGTAAAAGGAAAAAAAAAATTGAAGGGAAAGGAAAAAAAAAACCTCACAAGCTGAATTAGCAAAGCAGTGGAGCTATATTTACAAAGCAATGTAGAGAATGCAGGGGATTATTTACAAATTTACAATATCTACAATATATACAAAGATATACAACAGAGTAACACAGAAATGAGAGTAACCCCTCTCGGCAGAGAGGGGTCCCCCACCTCCGCTCTCCCCTCTCTCCCCCCCCTTTCCCCAGAATGGGATAGAAAGAGAAAGGAAAGAGAGGAAAAAAAAAGTTAGAAGCAGTTCGTGTTAATTGGAAGGGAGTTAGTATACAGGCCTGTTATCTGGTTTTCAAGGCCGAGGCCTTGGCAGAAAGCCCAGCACAGGCAAAGCTGCTGCACGAAGCAAAGACGGAAGCAAGACTGACTGAGAAGTGCTGGAAATGTCCACTTCACTCCCACTTCAGAAGGTGCTTCCTCCCACTCGTCCAATGAAATTAGTTTAGACTATTCCATCCGTTTACCAACTTCCGTCCACGATGTTCCCTTTCTTAAGGGAGCAACGTCAACCGGCCACATCTGCCGAGATACATGCATTCATCTACAGCTGCATACAGCACTTCTGAGACAATTCAAATAGAAGCAAAACATTCTTGGGGTAAAACCTAAAGGGAAAAGCCTAGCACCACATTGCATTGGCCATCTGATCTAACTTCTGGACACAGTCAAAATGATCCTTAGAATTCTTCCCTACCTCCTTCCTCGGCCGAGATACATGCATTCATCTACAGCTGCATACAGTACATCTGGGACAATCCGAATAGAAGCAAAACATTCTTGGGGTGAAACCTAAAGGGAAAAGCCTAGCACCACATTGCATTGGCCATCTGATCTAACTTCTGGAGACAGTCAAAATGCTCCATTGAATTCTTCCCTACCTCTTTCCTCGGCCGAGATACATGCATTCATCGACAGCTGCATACAGCACTTGGGAGACAATTCGAATAGAAGCAAAGCATTCTTGGGGTAAAACCTAAAGGGAAAAGCCTAGCACCACATTGCATTGGCCATCTGATCTAACTTCTGGAGACAGTCAAAATGCTCCTTAAAATTCTTCCCTACCTGTTTCCTCTGCCGAGATACATGCATTCATCTACAGTAGCATACAGCACTTCTGAGACAATTCGAATAGAAGCAAAACATTCTTGGGGTAAAACCTAAAGGGAAAAGCCTAGCACCACATTGCATTGGCCATATGATCTCACTTCTGGAGACAGTCAAAATGATCCTCAGAATTCTCCCCTACCGCTTTCCTCGGCCGAGATACATGCATTCATCTGCAGCTGCATACAGCACTTGGGAGACAATTCGAATAGAAGCAAAACATTCTTGGGGTAAAACCTAAAGGGAAAAGCCTAGCACCACATTGCATTGGCCATCTGATCTAACTTCTGGACACAGTCAAAATGATCCTTAGAATTCTTCCCTACCTCCTTCCTCGGCCGAGATACATGCATTCATCTACAGCTGCATACAGTACATCTGGGACAATCCGAATAGAAGCAAAACATTCTTGGGGTGAAACCTAAAGGGAAAAGCCTAGCACCACATTGCATTGGCCATCTGATCTAACTTCTGGAGACAGTCAAAATGCTCCATTGAATTCTTCCCTACCTCTTTCCTCGGCCGAGATACATGCATTCATCGACAGCTGCATACAGCACTTGGGAGACAATTCGAATAGAAGCAAAGCATTCTTGGGGTAAAACCTAAAGGGAAAAGCCTAGCACCACATTGCATTGGCCATCTGATCTAACTTCTGGAGACAGTCAAAATGCTCCTTAAAATTCTTCCCTACCTGTTTCCTCTGCCGAGATACATGCATTCATCTACAGTAGCATACAGCACTTCTGAGACAATTCGAATAGAAGCAAACCATTCTTGGGGTAAAACCTAAAGGGAAAAGCCTAGCACCACATTGCATTGGCCATATGATCTCACTTCTGGAGACAGTCAAAATGATCCTCAGAATTCTCCCCTACCGCTTTCCTCGGCCGAGATACATGCATTCATCTACAGCTGCATACAGCACTTGTGAGACAATTCGAATAGAAGCAAAACATTCTTGGGGTGAAACGTAAAGGGAAAAGCCTAGCACCACATTGCATTGGCCATCTGATCTAACTTCTGGAGACAGTAAAAATGATCCCTAGAATTCTTCCCTACCTCCTTCCTCGGCCGAGATACATGCGTTCATTTACAGCTGCATAAAGCGCTTCGGAGACAATTCGAATAGAAGCAAAACATTCTTGGGGTAAAACCTAAAGGGAAAAGCCTAGCACCACATTGCATTGGCCATCTGATCTAACTTCTGGAGACAGTCAAAATGATCCTTAGAATTCTTCCCTACCTCTTTCCTCTGCCGAGATACATGCATTCATCTACAGCTGCATACAGCACTTGTGAGACAATTCGAATAGAAGCAAAGCATTCTTGGGGTAAAACCTAAAGGGAAAAGCCTAGCACCACATTGCATAGGCCATCTGATCTAACTTCTGGAGACAGTCAAAATGCTCCTTAGAATTCTTCCCTACCTCTATCCTCGGCCGAGATACATGCATTCATCTACAGCTGCATACAGCACTTGGGAGACAATTACAATAGAAGCAAAACATTCTTGGGGTAAAACCTAAAGGGAAAAGCCTAGCACCACATTGCATTGGCCATCTGATCTAACTTCTCGAGACAGTCAAAATGCTCCTTAAAATTCTTCCCTACCTGTTTCCTCTGCCGAGATACATGCATTCATCTACAGTAGCATAGAGCACTTCTGAGACAATTCGAATAGAAGCAAAACATTCTTGGGGTAAAACCTAAAGGGAAAAGCCTAGCACCACATTGCATTGGCCATCTGATCTAACTTCTGGAGACAGTCAAAATGATCCTTAGAATTCTTCCCTACCTCTTTCCTCGGCCGAGATACATGCATTCATCTACAGCTGCACACAGCACTTCGGAGACAATTCGAATGGAAGCAAAACATTCTTGGGGTAAAACCTAAAGGGAAAAGCCTAGCACCACATTGCATAGGCCATCTGATCTAACTTCTGGACACAGTCAAAATGATCCTTAGAATTCTTCCCTACCTCTTTCCTCTGCCGAGATACATGCATTCATCTTCAGCTGCATACAGCACTTCTGAGACAATTACAATAGAAGCAAAACATTCTTGGGGTAAAACCTAAAGGGAAAACCTAGCACCACATTGCATTGGCCGTCTGACCTAACTTCTAGAGACAGTCAAAATGCTCCATTGAATTCTTCCCTACCTCTTTCCTCGGCCGAGATACATGCATTCATCGACAGCTGCATACAGCACTTGGGAGACAATTCGAACAGAAGCAAAACATTCTTGGGGTAAAACCTAAAGGGAAAAGCCTAGCACCACATTGCATTGGCCATCTGATCTAACTTCTGGAGACAGTCAAAATGCTCCTTAGAATTCTTCCCTACCTCTTTCCTCTGCCGAGATACATGCATTAATATACTGATTCATACAGCACTTGGGAGACAATTCGAATAGAAGCAAACCATTCTTAGGGTAAAACCTAAAGGGAAAAGCCTAGCACCACATTGCATTGGCCATCTGATCTAACTTCTGGAGACAGTCAAAATGATCCTTAGCATTCTTCCCTACCTCTTTCCTCGGCCAAGATACATGCATTCATCTACAGCTGCATACAGCACTTCTGAGACAATTTGAATAGAAGCAAAACATTCTTGGGGTAAAACCTAAAGGGAAAAGTGTAGCACCACATTGCATTGGCCATCTGATCTAACTTCTGGAGACACTCAAAATGATCCTTAGAATTCTTCCCTACCTCTTTCCTCGGCCGAGGTACATGCATTCATCTACAGCTGCATACAGCACTTCTGAGACAATTCGAATAGAAGAAAAACATTCTTGGGGTAAAACCTAAAGGGAAAAGCCTAGCACCACATTGCATTGGCCATCTGATCTAACTTCTGGAGACAGTCAAAAAGCTCCATTGAATTCTTCCCTACCTCTTTCCTCGGCCGAGATACATGCATTCATCTACAGCTGCATACAGCACTTCTGAGACAATCCGAATAGAAGCAAAACATTCTTGGGGTAAAACCTAAAGGGAAAAGCCTAGCACCACATTGCATTGGCCATCTGATCTAACTTCTGGAGACAGTCAAAATGATCCTTAGAATTCTTCCCTACCTCTTTCCTCGGCCAAGATACATGCGTTCATCTACAGCTGCATAAAGCGCTTCGGAGACAATTCGAATAGAAGCAAAACATTCTTGGGGTAAAACCTAAAGGGAAAAGTGTAGCACCACATTGCATTGGCCATCTGATCTAACTTCTGGAGACACTCAAAATGATCCTTAGAATTCTTCCCTACCTCTTTCCACGGCCGAGGTACATGCATTCATCTACAGCTGCATACAGCACTTCTGAGACAATTCGAATAGAAGAAAAACATTCTTGGGGTAAAACCTAAAGGGAAAAGCCTAGCACCACATTGCATTGGCCATCTGATCTAACTTCTGGAGACAGTCAAAAAGCTCCTTAGAATTCTTCCCTACCTCTTTCCTCGGCCGAGATACATGCATTCATCTACAGCTGCATACAGCACTTCTGAGACAATCCGAATAGAAGCAAAACATTCTTGGGGTAAAACCTAAAGGGAAAAGCCTAGCACCACATTGCATTGGCCATCTGATCTAACTTCTGGAGACAGTCAAAATGATCCTTAGAATTCTTCCCTACCTCTTTCCTCTGCCGAGATACATGCATTCATCTACAGCTGCATACAGCACTTCTGAGACAATTCAAATAGCAGCAAACCATTCTTGGGGTAACACCAAACAGGAAAAGCCTAGCACCACATTGCATTGGCCATCTGATCTAACTTCTGGAGACAGTCAAAATGCTCCTCAGAATTCTTCCCTACCTCTTTCCTCTGCCGAGATACATGCATTAATATACAGCTGCATACAGCACTTGGAAGACAATTCGAATAGAAGCAAAACATTCTTGGGGTGAAACGTAAAGGGAAAAGCCTAGCACCACATTGCATTGGCCATCTGATCTCACTTCTGGAGGCAGTCAAAATGCTCCATTGAATTCTTCCCTACCTGTTTCCTCTGCCGAGATACATGCATTCATCTACAGTAGCATACAGCACTTGGGAGACAATTCGAATTGAAGCAAAACATTCTTGGGGTAAAACCTAAAGGGAAAAGCCTAGCACCACATTGCATTGGCCATCTGATCTAACTTCTGGAGGCAGTCAAAATGATCCTTAGAATTCTTCCCTACCTCTTTCCTCGGCCGAGATACATGCATTCGTCTACAGCTGAATACAGCGCTTCGGAGACAATTAGAATAGAAGCAAAACATTCTTGGGGTAAAACCTAAAGGGAAAAGCCTAGCACCACATTGCATTGGCCATCTGATCTCACTTCTGGAGACAGTCAAAATGATCCTTAGAATTCTTCCCTACCTCTTTCCTCGGCCGAGATACATGCATTCATCTATAGCTGCATACAGCACTTCTGAGACAATTCGAATAGAAGCAAACCATTCTTGGGGTAAAACCTAACAGGAAAAGCCTAGCACCACATTGCATTGGCCATCTGATCTCACTTCTGGAGGCAGTCAAGATGATCCTTAGAATTCTTCCCTACCTCTTTCCTCTGCCGAGATACATGCATTCGTCTACAGCTGAATACAGTGCTTCGGAGAAAATTCGAATAGAAGCAAAACATTCTTGGGGTAAAACCTAAAGGGAAAAGCCTAGCACCACATTGCATTGGCCATCTGATCTAACTTCTGGAGGCAGTCAAAATGCTCCTTAGAATTCTTCCCTACCTCTTTCCTCGGCCGAGATACATGCATTCATCTACAGCTGCATACAGCACTTCTGAGACAATTCGAATAGAAGCAAAACATTCTTGGGGTAAAACCTAAAGGGAAAAGCCTAGCACCACATTGCATTGGCCATCTGATCTAACTTCTGGAGACAGTCAAAATGCTCCTTAGAATTCTTCCCTACCTCTTTCCTCTGCCGAGATACATGCATTCATCTACAGCTCCATACAGCACTTCTGAGACAATTCGAATAGAAGCAAAACATTCTTGGGGTAAAACCTAAAGGGAAAAGCCTAGCACCACATTGCATTGGCCATCTGATCTAACTTCTGGAGACAGTCAAAATGATCCTTAGAATTCTTCCCTACCTCTTTCCTCTGCCGAGATACATGCATTCATCTACAGCTGCATACAGCACTTCTGAGACAATTCGAATAGCAGCAAACCATTCTTGGGGTAAAACCAAACAGGAAAAGCCTAGCACCACATTGCATTGGCCATCTGATCTAACTTCTGGAGACAGTCAAAATGCTCCTCAGAATTCTTCCCTACCTCTTTCCTCTGCCGAGATACATGCATTAATATACAGCTGCATACAGCACTTGGAAGACAATTCGAATAGAAGCAAAACATTCTTGGGGTGAAACGTAAAGGGAAAAGCCTAGCACCACATTGCATTGGCCATCTGATCTCACATCTGGAGGCAGTCAAAATGCTCCATTGAATTCTTCCCTACCTGTTTCCTCTGCCGAGATACATGCATTCATCTACAGTAGCATACAGCACTTGGGAGACAATTCGAATTGAAGCAAAACATTCTTGGGGTAAAACCTAAAGGGAAAAGCCTAGCACCACATTGCATTGGCCATCTGATCTAACTTCTGGAGGCAGTCAAAATGATCCTTAGAATTCTTCCCTACCTCTTTCCTCGGCCGAGATACATGCATTCGTCTACAGCTGAATACAGCGCTTCGGAGACAATTAGAATAGAAGCAAAACATTCTTGGGGTAAAACCTAAAGGGAAAAGCCTAGCACCACATTGCATTGGCCATCTGATCTCACTTCTGGAGACAGTCAAAATGATCCTTAGAATTCTTCCCTACCTCTTTCCTCTGCCGAGATACATGCATTCATCTACAGCTGCATACAGCACTTGTGAGACAATTCGAATAGAAGCAAAACATTCTTGGGGTAAAACCTAAAGGGAAAAGCCTAGCACCACATTGCATAGGCCATCTGATCTAACTTCTGGACACAGTCAAAATGCTCCTTAGAATTCTTCCCTACCTCTTTCCTCTGCCGAGATACATGCATTCATCTATAGCTGCATACAGCACTTCTGAGACAATTCGAATAGAAGCAAACCATTCTTGGGGTAAAACCTAACAGGAAAAGCCTAGCACCACATTGCATTGGCCATCTGATCTCACTTCTGGAGGCAGTCAAGATGATCCTTAGAATTCTTCCCTACCTCTTTCCTCTGCCGAGATACATGCATTCGTCTACAGCTGAATACAGTGCTTCGGAGAAAATTCGAATAGAAGCAAAACATTCTTGGGGTAAAACCTAAAGGGAAAAGCCTAGCACCACATTGCATTGGCCATCTGATCTAACTTCTGGAGGCAGTCAAAATGCTCCTTAGAATTCTTCCCTACCTCTTTCCTCGGCCGAGATACATGCATTCATCTACAGCTGCATACAGCACTTCTGAGACAATTCGAATAGAAGCAAAACATTCTTGGGGCAAAACCTAAAGGGAAAAGCCTAGCACCACATTGCATTGGCCATCTGATCTAACTTCTGGAGACAGTAAAAATGATCCCTAGAATTCTTCCCTACCTCCTTCCTCGGCCGAGATACATGCGTTCATTTACAGCTGCATAAAGCGCTTCGGAGACAATTCGAATAGAAGCAAAACATTCTTGGGGTAAAACCTAAAGGGAAAAGCCTAGCACCACATTGCATTGGCCATCTGATCTAACTTCTGGAGACAGTCAAAATGATCCTTAGAATTCTTCCCTACCTCTTTCCTCTGCCGAGATACATGCATTCATCTACAGCTGCATACAGCACTTGTGAGACAATTCGAATAGAAGCAAAGCATTCTTGGGGTAAAACCTAAAGGGAAAAGCCTAGCACCACATTGCATAGGCCATCTGATCTAACTTCTGGAGACAGTCAAAATGCTCCTTAGAATTCTTCCCTACCTCTTTCCTCGGCCGAGATACATGCATTCATCTACAGCTGCATACAGCACTTGGGAGACAATTACAATAGAAGCAAAACATTCTTGGGGTAAAACCTAAAGGGAAAAGCCTAGCACCACATTGCATTGGCCATCTGATCTAACTTCTCGAGACAGTCAAAATGCTCCTTAAAATTCTTCCCTACCTGTTTCCTCTGCCGAGATACATGCATTCATCTACAGTAGCATAGAGCACTTCTGAGACAATTCGAATAGAAGCAAAACATTCTTGGGGTAAAACCTAAAGGGAAAAGCCTAGCACCACATTGCATTGGCCATCTGATCTAACTTCTGGAGACAGTCAAAATGATCCTTAGAATTCTTCCCTACCTCTTTCCTCGGCCGAGATACATGCATTCATCTACAGCTGCACACAGCACTTCGGAGACAATTCGAATGGAAGCAAAACATTCTTGGGGTAAAACCTAAAGGGAAAAGCCTAGCACCACATTGCATAGGCCATCTGATCTAACTTCTGGACACAGTCAAAATGATCCTTAGAATTCTTCCCTACCTCTTTCCTCTGCCGAGATACATGCATTCATCTTCAGCTGCATACAGCACTTCTGAGACAATTACAATAGAAGCAAAACATTCTTGGGGTAAAACCTAAAGGGAAAACCTAGCACCACATTGCATTGGCCGTCTGACCTAACTTCTAGAGACAGTCAAAATGCTCCATTGAATTCTTCCCTACCTCTTTCCTCGGCCGAGATACATGCATTCATCGACAGCTGCATACAGCACTTGGGAGACAATTCGAACAGAAGCAAAACATTCTTGGGGTAAAACCTAAAGGGAAAAGCCTAGCACCACATTGCATTGGCCATCTGATCTAACTTCTGGAGACAGTCAAAATGCTCCTTAGAATTCTTCCCTACCTCTTTCCTCTGCCGAGATACATGCATTAATATACTGATTCATACAGCACTTGGGAGAAAATTCGAATAGAAGCGAACCATTCTTGGGGTAAAACCTAAAGGGAAAAGCCTAGCACCACATTGCATTGGCCATCTGATCTAACTTCTGGAGACAGTCAAAAAGCTCCATTGAATTCTTCCCTACCTCTTTCCTCGGCCGAGATACATGCATTCATCTACAGCTGCATACAGCACTTCTGAGACAATTCGAATAGAAGAAAAACATTCTTGGGGTAAAACCTAAAGGGAAAAGCCTAGCACCACATTGCATTGGCCATCTGATCTAACTTCTGGAGACAGTCAAAAAGCTCCATTGAATTCTTCCCTACCTCTTTCCTCGGCCGAGATACATGCATTCATCTACAGCTGCATACAGCACTTCTGAGACAATCCGAATAGAAGCAAAACATTCTTGGGGTAAAACCTAAAGGGAAAAGCCTAGCACCACATTGCATTGGCCATCTGATCTAACTTCTGGAGACAGTCAAAATGATCCTTAGAATTCTTCCCTACCTCTTTTCTCGGCCAAGATACATGCGTTCATCTACAGCTGCATAAAGCGCTTCGGAGACAATTCGAATAGAAGCAAAACATTCTTGGGGTAAAACCTAAAGGGAAAAGTGTAGCACCACATTGCATTGGCCATCTGATCTAACTTCTGGAGACACTCAAAATGATCCTTAGAATTCTTCCCTACCTCTTTCCACGGCCGAGGTACATGCATTCATCTACAGCTGCATACAGCACTTCTGAGACAATTCGAATAGAAGAAAAACATTCTTGGGGTAAAACCTAAAGGGAAAAGCCTAGCGCCACATTGCATTGGCCATCTGATCTCACTTCTGGAGGCAGTCAAAATGCTCCATTGAATTCTTCCCTACCTGTTTCCTCTGCCGAGATACATGCATTCATCTACAGTAGCATACAGCACTTGGGAGACAATTCGAATTGAAGCAAAACATTCTTGGGGTAAAACCTAAAGGGAAAAGCCTAGCACCACATTGCATTGGCCATCTGATCTAACTTCTGGAGGCAGTCAAAATGATCCTTAGAATTCTTCCCTACCTCTTTCCTCGGCCGAGATACATGCATTCGTCTACAGCTGAATACAGCGCTTCGGAGACAATTAGAATAGAAGCAAAACATTCTTGGGGTAAAACCTAAAGGGAAAAGCCTAGCACCACATTGCATTGGCCATCTGATCTCACTTCTGGAGACAGTCAAAATGATCCTTAGAATTCTTCCCTACCTCTTTCCTCGGCCGAGATACATGCATTCATCTACAGCTGCATACAGCACTTGTGAGACAATTCGAATAGAAGCAAAACATTCTTGGGGTAAAACCTAAAGGGAAAAGCCTAGCACCACATTGCATAGGCCATCTGATCTAACTTCTGGACACAGTCAAAATGCTCCTTAGAATTCTTCCCTACCTCTTTCCTCTGCCGAGATACATGCATTCATCTATAGCTGCATACAGCACTTCTGAGACAATTCGAATAGAAGCAAACCATTCTTGGGGTAAAACCTAACAGGAAAAGCCCAGCACCACATTGCATTGGCCATCTGATCTCACTTCTGGAGGCAGTCAAGATGATCCTTAGAATTCTTCCCTACCTCTTTCCTCTGCCGAGATACATGCATTCGTCTACAGCTGAATATAGTGCTTCGGAGAAAATTCGAATAGAAGCAAAACATTCTTGGGGTAAAACCTAAAGGGAAAAGCCTAGCACCACATTGCATTGGCCATCTGATCTAACTTCTGGAGGCAGTCAAAATGCTCCTTAGAATTCTTCCCTACCTCTTTCCTCGGCCGAGATACATGCATTCATCTACAGCTGCATACAGCACTTCTGAGACAATTCGAATAGAAGCAAAACATTCTTGGGGTAAAACCTAAAGGGAAAAGCCTAGCACCACATTGCATTGGCCATCTGATCTAACTTCTGGAGACAGTCAAAATGCTCCTTAGAATTCTTCCCTACCTCTTTCCTCTGCCGAGATACATGCATTCATCTACAGCTCCATACAGCACTTCTGAGACAATTCGAATAGAAGCAAAACATTCTTGGGGTAAAACCTAAAGGGAAAAGCCTAGCACCACATTGCATTGGCCATCTGATCTAACTTCTGGAGACAGTCAAAATGATCCTTAGAATTCTTCCCTACCTCTTTCCTCTGCCGAGATACATGCATTCATCTACAGCTGCATACAGCACTTCTGAGACAATTCGAATAGCAGCAAACCATTCTTGGGGTAACACCAAACAGGAAAAGCCTAGCACCACATTGCATTGGCCATCTGATCTAACTTCTGGAGACAGTCAAAATGCTCCTCAGAATTCTTCCCTACCTCTTTCCTCTGCCGAGATACATGCATTAATATACAGCTGCATACAGCACTTGGAAGACAATTCGAATAGAAGCAAAACATTCTTGGGGTGAAACGTAAAGGGAAAAGCCTAGCACCACATTGCATTGGCCATCTGATCTCACTTCTGGAGGCAGTCAAAATGCTCCATTGAATTCTTCCCTACCTGTTTCCTCTGCCGAGATACATGCATTCATCTACAGTAGCATACAGCACTTGGGAGACAATTCGAATTGAAGCAAAACATTCTTGGGGTAAAACCTAAAGGGAAAAGCCTAGCACCACATTGCATTGGCCATCTGATCTAACTTCTGGAGGCAGTCAAAATGATCCTTAGAATTCTTCCCTACCTCTTTCCTCGGCCGAGATACATGCATTCGTCTACAGCTGAATACAGCGCTTCGGAGACAATTAGAATAGAAGCAAAACATTCTTGGGGTAAAACCTAAAGGGAAAAGCCTAGCACCACATTGCATTGGCCATCTGATCTCACTTCTGGAGACAGTCAAAATGATCCTTAGAATTCTTCCCTACCTCTTTCCTCGGCCGAGATACATGCATTCATCTACAGCTGCATACAGCACTTGTGAGACAATTCGAATAGAAGCAAAACATTCTTGGGGTAAAACCTAAAGGGAAAAGCCTAGCACCACATTGCATAGGCCATCTGATCTAACTTCTGGACACAGTCAAAATGCTCCTTAGAATTCTTCCCTACCTCTTTCCTCTGCCGAGATACATGCATTCATCTATAGCTGCATACAGCACTTCTGAGACAATTCGAATAGAAGCAAACCATTCTTGGGGTAAAACCTAACAGGAAAAGCCTAGCACCACATTGCATTGGCCATCTGATCTCACTTCTGGAGGCAGTCAAGATGATCCTTAGAATTCTTCCCTACCTCTTTCCTCTGCCGAGATACATGCATTCGTCTACAGCTGAATACAGTGCTTCGGAGAAAATTCGAATAGAAGCAAAACATTCTTGGGGTAAAACCTAAAGGGAAAAGCCTAGCACCACATTGCATTGGCCATCTGATCTAACTTCTGGAGGCAGTCAAAATGCTCCTTAGAATTCTTCCCTACCTCTTTCCTCGGCCGAGATACATGCATTCATCTACAGCTGCATACAGCACTTCTGAGACAATTCGAATAGAAGCAAAACATTCTTGGGGTAAAACCTAAAGGGAAAAGCCTAGCACCACATTGCATTGGCCATCTGATCTAACTTCTGGAGACAGTCAAAATGCTCCTTAGAATTCTTCCCTACCTCTTTCCTCTGCCGAGATACATGCATTCATCTACAGCTCCATACAGCACTTCTGAGACAATTCGAATAGAAGCAAAACATTCTTGGGGTAAAACCTAAAGGGAAAAGCCTAGCACCACATTGCATTGGCCATCTGATCTAACTTCTGGAGACAGTCAAAATGATCCTTAGAATTCTTCCCTACCTCTTTCCTCTGCCGAGATACATGCATTCATCTACAGCTGCATACAGCACTTCTGAGACAATTCGAATAGCAGCAAACCATTCTTGGGGTAAAACCAAACAGGAAAAGCCTAGCACCACATTGCATTGGCCATCTGATCTAACTTCTGGAGACAGTCAAAATGCTCCTCAGAATTCTTCCCTACCTCTTTCCTCTGCCGAGATACATGCATTAATATACAGCTGCATACAGCACTTGGAAGACAATTCGAATAGAAGCAAAACATTCTTGGGGTGAAACGTAAAGGGAAAAGCCTAGCACCACATTGCATTGGCCATCTGATCTCACATCTGGAGGCAGTCAAAATGCTCCATTGAATTCTTCCCTACCTGTTTCCTCTGCCGAGATACATGCATTCATCTACAGTAGCATACAGCACTTGGGAGACAATTCGAATTGAAGCAAAACATTCTTGGGGTAAAACCTAAAGGGAAAAGCCTAGCACCACATTGCATTGGCCATCTGATCTAACTTCTGGAGGCAGTCAAAATGATCCTTAGAATTCTTCCCTACCTCTTTCCTCGGCCGAGATACATGCATTCGTCTACAGCTGAATACAGCGCTTCGGAGACAATTAGAATAGAAGCAAAACATTCTTGGGGTAAAACCTAAAGGGAAAAGCCTAGCACCACATTGCATTGGCCATCTGATCTCACTTCTGGAGACAGTCAAAATGATCCTTAGAATTCTTCCCTACCTCTTTCCTCGGCCGAGATACATGCATTCATCTACAGCTGCATACAGCACTTGTGAGACAATTCGAATAGAAGCAAAACATTCTTGGGGTAAAACCTAAAGGGAAAAGCCTAGCACCACATTGCATAGGCCATCTGATCTAACTTCTGGACACAGTCAAAATGCTCCTTAGAATTCTTCCCTACCTCTTTCCTCTGCCGAGATACATGCATTCATCTATAGCTGCATACAGCACTTCTGAGACAATTCGAATAGAAGCAAACCATTCTTGGGGTAAAACCTAACAGGAAAAGCCCAGCACCACATTGCATTGGCCATCTGATCTCACTTCTGGAGGCAGTCAAGATGATCCTTAGAATTCTTCCCTACCTCTTTCCTCTGCCGAGATACATGCATTCGTCTACAGCTGAATATAGTGCTTCGGAGAAAATTCGAATAGAAGCAAAACATTCTTGGGGTAAAACCTAAAGGGAAAAGCCTAGCACCACATTGCATTGGCCATCTGATCTAACTTCTGGAGGCAGTCAAAATGCTCCTTAGAATTCTTCCCTACCTCTTTCCTCGGCCGAGATACATGCATTCATCTACAGCTGCATACAGCACTTCTGAGACAATTCGAATAGAAGCAAAACATTCTTGGGGTAAAACCTAAAGGGAAAAGCCTAGCACCACATTGCATTGGCCATCTGATCTAACTTCTGGAGACAGTCAAAATGCTCCTTAGAATTCTTCCCTACCTCTTTCCTCTGCCGAGATACATGCATTCATCTACAGCTCCATACAGCACTTCTGAGACAATTCGAATAGAAGCAAAACATTCTTGGGGTAAAACCTAAAGGGAAAAGCCTAGCACCACATTGCATTGGCCATCTGATCTAACTTCTGGAGACAGTCAAAATGATCCTTAGAATTCTTCCCTACCTCTTTCCTCTGCCGAGATACATGCATTCATCTACAGCTGCATACAGCACTTCTGAGACAATTCGAATAGCAGCAAACCATTCTTGGGGTAACACCAAACAGGAAAAGCCTAGCACCACATTGCATTGGCCATCTGATCTAACTTCTGGAGACAGTCAAAATGCTCCTCAGAATTCTTCCCTACCTCTTTCCTCTGCCGAGATACATGCATTAATATACAGCTGCATACAGCACTTGGAAGACAATTCGAATAGAAGCAAAACATTCTTGGGGTGAAACGTAAAGGGAAAAGCCTAGCACCACATTGCATTGGCCATCTGATCTCACTTCTGGAGGCAGTCAAAATGCTCCATTGAATTCTTCCCTACCTGTTTCCTCTGCCGAGATACATGCATTCATCTACAGTAGCATACAGCACTTGGGAGACAATTCGAATTGAAGCAAAACATTCTTGGGGTAAAACCTAAAGGGAAAAGCCTAGCACCACATTGCATTGGCCATCTGATCTAACTTCTGGAGGCAGTCAAAATGATCCTTAGAATTCTTCCCTACCTCTTTCCTCGGCCGAGATACATGCATTCGTCTACAGCTGAATACAGCGCTTCGGAGACAATTAGAATAGAAGCAAAACATTCTTGGGGTAAAACCTAAAGGGAAAAGCCTAGCACCACATTGCATTGGCCATCTGATCTCACTTCTGGAGACAGTCAAAATGATCCTTAGAATTCTTCCCTACCTCTTTCCTCGGCCGAGATACATGCATTCATCTACAGCTGCATACAGCACTTGTGAGACAATTCGAATAGAAGCAAAACATTCTTGGGGTAAAACCTAAAGGGAAAAGCCTAGCACCACATTGCATAGGCCATCTGATCTAACTTCTGGACACAGTCAAAATGCTCCTTAGAATTCTTCCCTACCTCTTTCCTCTGCCGAGATACATGCATTCATCTATAGCTGCATACAGCACTTCTGAGACAATTCGAATAGAAGCAAACCATTCTTGGGGTAAAACCTAACAGGAAAAGCCTAGCACCACATTGCATTGGCCATCTGATCTCACTTCTGGAGGCAGTCAAGATGATCCTTAGAATTCTTCCCTACCTCTTTCCTCTGCCGAGATACATGCATTCGTCTACAGCTGAATACAGTGCTTCGGAGAAAATTCGAATAGAAGCAAAACATTCTTGGGGTAAAACCTAAAGGGAAAAGCCTAGCACCACATTGCATTGGCCATCTGATCTAACTTCTGGAGGCAGTCAAAATGCTCCTTAGAATTCTTCCCTACCTCTTTCCTCGGCCGAGATACATGCATTCATCTACAGCTGCATACAGCACTTCTGAGACAATTCGAATAGAAGCAAAACATTCTTGGGGTAAAACCTAAAGGGAAAAGCCTAGCACCACATTGCATTGGCCATCTGATCTAACTTCTGGAGACAGTCAAAATGCTCCTTAGAATTCTTCCCTACCTCTTTCCTCTGCCGAGATACATGCATTCATCTACAGCTCCATACAGCACTTGGGAGACAATTCGAATAGAAGCAAAACATTCTTGGGGTAAAACCTAAAGGGAAAAGCCTAGCACCACATTGCATTGGCCATCTGATCTAACTTCTGGAGACAGTCAAAATGATCCTTAGAATTCTTCCCTACCTCTTTCCTCTGCCGAGATACATGCATTCATCTACAGCTGCATACAGCACTTCTGAGACAATTCGAATAGCAGCAAACCATTCTTGGGGTAAAACCAAACAGGAAAAGCCTAGCACCACATTGCATTGGCCATCTGATCTAACTTCTGGAGACAGTCAAAATGCTCCTCAGAATTCTTCCCTACCTCTTTCCTCTGCCGAGATACATGCATTAATATACAGCTGCATACAGCACTTGGAAGACAATTCGAATAGAAGCAAAACATTCTTGGGGTGAAACGTAAAGGGAAAAGCCTAGCACCACATTGCATTGGCCATCTGATCTCACATCTGGAGGCAGTCAAAATGCTCCATTGAATTCTTCCCTACCTGTTTCCTCTGCCGAGATACATGCATTCATCTACAGTAGCATACAGCACTTGGGAGACAATTCGAATTGAAGCAAAACATTCTTGGGGTAAAACCTAAAGGGAAAAGCCTAGCACCACATTGCATTGGCCATCTGATCTAACTTCTGGAGGCAGTCAAAATGATCCTTAGAATTCTTCCCTACCTCTTTCCTCGGCCGAGATACATGCATTCGTCTACAGCTGAATACAGCGCTTCGGAGACAATTAGAATAGAAGCAAAACATTCTTGGGGTAAAACCTAAAGGGAAAAGCCTAGCACCACATTGCATTGGCCATCTGATCTCACTTCTGGAGACAGTCAAAATGATCCTTAGAATTCTTCCCTACCTCTTTCCTCGGCCGAGATACATGCATTCATCTACAGCTGCATACAGCACTTGTGAGACAATTCGAATAGAAGCAAAACATTCTTGGGGTAAAACCTAAAGGGAAAAGCCTAGCACCACATTGCATAGGCCATCTGATCTAACTTCTGGACACAGTCAAAATGCTCCTTAGAATTGTTCCCTACCTCTTTCCTCTGCCGAGATACATGCATTCATCTATAGCTGCATACAGCACTTCTGAGACAATTCGAATAGAAGCAAACCATTCTTGGGGTAAAACCTAACAGGAAAAGCCTAGCACCACATTGCATTGGCCATCTGATCTCACTTCTGGAGGCAGTCAAGATGATCCTTAGAATTCTTCCCTACCTCTTTCCTCTGCCGAGATACATGCATTCGTCTACAGCTGAATACAGTGCTTCGGAGAAAATTCGAATAGAAGCAAAACATTCTTGGGGTAAAACCTAAAGGGAAAAGCCTAGCACCACATTGCATTGGCCATCTGATCTAACTTCTGGAGGCAGTCAAAATGCTCCTTAGAATTCTTCCCTACCTCTTTCCTCGGCCGAGATACATGCATTCATCTACAGCTGCATACAGCACTTCTGAGACAATTCGAATAGAAGCAAAACATTCTTGGGGCAAAACCTAAAGGGAAAAGCCTAGCACCACATTGCATTGGCCATCTGATCTAACTTCTGGAGACAGTAAAAATGATCCCTAGAATTCTTCCCTACCTCCTTCCTCGGCCGAGATACATGCGTTCATTTACAGCTGCATAAAGCGCTTCGGAGACAATTCGAATAGAAGCAAAACATTCTTGGGGTAAAACCTAAAGGGAAAAGCCTAGCACCACATTGCATTGGCCATCTGATCTAACTTCTGGAGACAGTCAAAATGATCCTTAGAATTCTTCCCTACCTCTTTCCTCTGCCGAGATACATGCATTCATCTACAGCTGCATACAGCACTTGTGAGACAATTCGAATAGAAGCAAAGCATTCTTGGGGTAAAACCTAAAGGGAAAAGCCTAGCACCACATTGCATAGGCCATCTGATCTAACTTCTGGAGACAGTCAAAATGCTCCTTAGAATTCTTCCCTACCTCTTTCCTCGGCCGAGATACATGCATTCATCTACAGCTGCATACAGCACTTGGGAGACAATTACAATAGAAGCAAAACATTCTTGGGGTAAAACCTAAAGGGAAAAGCCTAGCACCACATTGCATTGGCCATCTGATCTAACTTCTCGAGACAGTCAAAATGCTCCTTAAAATTCTTCCCTACCTGTTTCCTCTGCCGAGATACATGCATTCATCTACAGTAGCATAGAGCACTTCTGAGACAATTCGAATAGAAGCAAAACATTCTTGGGGTAAAACCTAAAGGGAAAAGCCTAGCACCACATTGCATTGGCCATCTGATCTAACTTCTGGAGACAGTCAAAATGATCCTTAGAATTCTTCCCTACCTCTTTCCTCGGCCGAGATACATGCATTCATCTACAGCTGCACACAGCACTTCGGAGACAATTCGAATGGAAGCAAAACATTCTTGGGGTAAAACCTAAAGGGAAAAGCCTAGCACCACATTGCATAGGCCATCTGATCTAACTTCTGGACACAGTCAAAATGATCCTTAGAATTCTTCCCTACCTCTTTCCTCTGCCGAGATACATGCATTCATCTTCAGCTGCATACAGCACTTCTGAGACAATTACAATAGAAGCAAAACATTCTTGGGGTAAAACCTAAAGGGAAAACCTAGCACCACATTGCATTGGCCGTCTGATCTAACTTCTAGAGACAGTCAAAATGCTCCATTGAATTCTTCCCTACCTCTTTCCTCGGCCGAGATACATGCATTCATCGACAGCTGCATACAGCACTTGGGAGACAATTCGAACAGAAGCAAAACATTCTTGGGGTAAAACCTAAAGGGAAAAGCCTAGCACCACATTGCATTGGCCATCTGATCTAACTTCTGGAGACAGTCAAAATGCTCCTTAGAATTCTTCCCTACCTCTTTCCTCTGCCGAGATACATGCATTAATATACTGATTCATACAGCACTTGGGAGACAATTCGAATAGAAGCAAACCATTCTTGGGGTAAAACCTAAAGGGAAAAGCCTAGCACCACATTGCATTGGCCATCTGATCTAACTTCTGGAGACAGTCAAAATGATCCTTAGAATTCTTCCCTACCTCTTTCCTCGGCCAAGATACATGCATTCATCTACAGCTGCATACAGCACTTCTGAGACAATTTGAATAGAAGCAAAACATTCTTGGGGTAAAACCTAAAGGGAAAAGTGTAGCACCACATTGCATTGGCCATCTGATCTAACTTCTGGAGACACTCAAAATGATCCTTAGAATTCTTCCCTACCTCTTTCCTCGGCCGAGGTACATGCATTCATCTACAGCTGCATACAGCACTTCTGAGACAATTCGAATAGAAGCAAAACATTCTTGGGGTAAAACCTAAAGGGAAAAGCCTAGCACCACATTGCATTGGCCATCTGATCTAACTTCTGGAGACAGTCAAAAAGCTCCATTGAATTCTTCCCTACCTCTTTCCTCGGCCGAGATACATGCATTCATCTACAGCTGCATACAGCACTTCTGAGACAATCCGAATAGAAGCAAAACATTCTTGGGGTAAAACCTAAAGGGAAAAGCCTAGCACCACATTGCATTGGCCATCTGATCTAACTTCTGGAGACAGTCAAAATGATCCTTAGAATTCTTCCCTACCTCTTTCCTCGGCCAAGATACATGCGTTCATCTACAGCTGCATAAAGCGCTTCGGAGACAATTCGAATAGAAGCAAAACATTCTTGGGGTAAAACCTAAAGGGAAAAGTGTAGCACCACATTGCATTGGCCATCTGATCTAACTTCTGGAGACACTCAAAATGATCCTTAGAATTCTTCCCTACCTCTTTCCACGGCCGAGGTACATGCATTCATCTACAGCTGCATACAGCACTTCGGAGACAATTCGAATAGAAGAAAAACATTCTTGGGGTAAAACCTAAAGGGAAAAGCCTAGCACCACATTGCATTGGCCATCTGATCTAACTTCTGGAGACAGTCAAAAAGCTCCTTAGAATTCTTCCCTACCTCTTTCCTCGGCCGAGATACATGCATTCATCTACAGCTGCATACAGCACTTCTGAGACAATCCGAATAGAAGCAAAACATTCTTGGGGTAAAACCTAAAGGGAAAAGCCTAGCGCCACATTGCATTGGCCATCTGATCTCACTTCTGGAGGCAGTCAAAATGCTCCATTGAATTCTTCCCTACCTGTTTCCTCTGCCGAGATACATGCATTCATCTACAGTAGCATACAGCACTTGGGAGACAATTCGAATTGAAGCAAAACATTCTTGGGGTAAAACCTAAAGGGAAAAGCCTAGCACCACATTGCATTGGCCATCTGATCTAACTTCTGGAGGCAGTCAAAATGATCCTTAGAATTCTTCCCTACCTCTTTCCTCGGCCGAGATACATGCATTCGTCTACAGCTGAATACAGCGCTTCGGAGACAATTAGAATAGAAGCAAAACATTCTTGGGGTAAAACCTAAAGGGAAAAGCCTAGCACCACATTGCATTGGCCATCTGATCTCACTTCTGGAGACAGTCAAAATGATCCTTAGAATTCTTCCCTACCTCTTTCCTCGGCCGAGATACATGCATTCATCTACAGCTGCATACAGCACTTGTGAGACAATTCGAATAGAAGCAAAACATTCTTGGGGTAAAACCTAAAGGGAAAAGCCTAGCACCACATTGCATAGGCCATCTGATCTAACTTCTGGACACAGTCAAAATGCTCCTTAGAATTCTTCCCTACCTCTTTCCTCTGCCGAGATACATGCATTCATCTATAGCTGCATACAGCACTTCTGAGACAATTCGAATAGAAGCAAACCATTCTTGGGGTAAAACCTAACAGGAAAAGCCCAGCACCACATTGCATTGGCCATCTGATCTCACTTCTGGAGGCAGTCAAGATGATCCTTAGAATTCTTCCCTACCTCTTTCCTCTGCCGAGATACATGCATTCGTCTACAGCTGAATACAGTGCTTCGGAGAAAATTCGAATAGAAGCAAAACATTCTTGGGGTAAAACCTAAAGGGAAAAGCCTAGCACCACATTGCATTGGCCATCTGATCTAACTTCTGGAGGCAGTCAAAATGCTCCTTAGAATTCTTCCCTACCTCTTTCCTCGGCCGAGATACATGCATTCATCTACAGCTGCATACAGCACTTCTGAGACAATTCGAATAGAAGCAAAACATTCTTGGGGTAAAACCTAAAGGGAAAAGCCTAGCACCACATTGCATTGGCCATCTGATCTAACTTCTGGAGACAGTCAAAATGCTCCTTAGAATTCTTCCCTACCTCTTTCCTCTGCCGAGATACATGCATTCATCTACAGCTCCATACAGCACTTCTGAGACAATTCGAATAGAAGCAAAACATTCTTGGGGTAAAACCTAAAGGGAAAAGCCTAGCACCACATTGCATTGGCCATCTGATCTAACTTCTGGAGACAGTCAAAATGATCCTTAGAATTCTTCCCTACCTCTTTCCTCTGCCGAGATACATGCATTCATCTACAGCTGCATACAGCACTTCTGAGACAATTCGAATAGCAGCAAACCATTCTTGGGGTAACACCAAACAGGAAAAGCCTAGCACCACATTGCATTGGCCATCTGATCTAACTTCTGGAGACAGTCAAAATGCTCCTCAGAATTCTTCCCTACCTCTTTCCTCTGCCGAGATACATGCATTAATATACAGCTGCATACAGCACTTGGAAGACAATTCGAATAGAAGCAAAACATTCTTGGGGTGAAACGTAAAGGGAAAAGCCTAGCACCACATTGCATTGGCCATCTGATCTCACTTCTGGAGGCAGTCAAAATGCTCCATTGAATTCTTCCCTACCTGTTTCCTCTGCCGAGATACATGCATTCATCTACAGTAGCATACAGCACTTGGAAGACAATTCGAATTGAAGCAAAACATTCTTGGGGTAAAACCTAAAGGGAAAAGCCTAGCACCACATTGCATTGGCCATCTGATCTAACTTCTGGAGGCAGTCAAAATGATCCTTAGAATTCTTCCCTACCTCTTTCCTCGGCCGAGATACATGCATTCGTCTACAGCTGAATACAGCGCTTCGGAGACAATTAGAATAGAAGCAAAACATTCTTGGGGTAAAACCTAAAGGGAAAAGCCTAGCACCACATTGCATTGGCCATCTGATCTCACTTCTGGAGACAGTCAAAATGATCCTTAGAATTCTTCCCTACCTCTTTCCTCGGCCGAGATACATGCATTCATCTACAGCTGCATACAGCACTTGTGAGACAATTCGAATAGAAGCAAAACATTCTTGGGGTAAAACCTAAAGGGAAAAGCCTAGCACCACATTGCATAGGCCATCTGATCTAACTTCTGGACACAGTCAAAATGCTCCTTAGAATTCTTCCCTACCTCTTTCCTCTGCCGAGATACATGCATTCATCTATAGCTGCATACAGCACTTCTGAGACAATTCGAATAGAAGCAAACCATTCTTGGGGTAAAACCTAACAGGAAAAGCCTAGCACCACATTGCATTGGCCATCTGATCTCACTTCTGGAGGCAGTCAAGATGATCCTTAGAATTCTTCCCTACCTCTTTCCTCTGCCGAGATACATGCATTCGTCTACAGCTGAATACAGTGCTTCGGAGAAAATTCGAATAGAAGCAAAACATTCTTGGGGTAAAACCTAAAGGGAAAAGCCTAGCACCACATTGCATTGGCCATCTGATCTAACTTCTGGAGGCAGTCAAAATGCTCCTTAGAATTCTTCCCTACCTCTTTCCTCGGCCGAGATACATGCATTCATCTACAGCTGCATACAGCACTTCTGAGACAATTCGAATAGAAGCAAAACATTCTTGGGGTAAAACCTAAAGGGAAAAGCCTAGCACCACATTGCATTGGCCATCTGATCTAACTTCTGGAGACAGTCAAAATGCTCCTTAGAATTCTTCCCTACCTCTTTCCTCTGCCGAGATACATGCATTCATCTACAGCTCCATACAGCACTTCTGAGACAATTCGAATAGAAGCAAAACATTCTTGGGGTAAAACCTAAAGGGAAAAGCCTAGCACCACATTGCATTGGCCATCTGATCTAACTTCTGGAGGCAGTCAAAATGCTCCTTAGAATTCTTCCCTACCTCTTTCCTCGGCCGAGATACATGCATTCATCTACAGCTGCATACAGCACTTCTGAGACAATTCGAATAGAAGCAAAACATTCTTGGGGTAAAACCAAACAGGAAAAGCCTAGCACCACATTGCATTGGCCATCTGATCTAACTTCTGGAGACAGTCAAAATGCTCCTCAGAATTCTTCCCTACCTCTTTCCTCTGCCGAGATACATGCATTAATATACAGCTGCATACAGCACTTGGAAGACAATTCGAATAGAAGCAAAACATTCTTGGGGTGAAACGTAAAGGGAAAAGCCTAGCACCACATTGCATTGGCCATCTGATCTCACATCTGGAGGCAGTCAAAATGCTCCATTGAATTCTTCCCTACCTGTTTCCTCTGCCGAGATACATGCATTCATCTACAGTAGCATACAGCACTTGGGAGACAATTCGAATTGAAGCAAAACATTCTTGGGGTAAAACCTAAAGGGAAAAGCCTAGCACCACATTGCATTGGCCATCTGATCTAACTTCTGGAGGCAGTCAAAATGATCCTTAGAATTCTTCCCTACCTCTTTCCTCGGCCGAGATACATGCATTCGTCTACAGCTGAATACAGCGCTTCGGAGACAATTAGAATAGAAGCAAAACATTCTTGGGGTAAAACCTAAAGGGAAAAGCCTAGCACCACATTGCATTGGCCATCTGATCTCACTTCTGGAGACAGTCAAAATGATCCTTAGAATTCTTCCCTACCTCTTTCCTCGGACGAGATACATGCATTCATCTACAGCTGCATACAGCACTTGTGAGACAATTCGAATAGAAGCAAAACATTCTTGGGGTAAAACCTAAAGGGAAAAGCCTAGCACCACATTGCATAGGCCATCTGATCTAACTTCTGGACACAGTCAAAATGCTCCTTAGAATTCTTCCCTACCTCTTTCCTCTGCCGAGATACATGCATTCATCTATAGCTGCATACAGCACTTCTGAGACAATTCGAATAGAAGCAAACCATTCTTGGGGTAAAACCTAACAGGAAAAGCCTAGCACCACATTGCATTGGCCATCTGATCTCACTTCTGGAGGCAGTCAAAATGATCCTTAGAATTCTTCCCTACCTCTTTCCTCTGCCGAGATACATGCATTCGTCTACAGCTGAATACAGTGCTTCGGAGAAAATTCGAATAGAAGCAAAACATTCTTGGGGTAAAACCTAAAGGGAAAAGCCTAGCACCACATTGCATTGGCCATCTGATCTAACTTCTGGAGGCAGTCAAAATGCTCCTTAGAATTCTTCCCTACCTCTTTCCTCGGCCGAGATACATGCATTCATCTACAGCTGCATACAGCACTTCTGAGACAATTCGAATAGAAGCAAAACATTCTTGGGGCAAAACCTAAAGGGAAAAGCCTAGCACCACATTGCATTGGCCATCTGATCTAACTTCTGGAGACAGTCAAAATGCTCCTTAGAATTCTTCCCTACCTCTTTCCTCTGCCGAGATACATGCATTCATCTACAGCTCCATACAGCACTTCTGAGACAATTCGAATAGAAGCAAAACATTCTTGGGGTAAAACCTAAAGGGAAAAGCCTAGCACCACATTGCATTGGCCATCTGATCTAACTTCTGGAGACAGTCAAAATGATCCTTAGAATTCTTCCCTACCTCTTTCCTCTGCCGAGATACATGCATTCATCTACAGCTGCATACAGCACTTGGAAGACAATTCGAATAGAAGCAAAACATTCTTGGGGTGAAACGTAAAGGGAAAAGCCTAGCACCACATTGCATTGGCCAATTGATCTAACTTCTGGAGACAGTCAAAATGCTCCTTAGAATTCTTCCCTACCTCATTCCTCGGCCGAGATACATGCATTAATCTGCAACTGCATACAGCACTTGGGAGACAATTCGAATAGAAGCAAAACATTCTTGGGGTGAAACGTAAAGGGAAAAGCCTAGCACCACATTGCACTGGCCATCAGATCTAACTTCTGGAGACAGTCAAAATGCTCCTTAGAATTCTTCCCTACCTCTTTCTGCGGCCGGGATACATGCATTCATCTACAGCTGCACGCAGCACTTGTGAGACAATTCGAATAGAAGCAAAACATTCTTGGGGTAAAACCTAAAGGGAAAAGCCTAGCACCACATTGCATTGGCCATCTGATCTAACTTCTGGAGACAGTCAAAATGCTCCTTAGAATTCTTCCCTACCTCTTTCCTCGGCCAAGATACATGCATTCATCTACAGCTGCATACAGCACTTGGGAGACAATTTGAATAGAAGCAAACCATTCTTGGGGTAAAACCTAAAGGGAAAAGCCTAGCACCACATTGCATTGGCCATCTGATCTAACTTCTGGAGACAGTCAAAATGCTCCTTAGAATTCTTCCCTACCTCTTTCCTTTGCCGAGATACATGCATTAATATACAGCTGCATACAGTACTTGGGAGACAATTCGAATAGAGGCAAACCATTCTTGGGGTAAAACCTAAAGGGAAAAGCCTAGCACCACATTGCATTGGCCATCTGATCTAACTTCTGGAGGCAGTCAAGATGATCCTTAGAATTCTTCCATACCTCTTTCCTCAGCCGAGATACATGCATTCATCTACAGCTGAATACAGTGCTTCGGAGAAAATTCGAATAGAAGCAAAACATTCTTGGGGTAAAACCTAAAGGGAAAAGCCTAGCACCACATTGCATTGGCCATCTGATCTAATTTCTGGAGACAGTCAAAATGCTCCTAAGAATTCTTCCCTACCTCTTTCCTCTGCCGAGATACATGCATTCATCTACAGCTGCATACAGCACTTCTGAGACAATTCGAATAGAAGCAAACCATTCTTGGGGTAAAACCAAACAGGAAAAGCCTAGCACCGCATTGCATTGGCCATCTGATCTAACTTCTGGAGACAGTCAAAATGCTCCTCAGAATTCTTCCCTACCTCTTTCCTCTGCCGAGATACATGCATTAATATACAGCTGCATACAGCACTTGGAAGACAATTCGAATAGAAGCAAAACATTCTTGGGGTGAAACGTAAAGGGAAAAGCCTAGCACCACATTGCATTGGCCATCTGATCTAACTTCTGGAGACAGTCAAAATGCTCCTTAGAATTCTTCCCTACCTCTTTCCTCGGCCAAGATACATGCATTCATCTACAGCTGCATACAGCACTTGGGAGACAATTTGAATAGAAGCAAACCATTCTTGGGGTAAAACCTAAAGGGAAAAGTGTAGCACCACATTGCATTGGCCATCTGATCTAACTTCTGGAGACAGTCAAAATGATCCTTAGAATTCTTCCCTACCTCTTTCCTCGGCCTAGATACATGCATTCATCTACAGCTGCATACAGCACTTGTGAGACAATTCGAATAGAAGCAAACCATTCTTGGGGTAAAACCTAAAGGGAAAAGCCTAGCACCACATTGCATTGGCCATCTGATCTAACTTCTGGAGGCAGTCAAGATGATCCTTAGAATTCTTCCATACCTCTTTCCTCAGCCGAGATACATGCATTCGTCTACAGCTGAATACAGTGCTTCGGAGAAAATTCGAATAGAAGCAAAACATTCTTGGGGTAAAACCTAAAGGGAAAAGCCTAGCACCACATTGCATTGGCCATCTGATCTAACTTCTGGAGACAGTCAAAATGCTCCTAAGAATTCTTCCCTACCTCTTTCCTCTGCCGAGATACATGCATTCATCTACAGCTGCATACAGCACTTCTGAGACAATTCGAATAGAAGCAAACCATTCTTGGGGTAAAACCTAACAGGAAAAGCCTAGCACCACATTGCATTGGCCATCTGATCTAACTTCTGGAGAGAGTCAAAATGCTCCTTAGAATTCTTCCCTACCTCATTCCTCGGCCGAGATACATACATTCATCTGCAGCTGCATACAGCACTTGGGAGACAATTCGAATAGAAGCAAACCATTCTTGGGGTAAAACCTAACAGGAAAAGCCTAGCACCACATTGCATTGGCCATCTGATCTAACTTCTGGAGACAGTCAAAATGCTCCTAAGAATTCTTCCCTACCTCTTTCCTCTGCCTAGATACATGCGTTCATCTACAGCTGCATACAGCACTTGGGAGACAATTCGAATAGAAGCAAACCATTCTTGGGGTAAAACCTAAAGGGAAAAGCCTAGCACCACATTGCATTGGCCATCTGATCTAACTTCTGGAGGCAGTCAAAATGATCCTTAGAATTCTTCCCTACCTCTTTCCTCTGCCGAGATACATGCATTCATCTACAGCTGAATACAGCGCTTCGGAGACAATTAGAATAGAAGCAAAACATTCTTGGGGTAAAACCTAAAGGGAAAAGCCTAGCACCACATTGCATAGGCCATCTGATCTAACTTCTGGAGACAGTCAAAATGATCCTTAGAATTCTTCCCTACCTCTTTCCTCTGCCGAGATACATGCATTCATCTACAGCTGCATACAGTACTTCTGAGACAACTCGAATAGAAGCAAAACATTCTTGGGGTAAAACCTAACAGGAAAAGCCTAGCACCACATTGCATTGGCCATCTGATCTAACTTCTGGAGAGAGTCAAAATGCTCCTTAGAATTCTTCCCTACCTCATTCCTCGGCCGAGATACATACATTCATCTGCAGCTGCATACAGCACTTGGGAGACAATTCGAATAGAAGCAAAACATTCTTGGGGTGAAACGTAAAGGGAAAAGCCTAGCACCACATTGCATTGGCCATCTGATCTAACTTCTGGAGACAGTCAAAATGCTCCTTAGAATTCTTCCCTACCTCTTTCCTCGGCCAAGATACATGCATTCATCTACAGCTGCATACAGCACTTCTGAGACAATTAAAATAGAAGCAAAACACTCTTGGGGTAAAACCTAAAGGGAAAAGCCTAGCACCACATTGCATTGGCCATCTGATCTAACTTCTGGAGGCAGTCAAGATGATCCGTAGAATTCTTCCCTACCTCTTTCCTCTGCCGAGATACATGCATTCGTCTACAGCTGAATACAGTGCTTCGGAGAAAATTCGAATAGAAGCAAAACATTCTTGGGGTAAAACCTAAAGGGAAAAGCCTAGCACCACATTGCATTGGCCATCTGATCTAACTTCTGGAGACAGTCAAAATGCTCCTAAGAATTCTTCCCTACCTCTTTCCTCTGCCGAGATACATGCATTCATCTACAGCTGCATACAGCACTTCTGAGACAATTCGAATAGAAGCAAACCATTCTTGGGGTAAAACCTAACAGGAAAAGCCTAGCACCACATTGCATTGGCCATCTGATCTAACTTCTCGAGACACACAAAATGCTCCTTAGAATTCTTCCCTACCTCTTTCCTCTGCCTAGATACATGCGTTCATCTACAGCTGCATACAGCACTTGGGAGACAATTCGAATAGAAGCAAACCATTCTTGGGGTAAAACCTAAAGGGAAAAGCCTAGCACCACATTGCATTGGCCATCTGATCTAACTTCTGGAGGCAGTCAAAATGATCCTTAGAATTCTTCCCTACCTCTTTCCTCTGCCGAGATACATGCATTCATCTACAGCTGAATACAGCGCTTCGGAGACAATTAGAATAGAAGCAAAACATTCTTGGGGTAAAACCTAAAGGGAAAAGCCTAGCACCACATTGCATAGGCCATCTGATCTAACTTCTGGAGACAGTCAAAATGATCCTTAGAATTCTTCCCTACCTCTTTCCTCTGCCGAGATACATGCATTCATCTACAGCTGCATACAGTACTTCTGAGACAACTCGAATAGAAGCAAAACATTCTTGGGGTAAAACCTAACAGGAAAAGCCTAGCACCACATTGCATTGGCCATCTGATCTAACTTCTGGAGAGAGTCAAAATGCTCCTTAGAATTCTTCCCTACCTCATTCCTCGGCCGAGATACATACATTCATCTGCAGCTGCATACAGCACTTGGGAGACAATTCGAATAGAAGCAAAACATTCTTGGGGTGCAACGTAAAGGGAAAAGCCTAGCACCACATTGCATTGGCCATCTGATCTAACTTCTGGAGACAGTCAAAATGCTCCTTAGAATTCTTCCCTACCTCTTTCCTCGGCCAAGATACATGCATTCATCTACAGCTGCATACAGCACTTCTGAGACAATTAAAATAGAAGCAAAACACTCTTGGGGTAAAACCTAAAGGGAAAAGCCTAGCACCACATTGCATTGGCCATCTGATCTAACTTCTGGAGGCAGTCAAGATGATCCTTAGAATTCTTCCCTACCTCTTTCCTCTGCCGAGATACATGCATTCGTCTACAGCTGAATACAGTTCTTCGGAGAAAATTCGAATAGAAGCAAAACATTCTTGGGGTAAAACCTAACAGGAAAAGCCTAGCACCACATTGCACTGGCCATCTGATCTAACTTCTGGAGACAGTCAAAATGCTCCTTAGAATTCTTCCCTACCTCTTTCCTCTGCCGAGATACATGCATTCATCTACAGCTGCATACAGCACTTCTGAGACAATTCGAATAGAAGCAAAACATTCTTGGGGTAAAACCTAAAGGGAAAAGCCTAGCACCACATTGCATTGGCCATCTGATCTAACTTCTGGAGACAGTCAAAATGATCCTTAGAATTCTTCCCTACCTCTTTCCTCTGCCGAGATACATGCATTCATCTACAGCTGCATACAGCACTTGGGAGACAATTCGAATAGAAGCAAACCATTCTTGAGGTAAAACCTAACAGGAAAAGCCTAGCACCACATTGCATTGGCCATCTGATCTAACTTCTGGAGACAGTCAAAATGCTCCTTAGAATTCTTCCCTACCTCTTTCCTCGGCCGAGATACATGCATTCGTCTACAGCTGCATACAGCACTTCTGAGACAATTCGAATAGAAGCAAAACATTCTTGCGGTAAAACCTAACAGGAAAAGCCTAGCACCACATTGCATTGGCCATCTGATCTAACTTCTGGAGACAGTCAAAATGATCCTTAGAATTCTTCCCTACCTCTTTCCTCTGCCGAGATACATGCATTCATCTACAGCTGCATACAGCACTTGGGAGACAATTCGAATAGAAGCAAAACATTCTTGGGGTAAAACCTAAAGGGAAAAGTGTAGCACCACATTGCATTGGCCATCTGATCTAACTTCTGGAGACAGTCAAAATGATCCTTAGAATTCTTCCCTACCTCTTTCCTCGGCCGAGATACATGCATTCATCTACAGCTGCATACAGCACTTGTGAGACAATTCGAATAGAAGCAAACCATTCTTGGGGTAAAACCTAAAGGGAAAAGCCTAGCACCACATTGCATTGGCCATCTGATCTACCTTCTGGAGACAGTCAAAATGCTCCTTAGAATTCTTCCCTACCTCTTTCCTCTGCCGAGATACATGCATTAATATACAGCTGCATACATCACTTGGGAGACAATTCGAATAGAAGCAAACCATTCTTGGGGTAAAACCTAAAGGGAAAAGCCTAGCACCACATTGCATTGGCCATCTGATCTAACTTCTGGAGGCAGTCAAGATGATCCTTAGAATTCTTCCCTACCTCTTTCCTCTGCCGAGATACATGCATTCGTCTACAGCTGAATACAGTGCTTCGGAGAAAATTCGAATAGAAGCAAAACATTCTTAGGGTAAAACATAAAGGGAAAAGCCTAGCACCACATTGCATTGGCCATCTGATCTAACTTCTGGAGGCAGTCAAAATGATCCTTAGAATTCTTCCCTACCTCTTTCCTCTGCCGAGATACATGCATTCATCTACAGCTGAATACAGCGCTTCGGAGACAATTAGAATAGAAGCAAAACATTCTTGGGGTAAAACCTAAAGGGAAAAGCCTAGCACCACATTGCATAGGCCATCTGATCTAACTTCTGGAGACAGTCAAAATGATCCTTAGAATTCTTCCCTACCTCTTTCCTCTGCCGAGATACATGCATTCATCTACAGCTGCATACAGTACTTCTGAGACAACTCGAATAGAAGCAAAACATTCTTGGGGTAAAACCTAACAGGAAAAGCCTAGCACCACATTGCATTGGCCATCTGATCTAACTTCTGGAGAGAGTCAAAATGCTCCTTAGAATTCTTCCCTACCTCATTCCTCGGCCGAGATACATACATTCATCTGCAGCTGCATACAGCATTTGGGAGACAATTCGAATAGAAGCAAAACATTCTTGGGGTGAAACGTAAAGGGAAAACCCTAGCACCACATTGCATTGGCCATCTGATCTAACTTCTGGAGACAGTCAAAATGCTCCTTAGAATTCTTCCCTACCTCTTTCCTCTGCCGAGATACATGCATTCATCTACAGCTGCATACAGCACCTCTGAGTCAATTCGAATAGAAGCAAAACATTCTTGGGGTAAAACCTAACAGGAAAAGCCTAGCACCACATTGCATTGGCCATCTGATCTAACTTCTGGAGACAGTCAAAATGATCCTTAGAATTCTTCCCTACCTCTTTCCTCGGCCAAGATACATGCATTCGTCTACAGCTGAATACAGTGCTTCGGAGAAAATTCGAATAGAAGCAAAACATTCTTGGGGTAAAACCTAAAGGGAAAAGGCTAGCACCACATTGCATTGGCCGTCTGATCTAACTTCTGGAGACAGTCAAAATGCTCCTTAGAATTCTTCCCTACCTCTTTCCTCTGCCGAGATACATGCATTCATCTACAGCTGCATACAGCACTTGGGAGACAATTAGAATATAAGCAAACCATTCTTGAGGTAAAACCTAACAGGAAAAGCCTAGCACGACATTGCATTGGCCATCTGATCTAACTTCTGGAGACAGTCAAAATGCTCCTTAGAATTCTTCCCTACCTCTTTCCTCTGCCGAGATACATGCATTAATATACAGCTGCATACAGCACTTGGAAGACAATTCGAATAGAAGCAAACCATTCTTGGGGTAAAACGTAAAGGGAAAAGCCTAGCACCACATTGCATTGGCCATCTGATCTAACTTCTGGAGGCAGTCAAAATGATCCTTAGAATTCTTCCCTACCTCTTTCCTCTGCCGAGATACATGCATTCGTCTACAGCTGAATACAGCGCTTCGGAGACAATTAGAATAGAAGCAAAACATTTTTGGGGTAAAACCTAAAGGGAAAAGCCTAGCACCACATTGCATAGGCCATCTGATCTAACTTCTGGAGACAGTCAAAATGCTCCTTAGAATTCTTCCCTACCTCTTTCCTCTGCCGAGATACATGCATTCATCTACAGCTGCATACAGCACTTCTGAGACAATTCGAATAGCAGCAAACCATTCTTGGGGTAAAACCAAACAGGAAAAGCCTAGCACCACATTGCATTGGCCATCTGATCTAACTTCTGGAGACAGTCAAAATGCTCCTCAGAATTCTTCCCTACCTCTTTCCTCTGCCGAGATACATGCATTAATATACAGCTGCATACAGCACTTGGAAGACAATTCGAATAGAAGCAAAACATTCTTGGGGTGAAACGTAAAGGGAAAAGCCTAGCACCACATTGCATTGGCCATCTGATCTCACATCTGGAGGCAGTCAAAATGCTCCATTGAATTCTTCCCTACCTGTTTCCTCTGCCGAGATACATGCATTCATCTACAGTAGCATACAGCACTTGGGAGACAATTCGAATTGAAGCAAAACATTCTTGGGGTAAAACCTAAAGGGAAAAGCCTAGCACCACATTGCATTGGCCATCTGATCTAACTTCTGGAGGCAGTCAAAATGATCCTTAGAATTCTTCCCTACCTCTTTCCTCGGCCGAGATACATGCATTCGTCTACAGCTGAATACAGCGCTTCGGAGACAATTCGAATAGAAGCAAAACATTCTTGGGGTAAAACCTAAAGGGAAAAGCCTAGCACCACATTGCATAGGCCATCTGATCTAACTTCTGGACACAGTCAAAATGCTCCTTAGAATTCTTCCCTACCTCTTTCCTCTGCCGAGATACATGCATTCATCTATAGCTGCATACAGCACTTCTGAGACAATTCGAATAGAAGCAAACCATTCTTGGGGTAAAACCTAACAGGAAAAGCCTAGCACCACATTGCATTGGCCATCTGATCTCACTTCCGGAGGCAGTCAAGATGATCCTTAGAATTCTTCCCTACCTCTTTCCTCTGCCGAGATACATGCATTCGTCTACAGCTGAATACAGTGCTTCGGAGACAATTCGAATAGAAGCAAACCATTCTTGGGGTAAAACCTAAAGGGAAAAGCCTAGCACCACATTGCATTGGCCATCTGATCTAACTTCTGGAGGCAGTCAAGATGATCCTTAGAATTCTTCCCTACCTCTTTCCTCTGCCGAGATACATGCATTCGTCTACAGCTGAATACAGTGCTTCGGAGAAAATTCGAATAGAAGCAAAACATTCTTAGGGTAAAACATAAAGGGAAAAGCCTAGCACCACATTGCATTGGCCATCTGATCTAACTTCTGGAGGCAGTCAAAATGATCCTTAGAATTCTTCCCTACCTCTTTCCTCTGCCGAGATACATGCATTCATCTACAGCTGAATACAGCGCTTCGGAGACAATTAGAATAGAAGCAAAACATTCTTGGGGTAAAACCTAAAGGGAAAAGCCTAGCACCACATTGCATAGGCCATCTGATCTAACTTCTGGAGACAGTCAAAATGATCCTTAGAATTCTTCCCTACCTCTTTCCTCTGCCGAGATACATGCATTCATCTACAGCTGCATACAGTACTTCTGAGACAACTCGAATAGAAGCAAAACATTCTTGGGGTAAAACCTAAAGGGAAAAGCCTAGCACCACATTGCATTGGCCATCTGATCTAACTTCTGGAGAGAGTCAAAATGCTCCTTAGAATTCTTCCCTACCTCATTCCTCGGCCGAGATACATACATTCATCTGCAGCTGCATACAGCATTTGGGAGACAATTCGAATAGAAGCAAAACATTCTTGGGGTGAAACGTAAAGGGAAAACCCTAGCACCACATTGCATTGGCCATCTGATCTAACTTCTGGAGACAGTCAAAATGCTCCTTAGAATTCTTCCCTACCTCTTTCCTCTGCCGAGATACATGCATTCATCTACAGCTGCATACAGCACCTCTGAGACAATTCGAATAGAAGCAAAACATTCTTGGGGTAAAACCTAACAGGAAAAGCCTAGCACCACATTGCATTGGCCATCTGATCTAACTTCTGGAGACAGTCAAAATGATCCTTAGAATTCTTCCCTACCTCTTTCCTCGGCCAAGATACATGCATTCGTCTACAGCTGAATACAGTGCTTCGGAGAAAATTCGAATAGAAGCAAAACATTCTTGGGGTAAAACCTAAAGGGAAAAGGCTAGCACCACATTGCATTGGCCGTCTGATCTAACTTCTGGAGACAGTCAAAATGCTCCTTAGAATTCTTCCCTACCTCTTTCCTCTGCCGAGATACATGCATTCATCTACAGCTGCATACAGCACTTGGGAGACAATTAGAATATAAGCAAACCATTCTTGAGGTAAAACCTAACAGGAAAAGCCTAGCACCACATTGCATTGGCCATCTGATCTAACTTCTGGAGACAGTCAAAATGCTCCTTAGAATTCTTCCCTACCTCTTTCCTCTGCCGAGATACATGCATTAATATACAGCTGCATACAGCACTTGGAAGACAATTCGAATAGAAGCAAACCATTCTTGGGGTAAAACGTAAAGGGAAAAGCCTAGCACCACATTGCATTGGCCATCTGATCTAACTTCTGGAGGCAGTCAAAATGATCCTTAGAATTCTTCCCTACCTCTTTCCTCTGCCGAGATACATGCATTCGTCTACAGCTGAATACAGCGCTTCGGAGACAATTAGAATAGAAGCAAAACATTTTTGGGGTAAAACCTAAAGGGAAAAGCCTAGCACCACATTGCATAGGCCATCTGATCTAACTTCTGGAGACAGTCAAAATGATCCTTAGAATTCTTCCCTACCTCTTTCCTCTGCCGAGATACATGCATTCATCTACAGCTGCATACAGTACTTCTGAGACAACTCGAATAGAAGCAAACCATTCTAGGGGTAAAACCTAACAGGAAAAGCCTAGCACCACATTGCATTGGCCATCTGATCTAACTTCTGGAGGCAGTCAAAATGCTCCTTAGAATTCTTCCCTACCTCATTCCTCGGCCGAGATACATGCATTCATCTACAGCTGCATTCAGAATTTCTGAGACAATACGAATAGAAGCAAAACAATCTTGGGGTGAAACGTAAAGGGAAAAGCCTAGCACCACATTGCATTGGCCATCTGATCTAACTTCTGGAGACAGTCAAAATGCTCCTTAGAATTCTTCCCTACCTCTTTCCTCTGCCGAGATACATGCATTCATCTACATCTGCATACAGCACTTGGGAGACAATTCGAATAGAAGCAAAACATTCTTGGGGTGAAACGTAAAGGGAAAAGCCTAGCACCACATTGCATTGGCCATCTGATCTACTTCTGGAGACAGTCAAAATGATCCTTAGAATTCTTCCCTACCTCTTTCCTCTGCCGAGATACATGCATTCATCTACAGCTGCATACAGCACTTCTGAGACAATTCGAATAGAAGCAAAACATTCTTGGGGTAAAACCAAACAGGAAAAGCCTAGCACCACATTGCATTGGCCATCTGATCTAACTTCTGGAGACAGTCAAAATGCTCCTCAGAATTCTTCCCTACCTCTTTCCTCTGCCGAGATACATGCATTAATATACAGCTGCATACAGCACTTGGAAGACAATTCGAATAGAAGCAAAACATTCTAGGGGTGAAACGTAAAGGGAAAAGCCTAGCACCACATTGCATTGGCCATCTGATCTCAAATCTGGAGGCAGTCAAAATGCTCCATTGAATTCTTCCCTACCTGTTTCCTCTGCCGAGATACATGCATTCATCTACAGTAGCATACAGCACTTGGGAGACAATTCGAATTGAAGCAAAACATTCTTGGGGTAAAACCTAAAGGGAAAAGCCTAGCACCACATTGCATTGGCCATCTGATCTAACTTCTGGAGGCAGTCAAAATGATCCTTAGAATTCTTCCCTACCTCTTTCCTCGGCCGAGATACATGCATTCGTCTACAGCTGAATACAGCGCTTCGGAGACAATTAGAATAGAAGCAAAACATTCTTGGGGTAAAACCTAAAGGGAAAAGCCTAGCACCACATTGCATTGGCCATCTGATCTCACTTCTGGAGACAGTCAAAATGATCCTTAGAATTCTTCCCTACCTCTTTCCTCGGCCGAGATACATGCATTCATCTACAGCTGCATACAGCACTTGTGAGACAATTCGAATAGAAGCAAAACATTCTTGGGGTAAAACCTAAAGGGAAAAGCCTAGCACCACATTGCATAGGCCATCTGATCTAACTTCTGGACACAGTCAAAATGCTCCTTAGAATTCTTCCCTACCTCTTTCCTCTGCCGAGATACATGCATTCATCTATAGCTGCATACAGCACTTCTGAGACAATTCGAATAGAAGCAAACCATTCTTGGGGTAAAACCTAACAGGAAAAGCCTAGCACCACATTGCATTGGCCATCTGATCTCACTTCCGGAGGCAGTCAAGATGATCCTTAGAATTCTTCCCTACCTCTTTCCTCTGCCGAGATACATGCATTCGTCTACAGCTGAATACAGTGCTTCGGAGAAAATTCGAATAGAAGCAAAACATTCTTGGGGTAAAACCTAAAGGGAAAAGCCTAGCACCACATTGCATTGGCCATCTGATCTAACTTCTGGAGGCAGTCAAAGTGCTCCTTAGAATTCTTCCCTACCTCTTTCCTCGGCCGAGATACATGCATTCATCTACAGCTGCATACAGCACTTCTGAGACAATTCGAATAGAAGCAAAACATTCTTGGGGCAAAACCTAAAGGGAAAAGCCTAGCACCACATTGCATTGGCCATCTGATCTAACTTCTGGAGACAGTCAAAATGCTCCTTAGAATTCTTCCCTACCTCTTTCCTCTGCCGAGATACATGCATTCATCTACAGCTCCATACAGCACTTCTGAGACAATTCGAATAGAAGCAAAACATTCTTGGGGTAAAACCTAAAGGGAAAAGCCTAGCACCACATTGCATTGGCCATCTGATCTAACTTCTGGAGACAGTCAAAATGATCCTTAGAATTCTTCCCTACCTCTTTCCTCTGCCGAGATACATGCATTCATCTACAGCTGCATACAGCACTTGGAAGACAATTCGAATAGAAGCAAAACATTCTTGGGGTGAAACGTAAAGGGAAAAGCCTAGCACCACATTGCATTGGCCATCTGATCTAACTTCTGGAGACAGTCAAAATGCTCCTTAGAATTCTTCCCTACCTCATTCCTCGGCCGAGATACATGCATTAATCTGCAACTGCATACAGCACTTGGGAGACAATTCGAATAGAAGCAAAACATTCTTGGGGTGAAACGTAAAGGGAAAAGCCTAGCACCACATTGCACTGGCCATCAGATCTAACTTCTGGAGACAGTCAAAATGCTCCTTAGAATTCTTCCCTACCTCTTTCTGCGGCCGGGATACATGCATTCATCTACAGCTGCACGCAGCACTTGTGAGACAATTCGAATAGAAGCAAAACATTCTTGGGGTAAAACCTAAAGGGAAAAGCCTAGCACCACATTGCATTGGCCATCTGATCTAACTTCTGGAGACAGTCAAAATGCTCCTTAGAATTCTTCCCTACCTCTTTCCTCGGCCAAGATACATGCATTCATCTACAGCTGCATACAGCACTTGGGAGACTATTTGAATAGAAGCAAACCATTCTTGGGGTAAAACCTAAAGGGAAAAGCCTAGCACCACATTGCATTGGCCATCTGATCTAACTTCTGGAGACAGTCAAAATGCTCCTTAGAATTCTTCCCTACCTCTTTCCTTTGCCGAGATACATGCATTAATATACAGCTGCATACAGTACTTGGGAGACAATTCGAATAGAGGCAAACCATTCTTGGGGTAAAACCTAAAGGGAAAAGCCTAGCACCACATTGCATTGGCCATCTGATCTAACTTCTGGAGGCAGTCAAGATGATCCTTAGAATTCTTCCATACCTCTTTCCTCAGCCGAGATACATGCATTCGTCTACAGCTGAATACAGTGCTTTGGAGAAAATTCGAATAGAAGCAAAACATTCTTGGGGTAAAACCTAAAGGGAAAAGCCTAGCACCACATTGCATTGGCCATCTGATCTAACTTCTGGAGACAGTCAAAATGCTCCTAAGAATTCTTCCCTACCTCTTTCCTCTGCCGAGATACATGCATTCATCTACAGCTGCATACAGCACTTATGAGACAATTCGAATAGAAGCAAACCATTCTTGGGGTAAAACCAAACAGGAAAAGCCTAGCACCACATTGCATTGGCCATCTGATCTAACTTCTGGAGACAGTCAAAATGCTCCTCAGAATTCTTCCCTACCTCTTTCCTCTGCCGAGATACATGCATTAATATACAGCTGCATACAGCACTTGGAAGACAATTCGAATAGAAGCAAAACATTCTTGGGGTGAAACGTAAAGGGAAAAGCCTAGCACCACATTGCATTGGCCATCTGATCTAACTTCTGGAGACAGTCAAAATGCTCCTTAGAATTCTTCCCTACCTCATTCCTCGGCCGAGATACATGCATTAATCTGCAACTGCATACAGCACTTGGGAGACAATTCGAATAGAAGCAAAACATTCTTGGGGTGAAACGTAAAGGGAAAAGCCTAGCACCACATTGCACTGGCCATCAGATCTAACTTCTGGAGACAGTCAAAATGCTCCTTAGAATTCTTCCCTACCTCTTTCTGCGGCCGGGATACATGCATTCATCTACAGCTGCACGCAGCACTTGTGAGACAATTCGAATAGAAGCAAAACATTCTTGGGGTAAAACCTAAAGGGAAAAGCCTAGCACCACATTGCATTGGCCATCTGATCCAACTTCTGGAGACAGTCAAAATGCTCCTTAGAATTCTTCCCTACCTCTTTCCTCGGCCAAGATACATGCATTCATCTACAGCTGCATACAGCACTTGGGAGACAATTTGAATAGAAGCAAACCATTCTTGGGGTAAAACCTAAAGGGAAAAGTGTAGCACCACATTGCATTGGCCATCTGATCTAACTTCTGGAGACAGTCAAAATGATCCTTAGAATTCTTCCCTACCTCTTTCCTCGGCCTAGATACATGCATTCATCTACAGCTGCATACAGCACTTGTGAGACAATTCGAATAGAAGCAAACCATTCTTGGGGTAAAACCTAAAGGGAAAAGCCTAGCACCACATTGCATTGGCCATCTGATCTACCTTCTGGAGACAGTCAAAATGCTCCTTAGAATTCTTCCCTACCTCTTTCCTTTGCCGAGATACATGCATTAATATACAGCTGCATACAGCACTTGGGAGACAATTCGAATAGAGGCAAACCATTCTTGGGGTAAAACCTAAAGGGAAAAGCCTAGCACCACATTGCATTGGCCATCTGATCTAACTTCTGGAGGCAGTCAAGATGATCCTTAGAATTCTTCCATACCTCTTTCCTCAGCCGAGATACATGCATTCGTCTACAGCTGAATACAGTGCTTCGGAGAAAATTCGAATAGAAGCAAAACATTCTTGGGGTAAAACCTAAAGGGAAAAGCCTAGCACCACATTGCATTGGCCATCTGATCTAACTTCTGGAGACAGTCAAAATGCTCCTAAGAATTCTTCCCTACCTCTTTCCTCTGCCGAGATACATGCATTCATCTACAGCTGCATACAGCACTTCTGAGACAATTCGAATAGAAGCAAACCATTCTTGGGGTAAAACCTAACAGGAAAAGCCTAGCACCACATTGCATTGGCCATCTGATCTAACTTCTCGAGACACACAAAATGCTCCTTAGAATTCTTCCCTACCTCTTTCCTCTGCCTAGATACATGCGTTCATCTACAGCTGCATACAGCACTTGGGAGACAATTCGAATAGAAGCAAACCATTCTTGGGGTAAAACCTAAAGGGAAAAGCCTAGCACCACATTGCATTGGCCATCTGATCTAACTTCTGGAGGCAGTCAAAATGATCCTTAGAATTCTTCCCTACCTCTTTCCTCTGCCGAGATACATGCATTCATCTACAGCTGAATACAGCGCTTCGGAGACAATTAGAATAGAAGCAAAACATTCTTGGGGTAAAACCTAAAGGGAAAAGCCTAGCACCACATTGCATAGGCCATCTGATCTAACTTCTGGAGACAGTCAAAATGATCCTTAGAATTCTTCCCTACCTCTTTCCTCTGCCGAGATACATGCATTCATCTACAGCTGCATACAGTACTTCTGAGACAACTCGAATAGAAGCAAAACATTCTTGGGGTAAAACCTAACAGGAAAAGCCTAGCACCACATTGCATTGGCCATCTGATCTAACTTCTGGAGAGAGTCAAAATGCTCCTTAGAATTCTTCCCTACCTCATTCCTCGGCCGAGATACATACATTCATCTGCAGCTGCATACAGCACTTGGGAGACAATTCGAATAGAAGCAAAACATTCTTGGGGTGAAACGTAAAGGGAAAAGCCTAGCACCACATTGCACTGGCCATCTGATCTAACTTCTGGAGGCAGTCAAGATGATCCTTAGAATTCTTCCCTACCTCTTTCCTCTGCCGAGATACATGCATTCGTCTACAGCTGAATACAGTGCTTCGGAGACAATTAGAATAGAAGCAAAACATTCTTGGGGTAAAACCTAACAGGAAAAGCCTAGCACCACATTGCATTGGCCATCTGATCTAACTTCTGGAGAGAGTCAAAATGCTCCTTAGAATTCTTCCCTACCTCATTCCTCGGCCGAGATACATACATTCATCTGCAGCTGCATACAGCACTTGGGAGACAATTCGAATAGAAGCAAAACACTCTTGGGGTAAAACCTAAAGGGAAAAGCCTAGCACCACATTGCATTGGCCATCTGATCTAACTTCTGGAGGCAGTCAAGATGATCCTTAGAATTCTTCCCTACCTCTTTCCTCTGCCGAGATACATGCATTCGTCTACAGCTGAATACAGTGCTTCGGAGACAATTAGAATAGAAGCAAAACATTCTTGGGGTAAAACCTAAAGGGAAAAGCCTAGCACCACATTGCATTGGCCATCTGATCTAACTTCTGGAGGCAGTCAAGATGATCCTTAGAATTCTTCCCTACCTCTTTCCTCTGCCGAGATACATGCATTCGTCTACAGCTGAATACAGTGCTTCGGAGACAATTCGAATAGAAGCAAAACATTCTTGGGGTAAAACCTAAAGGGAAAAGCCTAGCACCACATTGCATTGGCCATCTGATCTAACTTCTGGAGGCAGTCAAAATGATCCTTAGAATTCTTCCCTACCTCTTTCCTCTGCCGAGATACATGCATTCATCTACAGCTGAATACAGCGCTTCGGAGACAATTAGAATAGAAGCAAAACATTCTTGGGGTAAAACCTAAAGGGAAAAGCCTAGCACCACATTGCATTGGCCATCTGATCTAACTTCTGGAGACAGTCAAGATGATCCTTAGAATTCTTCCCTACCTCTTTCCTCTGCCGAGATACATGCATTCGTCTACAGCTGAATACAGTTCTTCGGAGAAAATTCGAATAGAAGCAAAACATTCTTGGGGTAAAACCTATAGGGAAAAGCCTAGCACCACATTGCACTGGCCATCTGATCTAACTTCTGGAGACAGTCAAAATGCTCCTTAGAATTCTTCCCTACCTCTTTCCTCTGCCGAGATACATGCATTCATCTACAGCTGCATACAGCACTTCTGAGACAATTCGAATAGAAGCAAAACATTCTTGGGGTAAAACCTAAAGGGAAAAGCCTAGCACCACATTGCATTGGCCATCTGATCTAACTTCTGGAGACAGTCAAAATGATCCTTAGAATTCTTCCCTACCTCTTTCCTCTGCCGAGATACATGCATTCATCTACAGCTGCATACAGCACTTGGGAGACAATTCGAATAGAAGCAAACCATTCTTGAGGTAAAACCTAACAGGAAAAGCCTAGCACCACATTGCATTGGCCATCTGATCTAACTTCTGGAGACAGTCAAAATGCTCCTTAGAATTCTTCCCTACCTCTTTCCTCGGCCGAGATACATGCATTCGTCTACAGCTGCATACAGCACTTCTGAGACAATTCGAATAGAAGCAAAACATTCTTGCGGTAAAACCTAACAGGAAAAGCCTAGCACCACATTGCATTGGCCATCTGATCTAACTTCTGGAGACAGTCAAAATGATCCTTAGAATTCTTCCTTACCTCTTTCCTCTGCCGAGATACATGCGTTCATCTACAGCTGCATACAGCACTTGGGAGACAATTCGAATAGAAGCAAAACATTCTTGGGGTAAAACCTAAAGGGAAAAGTGTAGCACCACATTGCATTGGCCATCTGATCTAACTTCTGGAGACAGTCAAAATGATCCTTAGAATTCTTCCCTACCTCTTTCCTCGGCCGAGATACATGCATTCATCTACAGCTGCATACAGCACTTGTGAGACAATTCGAATAGAAGCAAACCATTCTTGGGGTAAAACCTAAAGGGAAAAGCCTAGCACCACATTGCATTGGCCATCTGATCTACCTTCTGGAGACAGTCAAAATGATCCTTAGAATTCTTCCCTACCTCTTTCCTCTGCCGAGATACATGCATTCATCTACAGCTGCATACAGTACTTCTGAGACAACTCGAATAGAAGCAAACCATTCTAGGGGTAAAACCTAACAGGAAAAGCCTAGCACCACATTGCATTGGCCATCTGATCTAACTTCTGGAGGCAGTCAAAATGCTCCTTAGAATTCTTCCCTACCTCATTCCTCGGCCGAGATACATGCATTCATCTACAGCTGCATTCAGAATTTCTGAGACAATACGAATAGAAGCAAAACAATCTTGGGGTGAAACGTAAAGGGAAAAGCCTAGCACCACATTGCATTGGCCATCTGATCTAACTTCTGGAGACAGTCAAAATGCTCCTTAGAATTCTTCCCTACCTCTTTCCTCTGCCGAGATACATGCATTCATCTACATCTGCATACAGCACTTGGGAGACAATTCGAATAGAAGCAAAACATTCTTGGGGTGAAACGTAAAGGGAAAAGCCTAGCACCACATTGCATTGGCCATCTGATCTACTTCTGGAGACAGTCAAAATGATCCTTAGAATTCTTCCCTACCTCTTTCCTCTGCCGAGATACATGCATTCATCTACAGCTGCATACAGCACTTCTGAGACAATTCGAATAGAAGCAAAACATTCTTGGGGTAAAACCAAACAGGAAAAGCCTAGCACCACATTGCATTGGCCATCTGATCTAACTTCTGGAGACAGTCAAAATGCTCCTCAGAATTCTTCCCTACCTCTTTCCTCTGCCGAGATACATGCATTAATATACAGCTGCATACAGCACTTGGAAGACAATTCGAATAGAAGCAAAACATTCTAGGGGTGAAACGTAAAGGGAAAAGCCTAGCACCACATTGCATTGGCCATCTGATCTCAAATCTGGAGGCAGTCAAAATGCTCCATTGAATTCTTCCCTACCTGTTTCCTCTGCCGAGATACATGCATTCATCTACAGTAGCATACAGCACTTGGGAGACAATTCGAATTGAAGCAAAACATTCTTGGGGTAAAACCTAAAGGGAAAAGCCTAGCACCACATTGCATTGGCCATCTGATCTAACTTCTGGAGGCAGTCAAAATGATCCTTAGAATTCTTCCCTACCTCTTTCCTCGGCCGAGATACATGCATTCGTCTACAGCTGAATACAGCGCTTCGGAGACAATTAGAATAGAAGCAAAACATTCTTGGGGTAAAACCTAAAGGGAAAAGCCTAGCACCACATTGCATTGGCCATCTGATCTCACTTCTGGAGACAGTCAAAATGATCCTTAGAATTCTTCCCTACCTCTTTCCTCGGCCGAGATACATGCATTCATCTACAGCTGCATACAGCACTTGTGAGACAATTCGAATAGAAGCAAAACATTCTTGGGGTAAAACCTAAAGGGAAAAGCCTAGCACCACATTGCATAGGCCATCTGATCTAACTTCTGGACACAGTCAAAATGCTCCTTAGAATTCTTCCCTACCTCTTTCCTCTGCCGAGATACATGCATTCATCTATAGCTGCATACAGCACTTCTGAGACAATTCGAATAGAAGCAAACCATTCTTGGGGTAAAACCTAACAGGAAAAGCCTAGCACCACATTGCATTGGCCATCTGATCTCACTTCCGGAGGCAGTCAAGATGATCCTTAGAATTCTTCCCTACCTCTTTCCTCTGCCGAGATACATGCATTCGTCTACAGCTGAATACAGTGCTTCGGAGAAAATTCGAATAGAAGCAAAACATTCTTGGGGTAAAACCTAAAGGGAAAAGCCTAGCACCACATTGCATTGGCCATCTGATCTAACTTCTGGAGGCAGTCAAAATGCTCCTTAGAATTCTTCCCTACCTCTTTCCTCGGCCGAGATACATGCATTCATCTACAGCTGCATACAGCACTTCTGAGACAATTCGAATAGAAGCAAAACATTCTTGGGGCAAAACCTAAAGGGAAAAGCCTAGCACCACATTGCATTGGCCATCTGATCTAACTTCTGGAGACAGTCAAAATGCTCCTTAGAATTCTTCCCTACCTCTTTCCTCTGCCGAGATACATGCATTCATCTACAGCTCCATACAGCACTTCTGAGACAATTCGAATAGAAGCAAAACATTCTTGGGGTAAAACCTAAAGGGAAAAGCCTAGCACCACATTGCATTGGCCATCTGATCTAACTTCTGGAGACAGTCAAAATGATCCTTAGAATTCTTCCCTACCTCTTTCCTCTGCCGAGATACATGCATTCATCTACAGCTGCATACAGCACTTGGAAGACAATTCGAATAGAAGCAAAACATTCTTGGGGTGAAACGTAAAGGGAAAAGCCTAGCACCACATTGCATTGGCCATCTGATCTAACTTCTGGAGACAGTCAAAATGCTCCTTAGAATTCTTCCCTACCTCATTCCTCGGCCGAGATACATGCATTAATCTGCAACTGCATACAGCACTTGGGAGACAATTCGAATAGAAGCAAAACATTCTTGGGGTGAAACGTAAAGGGAAAAGCCTAGCACCACATTGCACTGGCCATCAGATCTAACTTCTGGAGACAGTCAAAATGCTCCTTAGAATTCTTCCCTACCTCTTTCTGCGGCCGGGATACATGCATTCATCTACAGCTGCACGCAGCACTTGTGAGACAATTCGAATAGAAGCAAAACATTCTTGGGGTAAAACCTAAAGGGAAAAGCCTAGCACCACATTGCATTGGCCATCTGATCTAACTTCTGGAGACAGTCAAAATGCTCCTTAGAATTCTTCCCTACCTCTTTCCTCGGCCAAGATACATGCATTCATCTACAGCTGCATACAGCACTTGGGAGACTATTTGAATAGAAGCAAACCATTCTTGGGGTAAAACCTAAAGGGAAAAGCCTAGCACCACATTGCATTGGCCATCTGATCTAACTTCTGGAGACAGTCAAAATGCTCCTTAGAATTCTTCCCTACCTCTTTCCTTTGCCGAGATACATGCATTAATATACAGCTGCATACAGTACTTGGGAGACAATTCGAATAGAGGCAAACCATTCTTGGGGTAAAACCTAAAGGGAAAAGCCTAGCACCACATTGCATTGGCCATCTGATCTAACTTCTGGAGGCAGTCAAGATGATCCTTAGAATTCTTCCATACCTCTTTCCTCAGCCGAGATACATGCATTCGTCTACAGCTGAATACAGTGCTTTGGAGAAAATTCGAATAGAAGCAAAACATTCTTGGGGTAAAACCTAAAGGGAAAAGCCTAGCACCACATTGCATTGGCCATCTGATCTAACTTCTGGAGACAGTCAAAATGCTCCTAAGAATTCTTCCCTACCTCTTTCCTCTGCCGAGATACATGCATTCATCTACAGCTGCATACAGCACTTATGAGACAATTCGAATAGAAGCAAACCATTCTTGGGGTAAAACCAAACAGGAAAAGCCTAGCACCACATTGCATTGGCCATCTGATCTAACTTCTGGAGACAGTCAAAATGCTCCTCAGAATTCTTCCCTACCTCTTTCCTCTGCCGAGATACATGCATTAATATACAGCTGCATACAGCACTTGGAAGACAATTCGAATAGAAGCAAAACATTCTTGGGGTGAAACGTAAAGGGAAAAGCCTAGCACCACATTGCATTGGCCATCTGATCTAACTTCTGGAGACAGTCAAAATGCTCCTTAGAATTCTTCCCTACCTCATTCCTCGGCCGAGATACATGCATTAATCTGCAACTGCATACAGCACTTGGGAGACAATTCGAATAGAAGCAAAACATTCTTGGGGTGAAACGTAAAGGGAAAAGCCTAGCACCACATTGCACTGGCCATCAGATCTAACTTCTGGAGACAGTCAAAATGCTCCTTAGAATTCTTCCCTACCTCTTTCTGCGGCCGGGATACATGCATTCATCTACAGCTGCACGCAGCACTTGTGAGACAATTCGAATAGAAGCAAAACATTCTTGGGGTAAAACCTAAAGGGAAAAGCCTAGCACCACATTGCATTGGCCATCTGATCCAACTTCTGGAGACAGTCAAAATGCTCCTTAGAATTCTTCCCTACCTCTTTCCTCGGCCAAGATACATGCATTCATCTACAGCTGCATACAGCACTTGGGAGACAATTTGAATAGAAGCAAACCATTCTTGGGGTAAAACCTAAAGGGAAAAGTGTAGCACCACATTGCATTGGCCATCTGATCTAACTTCTGGAGACAGTCAAAATGATCCTTAGAATTCTTCCCTACCTCTTTCCTCGGCCTAGATACATGCATTCATCTACAGCTGCATACAGCACTTGTGAGACAATTCGAATAGAAGCAAACCATTCTTGGGGTAAAACCTAAAGGGAAAAGCCTAGCACCACATTGCATTGGCCATCTGATCTACCTTCTGGAGACAGTCAAAATGCTCCTTAGAATTCTTCCCTACCTCTTTCCTTTGCCGAGATACATGCATTAATATACAGCTGCATACAGCACTTGGGAGACAATTCGAATAGAGGCAAACCATTCTTGGGGTAAAACCTAAAGGGAAAAGCCTAGCACCACATTGCATTGGCCATCTGATCTAACTTCTGGAGGCAGTCAAGATGATCCTTAGAATTCTTCCATACCTCTTTCCTCAGCCGAGATACATGCATTCGTCTACAGCTGAATACAGTGCTTCGGAGAAAATTCGAATAGAAGCAAAACATTCTTGGGGTAAAACCTAAAGGGAAAAGCCTAGCACCACATTGCATTGGCCATCTGATCTAACTTCTGGAGACAGTCAAAATGCTCCTAAGAATTCTTCCCTACCTCTTTCCTCTGCCGAGATACATGCATTCATCTACAGCTGCATACAGCACTTCTGAGACAATTCGAATAGAAGCAAACCATTCTTGGGGTAAAACCTAACAGGAAAAGCCTAGCACCACATTGCATTGGCCATCTGATCTAACTTCTCGAGACACACAAAATGCTCCTTAGAATTCTTCCCTACCTCTTTCCTCTGCCTAGATACATGCGTTCATCTACAGCTGCATACAGCACTTGGGAGACAATTCGAATAGAAGCAAACCATTCTTGGGGTAAAACCTAAAGGGAAAAGCCTAGCACCACATTGCATTGGCCATCTGATCTAACTTCTGGAGGCAGTCAAAATGATCCTTAGAATTCTTCCCTACCTCTTTCCTCTGCCGAGATACATGCATTCATCTACAGCTGAATACAGCGCTTCGGAGACAATTAGAATAGAAGCAAAACATTCTTGGGGTAAAACCTAAAGGGAAAAGCCTAGCACCACATTGCATAGGCCATCTGATCTAACTTCTGGAGACAGTCAAAATGATCCTTAGAATTCTTCCCTACCTCTTTCCTCTGCCGAGATACATGCATTCATCTACAGCTGCATACAGTACTTCTGAGACAACTCGAATAGAAGCAAAACATTCTTGGGGTAAAACCTAACAGGAAAAGCCTAGCACCACATTGCATTGGCCATCTGATCTAACTTCTGGAGAGAGTCAAAATGCTCCTTAGAATTCTTCCCTACCTCATTCCTCGGCCGAGATACATACATTCATCTGCAGCTGCATACAGCACTTGGGAGACAATTCGAATAGAAGCAAAACATTCTTGGGGTGAAACGTAAAGGGAAAAGCCTAGCACCACATTGCACTGGCCATCTGATCTAACTTCTGGAGGCAGTCAAGATGATCCTTAGAATTCTTCCCTACCTCTTTCCTCTGCCGAGATACATGCATTCGTCTACAGCTGAATACAGTGCTTCGGAGACAATTAGAATAGAAGCAAAACATTCTTGGGGTAAAACCTAACAGGAAAAGCCTAGCACCACATTGCATTGGCCATCTGATCTAACTTCTGGAGAGAGTCAAAATGCTCCTTAGAATTCTTCCCTACCTCATTCCTCGGCCGAGATACATACATTCATCTGCAGCTGCATACAGCACTTGGGAGACAATTCGAATAGAAGCAAAACACTCTTGGGGTAAAACCTAAAGGGAAAAGCCTAGCACCACATTGCATTGGCCATCTGATCTAACTTCTGGAGGCAGTCAAGATGATCCTTAGAATTCTTCCCTACCTCTTTCCTCTGCCGAGATACATGCATTCGTCTACAGCTGAATACAGTGCTTCGGAGACAATTAGAATAGAAGCAAAACATTCTTGGGGTAAAACCTAAAGGGAAAAGCCTAGCACCACATTGCATTGGCCATCTGATCTAACTTCTGGAGGCAGTCAAGATGATCCTTAGAATTCTTCCCTACCTCTTTCCTCTGCCGAGATACATGCATTCGTCTACAGCTGAATACAGTGCTTCGGAGACAATTCGAATAGAAGCAAAACATTCTTGGGGTAAAACCTAAAGGGAAAAGCCTAGCACCACATTGCATTGGCCATCTGATCTAACTTCTGGAGGCAGTCAAAATGATCCTTAGAATTCTTCCCTACCTCTTTCCTCTGCCGAGATACATGCATTCATCTACAGCTGAATACAGCGCTTCGGAGACAATTAGAATAGAAGCAAAACATTCTTGGGGTAAAACCTAAAGGGAAAAGCCTAGCACCACATTGCATTGGCCATCTGATCTAACTTCTGGAGACAGTCAAGATGATCCTTAGAATTCTTCCCTACCTCTTTCCTCTGCCGAGATACATGCATTCGTCTACAGCTGAATACAGTTCTTCGGAGAAAATTCGAATAGAAGCAAAACATTCTTGGGGTAAAACCTATAGGGAAAAGCCTAGCACCACATTGCACTGGCCATCTGATCTAACTTCTGGAGACAGTCAAAATGCTCCTTAGAATTCTTCCCTACCTCTTTCCTCTGCCGAGATACATGCATTCATCTACAGCTGCATACAGCACTTCTGAGACAATTCGAATAGAAGCAAAACATTCTTGGGGTAAAACCTAAAGGGAAAAGCCTAGCACCACATTGCATTGGCCATCTGATCTAACTTCTGGAGACAGTCAAAATGATCCTTAGAATTCTTCCCTACCTCTTTCCTCTGCCGAGATACATGCATTCATCTACAGCTGCATACAGCACTTGGGAGACAATTCGAATAGAAGCAAACCATTCTTGAGGTAAAACCTAACAGGAAAAGCCTAGCACCACATTGCATTGGCCATCTGATCTAACTTCTGGAGACAGTCAAAATGCTCCTTAGAATTCTTCCCTACCTCTTTCCTCGGCCGAGATACATGCATTCGTCTACAGCTGCATACAGCACTTCTGAGACAATTCGAATAGAAGCAAAACATTCTTGCGGTAAAACCTAACAGGAAAAGCCTAGCACCACATTGCATTGGCCATCTGATCTAACTTCTGGAGACAGTCAAAATGATCCTTAGAATTCTTCCTTACCTCTTTCCTCTGCCGAGATACATGCGTTCATCTACAGCTGCATACAGCACTTGGGAGACAATTCGAATAGAAGCAAAACATTCTTGGGGTAAAACCTAAAGGGAAAAGTGTAGCACCACATTGCATTGGCCATCTGATCTAACTTCTGGAGACAGTCAAAATGATCCTTAGAATTCTTCCCTACCTCTTTCCTCGGCCGAGATACATGCATTCATCTACAGCTGCATACAGCACTTGTGAGACAATTCGAATAGAAGCAAACCATTCTTGGGGTAAAACCTAAAGGGAAAAGCCTAGCACCACATTGCATTGGCCATCTGATCTACCTTCTGGAGACAGTCAAAATGCTCCTTAGAATTCTTCCCTACCTCTTTCCTCTGCCGAGATACATGCATTAATATACAGCTGCATACATCACTTGGGAGACAATTCGAATAGAAGCAAACCATTCTTGGGGTAAAACCTAAAGGGAAAAGCCTAGCACCACATTGCATTGGCCATCTGATCTAACTTCTGGAGGCAGTCAAGATGATCCTTAGAATTCTTCCCTACCTCTTTCCTCTGCCGAGATACATGCATTCGTCTACAGCTGAATACAGTGCTTCGGAGAAAATTCGAATAGAAGCAAAATATTCTTAGGGTAAAACATAAAGGGAAAAGCCTAGCACCACATTGCATTGGCCATCTGATCTAACTTCTGGAGGCAGTCAAAATGATCCTTAGAATTCTTCCCTACCTCTTTCCTCTGCCGAGATACATGCATTCATCTACAGCTGAATACAGCGCTTCGGAGACAATTAGAATAGAAGCAAAACATTCTTGGGGTAAAACCTAAAGGGAAAAGCCTACCACCACATTGCATAGGCCATCTGATCTAACTTCTGGAGACAGTCAAAATGATCCTTAGAATTCTTCCCTACCTCTTTCCTCTGCCGAGATACATGCATTCATCTACAGCTGCATACAGTACTTCTGAGACAACTCGAATAGAAGCAAAACATTCTTGGGGTAAAACCTAACAGGAAAAGCCTAGCACCACATTGCATTGGCCATCTGATCTAACTTCTGGAGAGAGTCAAAATGCTCCTTAGAATTCTTCCCTACCTCATTCCTCGGCCGAGATCCATACATTCATCTGCAGCTGCATACAGCATTTGGGAGACAATTCGAATAGAAGCAAAACATTCTTGGGGTGAAACGTAAAGGGAAAACCCTAGCACCACATTGCATTGGCCATCTGATCTAACTTCTGGAGACAGTCAAAATGCTCCTTAGAATTCTTCCCTACCTCTTTCCTCTGCCGAGATACATGCATTCATCTACAGCTGCATACAGCACCTCTGAGACAATTCGAATAGAAGCAAAACATTCTTGGGGTAAAACCTAACAGGAAAAGCCTAGCACCACATTGCATTGGCCATCTGATCTAACTTCTGGAGACAGTCAAAATGATCCTTAGAATTCTTCCCTACCTCTTTCCTCGGCCAAGATACATGCATTCGTCTACAGCTGAATACAGTGCTTCGGAGAAAATTCGAATAGAAGCAAAACATTCTTGGGGTAAAACCTAAAGGGAAAAGGCTAGCACCACATTGCATTGGCCGTCTGATCTAACTTCTGGAGACAGTCAAAATGCTCCTTAGAATTCTTCCCTACCTCTTTCCTCTGCCGAGATACATGCATTCATCTACAGCTGCATACAGCACTTGGGAGACAATTAGAATATAAGCAAACCATTCTTGAGGTAAAACCTAACAGGAAAAGCCTAGCACCACATTGCATTGGCCATCTGATCTAACTTCTGGAGACAGTCAAAATGCTCCTTAGAATTCTTCCCTACCTCTTTCCTCTGCCGAGATACATGCATTAATATACAGCTGCATACAGCACTTGGAAGACAATTCGAATAGAAGCAAACCATTCTTGGGGTAAAACGTAAAGGGAAAAGCCTAGCACCACATTGCATTGGCCATCTGATCTAACTTCTGGAGGCAGTCAAAATGATCCTTAGAATTCTTCCCTACCTCTTTCCTCTGCCGAGATACATGCATTCGTCTACAGCTGAATACAGCGCTTCGGAGGCAATTAGAATAGAAGCAAAACATTTTTGGGGTAAAACCTAAAGGGAAAAGCCTAGCACCACATTGCATAGGCCATCTGATCTAACTTCTGGAGACAGTCAAAATGATCCTTAGAATTCTTCCCTACCTCTTTCCTCTGCCGAGATACATGCATTCATCTACAGCTGCATACAGTACTTCTGAGACAACTCGAATAGAAGCAAACCATTCTAGGGGTAAAACCTAACAGGAAAAGCCTAGCACCACATTGCATTGGCCATCTGATCTAACTTCTGGAGGCAGTCAAAATGCTCCTTAGAATTCTTTCCTACCTCATTCCTCGGCCGAGATACATGCATTCATCTACAGCTGCATTCAGAATTTCTGAGACAATACGAATAGAAGCAAAACAATCTTGGGGTGAAACGTAAAGGGAAAAGCCTAGCACCACATTGCATTGGCCATCTGATCTAACTTCTGGAGACAGTCAAAATGCTCCTTAGAATTCTTCCCTACCTCTTTCCTCTGCCGAGATACATGCATTCATCTACATCTGCATACAGCACTTGGGAGACAATTCGAATAGAAGCAAAACATTCTTGGGGTAAAACCTAACAGGAAAAGCCTAGGACCACATTGCATTGGCCATCTGATCTAACTTCTGGAGACAGTCAAAATGCTCCTTAGAATTCTTCCCTACCTCTTTCCTCGGCCAAGATACATGCATTCATCTACAGCTGCATACAGCACTTGGGAGACAATTCGAATAGAAGCAAAACATTCTTGGGGTGAAACGTAAAGGGAAAAGCCTAGCACCACATTGCATTGGCCATCTGATCTACTTCTGGAGACAGTCAAAATGATCCTTAGAATTCTTCCCTACCTCTTTCCACTGCCGAGATTCATGCATTCGTCTACAGCTGCTTACAGCACTTGGGAGACAATTCGAATAGAAGCAAAACATTCTTGGGGTAAAACCTAAAGGGAAAAGCCTAGCACCACATTGCATTGGCCATCTGATCTAACTTCTGGAGACAGTCAAAATGCTCCTTAGAATTCTTCCCTACCTCCTTCCTCGGCCGAGATACATGCATTCATCTACAGCTGCATACAGTACATCTGGGACAATCCGAATAGAAGCAAAACATTCTTGGGGTAAAACCTAAAGGGAAAAGCCTAGCACCACATTGAATTGGCCATCTGACCTAACTTCTGGAGACAGTCAAAATGCTCCATTGAATTCTTCCCTACCTCTTTCCTCGGCCGAGATACATGCATTCATCGACAGCAGCATACAGCACTTGGGAGACAATACGAATAGAAGCAAAACATTCTTGGGGTAAAACCTAAAGGGAAAAGCCTAGCACCACATTGCATTGACCATCTGATCTAACTTCTGGAGACAGTCAAAATGCTCCTTAGAATTCTTCCCTACCTCTTTCCTCTGCGAGATACATGCATTAATATACTGATGCATACAGCACTTGGGAGACAATTCGAATAGAAGCAAACCATTCTTGGGGTAAAACCTAAAGGGAAAAGCCTAGCACCACATTGCATTGGCCATCTGATCTAACTTCTGGAGGCAGTCAAAATGATCCTTAGAATTCTTCCCTACCTCTTTCCTCTGCCGAGATACATGCATTCGTCTACAGCTGAATACAGTGCTTCGGAGAAAAGTCGAAGAGAAGCAAAACATTCTTGGGGTAAAACCTAAAGGGAAAAGCCTAGCACCACATTGCATTGGCCATCTGATCTAACTTCTGGAGACAGTCAAAATGCTCCTTAGAATTCTTCCCTACCTCTTTCCTCTGCCGAGATACATGCATTCGTGTACAGCTGCATACAGCACTTGTGAGACAATTCGAATAGAAGCAAAACATTCTTGCGGTAAAACCTAACAGGAAAAGCCTAGCACCACATTGCATTGGCCATCTGATCTAACTTCTGGAGACAGTCAAAATGCTCCTTAGAATTCTTCCCTACCTCTTTCCTCGGCCAAGATACATGCATTCATCTACAGCTGAATACAGCGCTTCGGAGACAATTAGAATAGAAGCAAAACATTCTTCGGGTAAAACCTAAAGGGAAAAGCCTACCACCACATTGCATAGGCCATCTGATCTAACTTCTGGAGACAGTCAAAATGATCCTTAGAATTCTTCCCTACCTCTTTCCTCTGCCGAGATACATGCATTCATCTACAGCTGCATACAGTACTTCTGAGACAACTCGAATAGAAGCAAAACATTCTTGGGGTAAAACCTAACAGGAAAAGCCTAGCACCACATTGCATTGGCCATCTGATCTAACTTCTGGAGAGAGTCAAAATGCTCCTTAGAATTCTTCCCTACCTCATTCCTCGGCCGAGATACATACATTCATCTGCAGCTGCATACAGCATTTGGGAGACAATTCGAATAGAAGCAAAACATTCTTGGGGTGAAACGTAAAGGGAAAACCCTAGCACCACATTGCATTGGCCATCTGATCTAACTTCTGGAGACAGTCAAAATGCTCCTTAGAATTCTTCCCTACCTCTTTCCTCTGCCGAGATACATGCATTCATCTACAGCTGCATACAGCACCTCTGAGACAATTCGAATAGAAGCAAAACATTCTTGGGGTAAAACCTAACAGGAAAAGCCTAGCACCACATTGCATTGGCCATCTGATCTAACTTCTGGAGACAGTCAAAATGATCCTTAGAATTCTTCCCTACCTCTTTCCTCGGCCAAGATACATGCATTCGTCTACAGCTGAATACAGTGCTTCGGAGAAAATTCGAATAGAAGCAAAACATTCTTGGGGTAAAACCTAAAGGGAAAAGGCTAGCACCACATTGCATTGGCCGTCTGATCTAACTTCTGGAGACAGTCAAAATGCTCCTTAGAATTCTTCCCTACCTCTTTCCTCGGCCGAGATACATGCATTCATCGACAGCAGCATACAGCACTTGGGAGACAATACGAATAGAAGCAAAACATTCTTGGGGTAAAACCTAAAGGGAAAAGCCTAGCACCACATTGCATTGACCATCTGATCTAACTTCTGGAGACAGTCAAAATGCTCCTTAGAATTCTTCCCTACCTCTTTCCTCTGCCGAGATACATGCATTCATCTACAGCTGCATACAGCACCTCTGAGACAATTCGAATAGAAGCAAAACATTCTTGGGGTAAAACCTAACAGGAAAAGCCTAGCACCACATTGCATTGGCCATCTGATCTACTTCTGGAGACAGTCAAAATGATCCTTAGAATTCTTCCCTACCTCTTTCCACTGCCGAGATTCATGCATTCGTCTACAGCTGCTTACAGCACTTGGGAGACAATTCGAATAGAAGCAAAACATTCTTGGGGTAAAACCTAAAGGGAAAAGCCTAGCACCACATTGCATTGGCCATCTGATCTAACTTCTGGAGACAGTCAAAATGCTCCTTAGAATTCTTCCCTACCTCCTTCCTCGGCCGAGATACATGCATTCATCTACAGCTGCATACAGTACATCTGGGACAATCCGAATAGAAGCAAAACATTCTTGGGGTAAAACCTAAAGGGAAAAGCCTAGCACCACATTGAATTGGCCATCTGACCTAACTTCTGGAGACAGTCAAAATGCTCCATTGAATTCTTCCCTACCTCTTTCCTCGGCCGAGATACATGCATTCATCGACAGCAGCATACAGCACTTGGGAGACAATACGAATAGAAGCAAAACATTCTTGGGGTAAAACCTAAAGGGAAAAGCCTAGCACCACATTGCATTGACCATCTGATCTAACTTCTGGAGACAGTCAAAATGCTCCTTAGAATTCTTCCCTACCTCTTTCCTCTGCGAGATACATGCATTAATATACTGATGCATACAGCACTTGGGAGACAATTCGAATAGAAGCAAACCATTCTTGGGGTAAAACCTAAAGGGAAAAGCCTAGCACCACATTGCATTGGCCATCTGATCTAACTTCTGGAGGCAGTCAAAATGATCCTTAGAATTCTTCCCTACCTCTTTCCTCTGCCGAGATACATGCATTCGTCTACAGCTGAATACAGTGCTTCGGAGAAAAGTCGAAGAGAAGCAAAACATTCTTGGGGTAAAACCTAAAGGGAAAAGCCTAGCACCACATTGCATTGGCCATCTGATCTAACTTCTGGAGACAGTCAAAATGCTCCTTAGAATTCTTCCCTACCTCTTTCCTCTGCCGAGATACATGCATTCGTGTACAGCTGCATACAGCACTTGTGAGACAATTCGAATAGAAGCAAAACATTCTTGCGGTAAAACCTAACAGGAAAAGCCTAGCACCACATTGCATTGGCCATCTGATCTAACTTCTGGAGACAGTCAAAATGCTCCTTAGAATTCTTCCCTACCTCTTTCCTCGGCCAAGATACATGCATTCATCTACAGCTGAATACAGCGCTTAGGAGACAATTAGAATAGAAGCAAAACATTCTTCGGGTAAAACCTAAAGGGAAAAGCCTACCACCACATTGCATAGGCCATCTGATCTAACTTCTGGAGACAGTCAAAATGATCCTTAGAATTCTTCCCTACCTCTTTCCTCTGCCGAGATACATGCATTCATCTACAGCTGCATACAGTACTTCTGAGACAACTCGAATAGAAGCAAAACATTCTTGGGGTAAAACCTAACAGGAAAAGCCTAGCACCACATTGCATTGGCCATCTGATCTAACTTCTGGAGAGAGTCAAAATGCTCCTTAGAATTCTTCCCTACCTCATTCCTCGGCCGAGATACATACATTCATCTGCAGCTGCATACAGCATTTGGGAGACAATTCGAATAGAAGCAAAACATTCTTGGGGTGAAACGTAAAGGGAAAACCCTAGCACCACATTGCATTGGCCATCTGATCTAACTTCTGGAGACAGTCAAAATGCTCCTTAGAATTCTTCCCTACCTCTTTCCTCTGCCGAGATACATGCATTCATCTACAGCTGCATACAGCACCTCTGAGACAATTCGAATAGAAGCAAAACATTCTTGGGGTAAAACCTAACAGGAAAAGCCTAGCACCACATTGCATTGGCCATCTGATCTAACTTCTGGAGACAGTCAAAATGATCCTTAGAATTCTTCCCTACCTCTTTCCTCGGCCAAGATACATGCATTCGTCTACAGCTGAATACAGTGCTTCGGAGAAAATTCGAATAGAAGCAAAACATTCTTGGGGTAAAACCTAAAGGGAAAAGGCTAGCACCACATTGCATTGGCCGTCTGATCTAACTTCTGGAGACAGTCAAAATGCTCCTTAGAATTCTTCCCTACCTCTTTCCTCGGCCGAGATACATGCATTCATCGACAGCAGCATACAGCACTTGGGAGACAATACGAATAGAAGCAAAACATTCTTGGGGTAAAACCTAAAGGGAAAAGCCTAGCACCACATTGCATTGACCATCTGATCTAACTTCTGGAGACAGTCAAAATGCTCCTTAGAATTCTTCCCTACCTCTTTCCTCTGCCGAGATACATGCATTCATCTACAGCTGCATACAGCACCTCTGAGACAATTCGAATAGAAGCAAAACATTCTTGGGGTAAAACCTAACAGGAAAAGCCTAGCACCACATTGCATTGGCCATCTGATCTACTTCTGGAGACAGTCAAAATGATCCTTAGAATTCTTCCCTACCTCTTTCCACTGCCGAGATTCATGCATTCGTCTACAGCTGCTTACAGCACTTGGGAGACAATTCGAATAGAAGCAAAACATTCTTGGGGTAAAACCTAAAGGGAAAAGCCTAGCACCACATTGCATTGGCCATCTGATCTAACTTCTGGAGACAGTCAAAATGCTCCTTAGAATTCTTCCCTACCTCCTTCCTCGGCCGAGATACATGCATTCATCTACAGCTGCATACAGTACATCTGGGACAATCCGAATAGAAGCAAAACATTCTTGGGGTAAAACCTAAAGGGAAAAGCCTAGCACCACATTGAATTGGCCATCTGACCTAACTTCTGGAGACAGTCAAAATGCTCCATTGAATTCTTCCCTACCTCTTTCCTCGGCCGAGATACATGCATTCATCGACAGCAGCATACAGCACTTGGGAGACAATACGAATAGAAGCAAAACATTCTTGGGGTAAAACCTAAAGGGAAAAGCCTAGCACCACATTGCATTGACCATCTGATCTAACTTCTGGAGACAGTCAAAATGCTCCTTAGAATTCTTCCCTACCTCTTTCCTCTGCGAGATACATGCATTAATATACTGATGCATACAGCACTTGGGAGACAATTCGAATAGAAGCAAACCATTCTTGGGGTAAAACCTAAAGGGAAAAGCCTAGCACCACATTGCATTGGCCATCTGATCTAACTTCTGGAGGCAGTCAAAATGATCCTTAGAATTCTTCCCTACCTCTTTCCTCGGCCAAGATACATGCATTCATCTACAGCTGAATACAGCGCTTCGGAGACAATTAGAATAGAAGCAAAACATTCTTCGGGTAAAACCTAAAGGGAAAAGCCTACCACCACATTGCATAGGCCATCTGATCTAACTTCTGGAGACAGTCAAAATGATCCTTAGAATTCTTCCCTACCTCTTTCCTCTGCCGAGATACATGCATTCATCTACAGCTGCATACAGTACTTCTGAGACAACTCGAATAGAAGCAAAACATTCTTGGGGTAAAACCTAACAGGAAAAGCCTAGCACCACATTGCATTGGCCATCTGATCTAACTTCTGGAGAGAGTCAAAATGCTCCTTAGAATTCTTCCCTACCTCATTCCTCGGCCGAGATACATACATTCATCTGCAGCTGCATACAGCATTTGGGAGACAATTCGAATAGAAGCAAAACATTCTTGGGGTGAAACGTAAAGGGAAAACCCTAGCACCACATTGCATTGGCCATCTGATCTAACTTCTGGAGACAGTCAAAATGCTCCTTAGAATTCTTCCCTACCTCTTTCCTCTGCCGAGATACATGCATTCATCTACAGCTGCATACAGCACCTCTGAGACAATTCGAATAGAAGCAAAACATTCTTGGGGTAAAACCTAACAGGAAAAGCCTAGCACCACATTGCATTGGCCATCTGATCTAACTTCTGGAGACAGTCAAAATGATCCTTAGAATTCTTCCCTACCTCTTTCCTCGGCCAAGATACATGCATTCGTCTACAGCTGAATACAGTGCTTCGGAGAAAATTCGAATAGAAGCAAAACATTCTTGGGGTAAAACCTAAAGGGAAAAGGCTAGCACCACATTGCATTGGCCGTCTGATCTAACTTCTGGAGACAGTCAAAATGCTCCTTAGAATTCTTCCCTACCTCTTTCCTCGGCCGAGATACATGCATTCATCGACAGCAGCATACAGCACTTGGGAGACAATACGAATAGAAGCAAAACATTCTTGGGGTAAAACCTAAAGGGAAAAGCCTAGCACCACATTGCATTGACCATCTGATCTAACTTCTGGAGACAGTCAAAATGCTCCTTAGAATTCTTCCCTACCTCTTTCCACTGCCGAGATTCATGCATTCGTCTACAGCTGCTTACAGCACTTGGGAGACAATTCGAATAGAAGCAAAACATTCTTGGGGTAAAACCTAAAGGGAAAAGCCTAGCACCACATTGCATTGGCCATCTGATCTAACTTCTGGAGACAGTCAAAATGCTCCTTAGAATTCTTCCCTACCTCCTTCCTCGGCCGAGATACATGCATTCATCTACAGCTGCATACAGTACATCTGGGACAATCCGAATAGAAGCAAAACATTCTTGGGGTAAAACCTAAAGGGAAAAGCCTAGCACCACATTGAATTGGCCATCTGACCTAACTTCTGGAGACAGTCAAAATGCTCCATTGAATTCTTCCCTACCTCTTTCCTCGGCCGAGATACATGCATTCATCGACAGCATCATGCAGCACTTGGAAGACAATTCGAATAGAAGCAAAACATTCTTGCGGTAAAACCTAACAGGAAAAGCCTAGCACCACATTGCATTGGCCATCTGATCTAACTTCTGGAGACAGTCAAAATGCTCCTTAGAATTCTTCCCTACCTCTTTCCTCGGCCAAGATACATGCATTCCTCTACAGCTGAATACAGCGCTTCGGAGACAATTAGAATAGAAGCAAAACATTCTTGGGGTAAAACCTAAAGGGAAAAGCCTACCACCACATTGCATAGGCCATCTGATCTAACTTCTGGAGACAGTCAAAATGATCCTTAGAATTCTTCCCTACCTCTTTCCTCTGCCGAGATACATGCATTCATCTACAGCTGCATACAGTACTTCTGAGACAACTCGAATAGAAGCAAAACATTCTTGGGGTAAAACCTAACAGGAAAAGCCTAGCACCACATTGCATTGGCCATCTGATCTAACTTCTGGAGAGAGTCAAAATGCTCCTTAGAATTCTTCCCTACCTCATTCCTCGGCCGAGATACATACATTCATCTGCAGCTGCATACAGCATTTGGGAGACAATTCGAATAGAAGCAAAACATTCTTGGGGTGAAACGTAAAGGGAAAACCCTAGCACCACATTGCATTGGCCATCTGATCTAACTTCTGGAGACAGTCACAATGCTCCTTAGAATTCTTCCCTACCTCTTTCCTCTGCCGAGATACATGCATTCATCTACAGCTGCATACAGCACCTCTGAGACAATTCGAATAGAAGCAAAACATTCTTGGGGTAAAACCTAAAGGGAAAAGGCTAGCACCACATTGCATTGGCCGTCTGATCTAACTTCTGGAGACAGTCAAAATGCTCCTTAGAATTCTTCCCTACCTCTTTCCTCTGCCGAGATACATGCATTAATATACAGCTGCATACAGCACTTGGAAGACAATTCGAATAGAAGCAAACCATTCTTGGGGTAAAACGTAAAGGGAAAAGCCTAGCACCACATTGCATTGGCCATCTGATCTAACTTCTGGAGGCAGTCAAAATGATCCTTAGAATTCTTCCCTACCTCTTTCCTCTGCCGAGATACATGCATTCATCTACAGCTGCATACAGTACTTCTGAGACAACTCGAATAGAAGCAAACCATTCTAGGGGTAAAACCTAACAGGAAAAGCCTAGCACCACATTGCATTGGCCATCTGATCTAACTTCTGGAGGCAGTCAAAATGCTCCTTAGAATTCTTCCCTACCTCATTCCTCGGCCGAGATACATGCATTCATCTACAGCTGCATTCAGAATTTCTGAGACAATACGAATAGAAGCAAAACAATCTTGGGGTGAAACGTAAAGGGAAAAGCCTAGCACCACATTGCATTGGCCATCTGATCTAACTTCTGGAGACAGTCAAAATGCTCCTTAGAATTCTTCCCTACCTCTTTCCTCTGCCGAGATACATGCATTCATCTACATCTGCATACAGCACTTGGGAGACAATTCGAATAGAAGCAAAACATTCTTGGGGTAAAACCTAACAGGAAAAGCCTAGGACCACATTGCATTGGCCATCTGATCTAACTTCTGGAGACAGTCAAAATGCTCCTTAGAATTCTTCCCTACCTCTTTCCTCGGCCAAGATACATGCATTCATCTACAGCTGCATACAGCACTTGGGAGACAATTCGAATAGAAGCAAAACATTCTTGGGGTGAAACGTAAAGGGAAAAGCCTAGCACCACATTGCATTGGCCATCTGATCTACTTCTGGAGACAGTCAAAATGATCCTTAGAATTCTTCCCTACCTCTTTCCACTGCCGAGATTCATGCATTCGTCTACAGCTGCTTACAGCACTTGGGAGACAATTCGAATAGAAGCAAAACATTCTTGGGGTAAAACCTAAAGGGAAAAGCCTAGCACCACATTGCATTGGCCATCTGATCTAACTTCTGGAGACAGTCAAAATGCTCCTTAGAATTCTTCCCTACCTCCTTCCTCGGCCGAGATACATGCATTCATCTACAGCTGCATACAGTACATCTGGGACAATCCGAATAGAAGCAAAACATTCTTGGGGTAAAACCTAAAGGGAAAAGCCTAGCACCACATTGAATTGGCCATCTGACCTAACTTCTGGAGACAGTCAAAATGCTCCATTGAATTCTTCCCTACCTCTTTCCTCGGCCGAGATACATGCATTCATCGACAGCAGCATACAGCACTTGGGAGACAATACGAATAGAAGCAAAACATTCTTGGGGTAAAACCTAAAGGGAAAAGCCTAGCACCACATTGCATTGACCATCTGATCTAACTTCTGGAGACAGTCAAAATGCTCCTTAGAATTCTTCCCTACCTCTTTCCTCTGCGAGATACATGCATTAATATACTGATGCATACAGCACTTGGGAGACAATTCGAATAGAAGCAAACCATTCTTGGGGTAAAACCTAAAGGGAAAAGCCTAGCACCACATTGCATTGGCCATCTGATCTAACTTCTGGAGGCAGTCAAAATGATCCTTAGAATTCTTCCCTACCTCTTTCCTCTGCCGAGATACATGCATTCGTCTACAGCTGAATACAGTGCTTCGGAGAAAAGTCGAACAGAAGCAAAACATTCTTGGGGTAAAACCTAAAGGGAAAAGCCTAGCACCACATTGCATTGGCCATCTGATCTAACTTCTGGAGACAGTCAAAATGCTCCTTAGAATTCTTCCCTACCTCTTTCCTCTGCCGAGATACATGCATTCGTGTACAGCTGCATACAGCACTTGTGAGACAATTCGAATAGAAGCAAAACATTCTTGCGGTAAAACCTAACAGGAAAAGCCTAGCACCACATTGCATTGGCCATCTGATCTAACTTCTGTAGACAGTCAAAATGCTCCTTAGAATTCTTCCCTACCTCTTTCCTCGGCCATGATACATGCATTCATCTACAGCCTCATACACCACTTCAGAGACAATTCGAATAGAAGCAAAACATTCTTGGGGTAAAACCTAAAGGGAAAAGCCTAGCACCACATTGCATTGGCCATCTGATCTCACTTCTGGAGACAGTCAAAATGATCCTTAGAATTCCTCCCTACCTCTTTCCTATGCCGAGATACATGCATTCATCTACGGCTGCATACAGCACTTCGGAGACAGTATCACAGTATCACTTAGGTTAGAAAGGACCTCGGGGATCATCGAGTCCAACCTATCAACACAGACCCCATGACTAGACCATGGCACCAAGTGCCACGTCCAAGCTGCCCTTGAACGCCTCCAGGGTCGATGACTCAACCACCTCCCTGGGCAACCGGTTCCAATGCCGAATGACTCGCTCAGTGAAGAACTTCCTCCTCACCTCGAGTCTGAACCTCCCCTGGCGCAGCTTGAGACTGTGTCCCCTTGTTCTGCTGCTGGTTGCCTGGGAGAAGAGGCCAACCCCCTCCTGGCTACAACCACCCTTCAGGTAGTTGTAGAGGGCAATGAGGTCACCCCTGAGCCTCCTCTTCTCCAGGCTAAACAATCCCAGCTCCATCAGCCTCTCCTCATAGGGCTTGTGTTCAAGGCCTCTCACCAGCCTTGTTGCCCTTCTCTGGACATGCTCAAGTGTTTCGATGTCCTTCTCAAACTGAGGGGCCCATGCATTCATCTACAGCGGCATACAGCACTTCTGAGACAATTCGAATAGGAGCAAAACATTCTTGGGGTAAAACCTAAAGGGAAAAGCCTAGCACCACATTGCATTGGCCATCTCATCTAACTTCTGGAGACAGTCAAAATGCTCCTTAGAATTCTTCCCTCCCTCTTTCCTCTGCCGAGATCCATGCATTCATCTACAGCTGCATACACCACTTGTGAGACAATTCGAATAGAAGCCAAACATTCTTGGGGTAAAACCTAAAGGGAAAAGCCTAGCACCACATTGCATTGGCCATCTGATCTCACTTCTGGAGGCAGTGAAAATGCTGCTTAGAATTCTTCCCTACCTCTTTCCCCAGCCGAGATACATGCATTCATCTACAGCTGCATACAGCATTTAGGAGACAATTCGAATAGAAGCAAAACATTCCCGGGGTAAAACCTAAAGGGAAAAGCCTAGCACCACATTGCATTGGCCATCTGATCTAACTTCTATAGACAGTCAAAATGACCCTTAGAATTCTTCCCTACCTCTTTCCTCGGCCGACATACATGCATTCATCTACAGCTGCATACAGCACTTCTGAGACAATCTGAATAGAAGCAAAACATTCTTGGGGTACAACCTAAAGGGAAAAGCCTGGCACGACATGGCATGGGCCATCTGATCTAACTCCTGGAGGCAGTCAAAATGATCCTCCGAATTCTTCCCTACCTCTTTCCTCGTCCGAGACACATGCATTCATCTACAGCTGCATACAGCACTTGGGAGACAATTCGAATAGAAGCAAACCATTCTTGGGGTAAAACCTAAAGGGAAAAGCCTAGCACCACATTGCATTGGCCATCTGATCTCACTTCTGGAGACAGTCAAAATGATCCTTAGAATTCTTCCCTACCTCTTTCCTCGGCCGAGATACATGCATTCATCTACAGCAGCATACAGCACTTGGGAGACAATTCGAATAGAAGCAAACCATTCTTGGGGTAAAACCTAAAGGGAAAAGCCTAGCAGCACATGGCATTGGCCATCTGATCTAACTTCTGGAGACAGTCAAAATGATCCTCCGAATTCTTCCCTACCTCTTTCCTCGGTCGAGAGACATGCATTCATCTACAGCTGCATACAGCACTTGTGAGACAATTCGAATAGAAGCAAACCATTCTTGGGGTAAAACCTAAAGGGAAAAGCCTAGCACCACATTGCATTGGCCATCTGATCTAACTTCTGGAGACAGTCAAAATGATCCTTAGAATTCTTCCCTACCTCTTTCCTCGGCCGAGATACATGCATTCATCTTCAGCTGCATACAGCACTTGCGAGACAATTCGAATAGAAGCAAACCATTCTTGGGGTAAAACCTAAAGGGAAAAGCCTAGCACCACATTGCATTGGCCATCTGATCTAACTTCTGGAGACAGTCAAAATGCTCCTTCGAATTCTTCCCTACCTCTTTCCTCTGCCGAGATACATGCATTCATCTTCAGCTGCATACAGCACTTGTGAGACAATTCGAATAGAAGCAAACCATTCTTGGGGTAAAACCTAAAGGGAAAAGCCTAGCACCACATTGCATTGGCCATCTGATCTAACTTCTGGAGGCAGTCAAAATGATCCTTAGAATTCTTCCCTACCTCTTTCCTCTGCCGAGATACATGCATTCATCTTCAGCTGCATACAGCACTTGTGAGACAATTCCAATGAAGCAAAACATTCTTGGGGTAAAACCTAAAGGGAAAAGCCTAGCACCACATTGCATTGGCAATCTGATCTAACTTCTGGAGACAGTCAAAATGCTCCTTAGAATTCTTCCCTACCTTTTTTTTCTGCTGAGATACCTGCATTCATCCACAGCTTCATACAGCACTTCTGAGACAATTTGAATAGGAGCAAAACATTCCGGGGGTAAAACCTAAACGGAAAAGCCTAGCACCACATTGCATAGGCCATCTGATCTAACTTCTGGAGACAGTCGAAATGATCCTTAGAATTCTTCCCTACCTCTTTCCTCTGCTGAGATACCTGCATTCATCTACAGCTGCATACAGCACTTGGGAGACAATTCGAATAGCAGCAAACCTTTTTTGGGGTAAAACGTAAAGGGAAAAGCCTAGCACCACATTGCATTGGCCATCTGATCTTACTTCTGGAGACAGTCAAAATGATCCTTAGAATTCTTCCCTACCTCTTTCCTCTGCTGAGATACATGCATTCATCTACAGCTGCATACAGCACTTGGGAGACAATTCGAACAGAAGCTAGCCTTTTTGGGGGTAAAACCTAAAGGTAAAAGCCTAGCACCACATTGCATTGGCCATCTGATCTAACTTCTGGAGACAGTCAAAATGATCCTTAGAATTCTTCCCTACCTCTTTCCTCGGCCGAGATACATGCATTCATCTACTGCTGCATACAGCACTTAGGAGACAATTAGAATAGAAGCAAACCATTCTTGGGGTAAAACCTAAAGGGAAAAGCCTAGCACCACATTGCATTGGCCATCTGATCTAACTTCTGGAGACAGTCAAAATGATCCTTAGAATTCTTCCCTACCTCTTTCCTCTGCCGAGATACATGCATTCATCTTCAGCTGCATAACGCACTTCTGAGACAATTCGAATAGAAGCAAACCATTCTTGGGGTAAAACCTAAAGGGAAAAGCCTAGCACCACATTGCATTGGCCATCTGATCTAACTTCTGGAGACAGTCAAAATGATCCTTAGAATTCTTCCCTACCTCTTTCCTCGGCCGAGATACATGCATTCATCTACAGCTGCATACAGCACTTGGGAGACAATTTGAATAGAAGCAAACCTTTTTGGGGGTAAAAGGTAAAGGGAAAAGCCTAGCATCACATTGCATTGGCCATCTGATCTCACTTCTGGAGACAGTCAAAATGATCCTCCGAATTCTTCCCTACCTCTTTCCTCTGCTGAGATACATGCATTCATCTACAGCTGCATACAGCACTTCTGAGACAACTCGAATACAAGCAAAACATTCTTGGGGTAAAACCTAAAGGGAAAAGCCTAGCACCTCATTGCATTGGCCATCTGATCTAACTTCTGGAGACAGTCAAAATGATCCTTAGAATTCTTCCCTACCTCTTTCCTCTGCCGAGATACATGCATTCATCTACAGCTGCATACAGCACTTGGGAGACAATTTGAATAGAAGCAAACCTTTTTGGGGGTAAAACGTAAAGGGAAAAGCCTAGCACCACATTGCATTGGCCATCTGATCTAACTTCTGGAGACAGTCAAAATGCTCCTTAGAATTCTTCCCTACCTCTTTCCTCGGCCGAGATATATGCATTCATCTTCAGCTGCATACAGCACTTGGGAGACAATTCGAAAAGCAGCAAAACATTCATGGGGTAAAACCTAAAGGGAAAAGCCTAGCACCACATTGCATTGGCCATCTGATCTAACTTCTGGAGACAGTCAAAATGATCCTTAGTATTCTTCCCTACCTCTTTCCTCGGCCGAGATACATGCATTCTTCTACAGCTGCATAGACCACTTGGGAGACAATTCGAATAGAACCAAAACATTCTTGGCGTAAAACCTAAAGGGAAAAGCCTAGCACCACATTGCATTGGCCATCCGATCTAACTTCTGGACACAGTCAAAATGGTCCTTAGAATTCTTCCCTGCCTTTTTTTTCTGCTGAGATGCCTGCATTCATCTACAGCTGCATACAGCACTTGGGAGACATTTCGAATAGAAGCAAAACATTCTTGGGGTAAAACCTAAAGGGAAAAGCCTAGCACCACATTGCATTGGCCATCTGATCTAACTTCTGGAGACAGTCAAAGTGCTCCTTAGAATTCCTCCCTACCTCTTTTCTTCGGCCGACATACATGCATTCATCTACAGCTCCATAAAGCACTTGTGAGACAATTCGAATAGAAGCAAAACATTCTTGGGGTAAAACCTAAAGGGAAAAGCCTAGCACCACATTGCATTGGCCATCTGATCTAACTTATGGAGACAGTCAAAATGATCCTTAGAATTCTTCCCTACCTCTTTCCGCTGGCGAGATACAAGCATTCGTCTACAGCTGCATACAGCACTTCTGAGACAATACGAATAGAAGCAAAACATTCTTGGGGTAAAACCTAAAGGGAAAACCCTAGCAGCACATGGCATTGGCCATCTGATCTAACTTCTGGAGACAGTCAAAATGATCCTTAGAATTCTTCCCTACCTCTTTCCTCGGCCGAGATACATGCATTCATCTACAGCTGCATACAGCATTTGGGAGACAATTTGAATAGAAGCAAACCTTTTTGGGGGTAAAACGTAAAGGGAAAAGCCTAGCACCACATTGCATTGGCCATCTTATCTCACTTCTGGAGACAGCCAAAATGCTCCTTAGAATTCTTCCCTCCCTCTTTCCTTGGCCGAGATACATGCATTCATCTACAGCTGCATACAGCACTTCTGAGACAATTCGAATAGAAGCAAAACATTCTCGGAGTAAAACCTAAAGGGAAAAGCATAGCACCACATTGCATTGGCCATCTGATCTAACTTCTGGAGACAGTCAAAATGATCCTTTGAATTCTTCCCTAAATCTTTCCTCGGCCGAGATACATGCATTCATCTACATCTGCATACAGCACTTCTGAGACAATTTGAATAGAAGCAAAACATTCTTGGGGTAAAACCTAAAGGGAAAAGCCTAGCAATTCGAATAGGAGCAAAACATTCTTGGGGTAAAACCTAAAGGGAAAAGCCTAGCACCACATTGCATTGGCCATCTGATCTAACTTCTGGAGACAATCAAAATGCTCCTTCGAATTCTTCCCTACCTCTTTCCTCGGCCGAGATACATGCATTCATCTACAGCTGCATACAGCACTTCTGAGACAATTTGAATAGAAGCAAAACATTCTCGGAGTAAAACCTAAAGGGAAAAGCATAGCACCACATTGCATAGGCCATCTGATTTAACTTCTATAGACAGTCAAAATGCTCCTTAGAATTCTTCCCTACCTCTTTCCTCGGCCGAGATATATGCATTCATCTTCAGCTGCATACAGCACTTGGGAGACAATTCGAAAAGCAGCAAAACATTCATGGGGTAAAACCTAAAGGGAAAAGCCTAGCACCACATTGCATTGGCCATCTGATCTAACTTCTGGAGACAGTCAAAATGATCCTTAGTATTCTTCCCTACCTCTTTCCTCGGCCGAGATACATGCATTCTTCTACAGCTGCATAGACCACTTGGGAGACAATTCGAATAGAACCAAAACATTCTTGGCGTAAAACCTAAAGGGAAAAGCCTAGCACCACATTGCATTGGCCATCCGATCTAACTTCGGGACACAGTCAAAATGGTCCTTAGAATTCTTCCCTGCCTTTTTTTTCTGCTGAGATGCCTGCATTCATCTACAGCTGCATACAGCACTTGGGAGACATTTCAAATAGTAGCAAAACATTCTTGGGGTAAAGCCTAAAGGGAAAAGGCCTAGCACCGCATTGCATTGGCCATCTGATCTCGCTTCTGGAGACAGTCAAAATGCTCCTCTGAATCCTCCCCTACCTCATTCCTCTGCCGAGATACATGCATTCATCTACAGCTGCATACAGCACTTGGGAGACAATTCGAATAGAAGGCAAAATTCTTGGGGTAAGACCTAAAGGGAAAAGCCTAGCAATTCGAATAGGAGCAAAACATTCTTGGGGTAAAACCTAAAGGGAAAAGCCTAGCACCACATTGCATTGGCCATCTGATCTAACTTCTGGAGACAGTCAAAATGCTCCTTCGAATTCTTCCCTACCTCTTTCCTCGGCCGAGATACATGCATTCATCGACAGCTGCATACAGCACTTCTGAGACAATTCGAATAGAAGCAAAACATGCTCGGAGTAAAACCTAAAGGGAAAAGCATAGCACCACATTGCATAGGCCATCTGATTTAACTTCTATAGACAGTCAAAATGCTCCTTAGAATTCTTCCCTACCTCTTTCCTCGGCCGAGGTACATGCATTCATCTACAGCTGCATACAGCACATGGGAGACAATTCGAATAGAAGCAAAACATTCTTGGGGTAAAACCTAAAGGGAAAAGCCTAGCACCACATTGCATTGGCCATCTGATCTATACTTCTGGACACAGTCAAAATGATCCTTTGAATTCTTCCCTACCTCTTTCCTCGGCCGAGGTACATGCATTCATCTACAGCTGCATACAGCACTTCTGAGGCAATTTGACTAGAAGCAAAACATTCTTGGGGTAAAACCTAAAGGGAAAAGCCTAGCAATTCGAATAGGAGCAAAACATTCTTGGGGTAAAACCTAAAGGGAAAAGCCTAGCAGCACATGGCATTGGCCATCTGATGTCACTTCTGGAGACAGTCCAAATGCTCCTCCGAATTCTTCCCTACCTCTTTCCTCGGCCGAGTTACATGCATTCATCTACAGCTGCATACAGCACTTGGGAGACAATTCGAATAGAAGCAAAACATTCTTGGGGTAAAACCTAAAGGGAACAGCCTAGCACCACATTGCATTGGCCATCTGATCTAACTTCTGGAGACCGTCAAAATGATCCTTAGAATTCTTCCCTACCTCTTTCCCCGGCCGAGATACATGCATTCATCTACAGCCTCATACACCACTTCTGAGACAATTCGAATAGAAGCAAAACATTCTTGGGGTAAAACCTAAAGGGAAAAGCCTAGCAGCACATGGCATTGGCCATCTGATCTCACTTCTGGAGACAGTCCAAATGCTCCTCCGAATTCTTCCCTACCTCTTTCCTCGGCCGAGATACATGCATTCATCTACAGCTGCATACAGCACTTGGGAGACAATTTGAATAGAAGCAAACCTTTTTGGGGGTAAAACGTAAAGGGAAAAGTCTAGCACCACATTGCATTGGCCATCTGATCTCACTTCTGGAGACAGTCAAAATGATCCTTAGAATTCCTCCCTACCTCTTTCCTCTGCCGAGATACATGCGTTCATCTACGGCTGCATACAGCACTTCGGAGACGGTATCACAGTATCGCTCAGGTTGGAAAGGACCTCGGGGATCATCGTGTCCAACCTATCAACACAGACCCCATGACTAGACCATGGCACCAAGTGCCACGTCCAATCTCCCCTTGAACGCCTCCAGGGTCGATGTCTCAACCACCTCCCTGGGCAACCCGTTCCAATGACGAATGACTCGCTCGGTGAAGAACTTCCTCCTCGCCTCGAGTCTGAACCTCCCCTGGCGCAGCTTGAGACTGTGTCCCCTTGTTCTGGTGCTGGTTGCCTGGGAGAAGAGGCCAACCCCCTCCTGGCTACAACCACCCTTCAGGTAGTTGTAGAGGGCAATGAGGTCACCCCTGAGCCTCCTCTTCTCCAGGCTAAACAATCCCAGCTCCCTCAGCCTCTCCTCATAGGGCTTGTGTTCAAGGCTGTGGTGGGTTTGGAAGGATAAGGCTGAGAAGCCTCCTCCCTTCCCCCTTGTAAATTAAAAGGAAAAAAAAAATTGAAGGGAAAGGAAAAAAAAACTCGCAAGCTGAATTAGCAAAGCAGTGGAGCTATATTTACAAAGCAAATGTAGGATTTGCAGGGGGATATTTACAAATTTACAATATCTACAATATATACAAAGATATACAACAGAGTAACACAGAAATGAGAGTGACCCCCCTCCAGGCAGAGGGGATTCCCCACCTCCGCTCTCCCCTCTCTCCCCCCCTCTCCCCAGAATAGGTCAGAAAAAGGGAGAAAGAAGAAAGAAAGAAGTTAAAAGCAGTTTTGTGTTAATTGGAAAGGAGTCAATACAGGCCTGGTATCTTATCGGCTTCAAGGCCGAAGCCTTGGCAGAAAGCCCAGCACGGAAAAAGCTGCAGCACGAAGAAGAGGCGGAAGCAAGACTGACTGAGAAGTGCTGGAAATGTCCAGTATAGTCCCAGCTCAGAAGGTGCTTCCTCCCACTTCACCAATGAAATAGTTTAGACTATTCCTTCCGTTTACCAACTTCCGTCCACCATATTCCCTTTCTTAAGGGGGCAACGTCAACCGGCCACAGTCCACCCCTTCTAAACAATTTCATTGGCTGTTCACACTGTCCATCCAATCCAAAACGATATTTACAGTTCATGAGTAAAGTTCATAGTCCATTCCGGCTATGCTCAGATGTAGATGATTCAAAAGTCCAAGACAATCAGAAAATGAGAAAAAATGGAAAACAGTTCATTTCTTCGCCGACGAAGCGAAGAAAAGGGAAACAGGGATTCTCAGGGTCTTCTAGTTGACTCAGGGCTCTCAGGGATCTCAGGGTTCGTGCACCGTAGATTCCTCGTTGATTCTTCCTCCGGACGCGATGTGGCTGTACAACAGTTTGAAATTAACCTCTTTCAGCTAAAGTTAAATTTCTTTGTGGAATACACTGAATTTCACCATTCTCTTGCATTACCCAATAAGTGTGACCCGGACCTTCAGCTGAAACCACCCCTCGGACAGGTTTAGCCTCTCCTGAGGGTGAAAATACCCAAACAGTTTTACCTAACAGATTCTTTTCTCTAACAACAGGAACTCTATCACCTTCTACTTTCCGTAGCAAATCTGAATGTGCAGGTCCGGCTCTGTTCACTGAACCTCTACTATTTACCAGCCAGGTTGCTTGTGCTAAATGTTTTTCCCAGTTTTTTAAAGATCCACCCCCCATGGCTTTGAGAGTGGTCTTCAACAAACCGTTGTAGCGTTCAATCTTCCCTGAAGCTGGTGCATAGTAGGGAATATGGAATATCCACTCAATACCGTGCTCTTTTGCCCACCTCTTTACAAGGTTGTTCTTGAAATGAGTTCCGTTGTCTGACTCAATCCTCTCTGGAGTTCCGTGTCTCCACAGGATCTGTCTCTCCAGACCGAGAATGGTGTTGCGTGCAGTTGCATGTGGAACTGGATAAGTTTCCAACCATCCAGTGTTTGCCTCTACCATAGTAAGCACGTATTGCTTACCAGAACGAGAACGTGGTAGAGTGATGTAGTCAATCTGCCAAGCTTCACCATACTTGTACTTAGACCATCTGTCGCCATACCACAAGGGCTTAAGTCGTTTTGCCTGCTTAATAGCGGCACAAATGTCACAGTCATGGATGACTTGCGTGATGGCATCCATGGAAATGTCTATGGATCTGTCACGAGCCCATTGGTATGTTGCATCTCTGCCTTGATGTCCTGACGAATCGTGAGCCCACCGAGCTAAGAATATCTCACCTCGGTGTTTCCAGTCGAGATCAAGATTAGAGTCCATGTCTACTTGAGAAACTCTTGCAGCTAGATCTGCCCGATGGTTGTGTTGTTGTTCCTCAGTAGCTTTGCTCTTAGGAATGTGAGCATCGATGTGTCTCACTTTCACTGGACTTCTCTTGATTCGATCAGCAATGTCCTGCCACAGGTCGGCTGCCCAAATGGGTTTTCCTTTTCTCTGCCAACCACTCTTCTTCCAGTTCTTTAGCCAACCCCATAGAGCATTGGCTACCATCCATGAGTCGGTGTAGAGATAAAGCTTTGGCCATCTCTCACGTTCAGCTACGTCGAGAGCTAGCTGGACAGCTTTTACCTCTGCAAACTGACTGGATTCTCCTTCTCCATCTTTCGCCTCTGCAACTCGGCGTGTTGGACTCCACACTGCAGACTTCCACCTTCGCTTGTTCCCAACAAGACGACAGGAACCGTCTGTGAACAAAGCATATTTCTTTTCATCATCAGAAAGGTCATTGTAAGGAGGAGCTTCCTCAGCACGAGTTACTTTCTCCTCTGGAGGTTTGGCACAGTTGATGCCTTCAGGCCAACTTGAGATCACCTCCAATAGACCAGGTCTTTCAAGATTTCCCATTCGAGCTCTTTGTGTTATCAGAGCCATCCACTTAGACCAGGTTGAGTCTGTGGCATGATGTGGTGTGGAGCCCTTGCCTTTGAACATCCAATTCAAAACTGGTAATCTGGGAGCTAGAAGAAGTTGTGATTCAGTTCCAATCACTTCAGAAGATGCCTTTACTCCTTCATAGGCAGCTAGAATCTCTTTCTCTGTTGGAGTATAGTTAGCCTCTGAACCTCTGTAACCTCGACTCCAGAAACCAAGAGGTCGTCCACGTGTCTCACCTGGAGCTTTTTGCCACAAGCACCAGGTTGGACCATTGTCACTTGCAGCCGTGTACAAAATGTTCTTAATGTCTGGACCATCTCGGACAGGTCCCAGACCAACTGCTTGAATCACCTCTTGCTTTATCTGGTCAAAGGCTGCTTGTTGTTCAGGTCCCCAGTGGAAATGCTTTCTCTTTCGAGTCACATCAATCAGAGGTTTCACAATCTGACTGTATCCAGGAATGTGCAGTCTCCAAAATCCCACTATCCCCAGGAAACGTAGGGTCTCTTGCTTGTTTGTGGGACTTGCCATGGTAGAGACTCTATTTACCACATCCACTGGAATGTGTCGGCGTCCATCCTGCCACCGCACTCCCAGAAACTGAATCTCTGTGGTAGGTCCTTTCACCTTGTCTCGCTTGATGGCAAAACCTGCATTCAGAAGAATGTCAATGATTTTGTTACCTTTCTTGAAGACTTCCTCAGCAGTTTTACCCCAGACGATGATATCATCGATGAACTGGATGTGTTCTGGAGCACCGCCCTTCTCCAGAGCATCATGGATCACTGCATGACAGATGCTTGAGCTGTGGATCCAGCCCATTGGCAGCCTGTTGAAAGTGTACTGGATTCCTCTCCAGGTGAAAGCAAACTGAGGCCTGCATTCCTCTGCTATGGGAATAGAGAAAAATGCATTAGCAATGTCTATGGTAGCATACCATTTGGCCTCTTTGGATTCCAGCTCATACTGTAGTTCCATCATGTCTGGTACTGCTGCACTCATAGGTGGTGTTACTTCATTTAGGGCTCGGTAGTCTACCGTCAGACGCCAGTCTCCATTCTGCTTCCGCACAGGCCACACTGGACTGTTGAAAGGTGAATGAGTTTTGCTGACGACTTTCTGACTTTCCAACTGACGAATCAGATTCTGAATGGGCAACAAAGAGTCACGGTTGGTTCTGTATTGTCTGTGATGCACAGTCTGAGAAGCAACCGGCAATTTAATGTCCTGTATCTTATGTTGTCCCACAACTGCAGATTCATCAGAAAGCTCAGGTCTGGCAGACAGCTTCAATTTTTGTCCATCAATTTCTATAGAAGCTACTCCAAAAGCCCATTTGTAACCTCTAGGGTCTTTGAAACGCCCTTCTCTCAGAAAATCAATTCCCAAAATACAAGGTGCGTCAGGTCCGGTCACAAGCGTATGCTTCCTCCATTGTTTACCAGTTAAACTTATATTAACCTCTACCTTACTTAACTCTTGAGATCCACCAGTGACTCCCAGAATAGTTATAGACTCTGATCCCTGATAATTTGATGGTATTATGGTTCACTGAGCTCCTGTGTCAACCAAGGCCCTGTACTTCCGAAATAGTGAAGTGCCAGGCCACTGGATGTACACATCCCAATAGATTCTATTATCTCTGTTATCCCTCTCCTCCCCCTGGCGGGAGGCAGGGCACCCCTACTTATGGGGAACGTGCGTACATGTGCATTGCACATAGTTTGCAGGGTTATAACTTTGCATGTTATAACTGGAGCCACTGTTGGAGCCATAAGAGTCGTTCTGGGGAACTGTGGAAGTAACAGCTACCCTTCTGGTATTGCTACCTCGGGTTCTGCCACTTTGCAATTCCCTCAGTCTCCTGAAAAGATTAGAAGTTGGTTGGCCATCCCAGCGGTTCATGTTCTCACCAAACTGATCATGCAGAGTTATCCAAATAGTTCTACGTGATTGCCTTGGTGGTCTGTTTTGGAATGACCTGTTTTGGAATGTCCAGTTTTGGACTGACCTCCTTGGAGGATGTGTATTCCTCACAGATGAGACTTGTACCCACCTGGAGGAAGAATTGAAATTATCCCTTTGTGCCAATTGGGATATGGAATCTTTTAGATCCTTCATGCAATTCTCAATTTTTCCAGACAGATTATCAATGGCCGAAACCAAAGAACCACGTGTCATGCTATCCTCCAATTGTCTCATTTGATCACTGAAATGGCCAACCATAGGAGAAGCTCCACCATAACTTCTTGACACAATTCTGCTTGCCAGAATGTTTGCATAATTAGAAGGAGCAAGTTTGATGATCTTTTTAGCAAGACCAATACCCACAGGAATGTCATCAGGATTCTGAGTTTCATGTTCACCATAGAGTAGCTCTCTAACAGCAAATTCTCTCAAGCGCTTAATTCCCTCATCTATGGTAGTCCAGGGTTTAGGATTCCATGGAAGATCATCTGGGGAAGGGTATCTCAGGGCAACCGCCATTAAAAGGCGTATCCACAGATTAACCTTACCGAGAGCTTCGCCTAGATGTCTATCTATTCCATTGTCACTTGAGAGAGTTCCTAACTGAGCTGCTGACTTGTCTCCAACTGTTAGAGCTGAAGCACCTGTATCATAACACCTACTAAGCCAAGCTAGAACTGGCTCCTTATCTGCCCTGGTGAAATCTTTACGGACATTTCGCAATTCCTCCCGTGGAGAAGAACATTCCAAAATATCATCTTCCTCCTCGTCTCCCTGAATTCTTTGCCCATATAATCCTGCTGTCATTCTCCTAAGGATCTCTTTAAGCTGAGAACCACCTTTGCCAGCTGCTTTCCTAACTTCATCTCTATCCTGCTTTGATCTCACTAGGTTAGCTAGACCTTTAAAGCAAACCTTCTCTTCCTCCTGAGCAGGATCTTTTAGAGCAGAGGGTCCCTCACCAGGATCAGTCTCCTCCTCTTCTTCTCCATCTTTGGCCTTTCCACCTCTAGTCTTTAAAGGAGCCACCTTAACTGGAGATGTGTTTGAATTTACAGCCACCTTAATAGAAGCTGACAAGTCCTGAGATAAATCAGCTGCTGGGGCAGTGACTTCCGGTCCCACTGAGGGAGTGGGTGGAAGTGACGTTGCTCCGTTAATGGCCGACGGAGAAGAAGAAGGAGGAGAAGGAGTAGGCGCCATGTTGATACCAGCCGATGCCCTTGGCTGCTTGCTAGAATCAGCAAAGTCATTTAGAGCAGCCTTACCAATTAACTTTTTAGCCTTCTTTTTAGCTGACACGGATTCTGCACACTCTTCGTCACTAGATGACCCTGGGACTGATCGAGAGCCACGGCGTTTTCTTTTTGATCTAGTTTTAATAACAAAACACACCCTGGACACCTTTCTCTCTCGCCGCAAAGAGACCAGCAGATACACATTAATTATCACCAGCAGCAGAATTATAGACATGAAATAAATCACCTTTGGATCCCAGGCATCACCTAAAGTTACTGTCTCCTCAGGCGGAATCTTAAAACCCTTTATCTCAATTGGGAGAGTGGTGGAGGTAACATTCCTGTATCTCACTGGCCATAAGAAATTAATACATTTTCAATACCATAATTTAACTCTATACATAACGAACATATAAATTGTCCGCACCAAATATTTACCCAGGTAATCCAAAATCAAACCTAAACAATACCTGTAAATCAGAGCCCCAAAAATTGAAAAGAATAATCGCTCCACAAACCACAATACCTTCATGTTTGCTAATTCAGCTAGAAAACACTAAATCAATCAAATAATAAATTAAACTAATTATCTGCCCCACGTTGGGCGCCAATAAAAAAAAATGTGGTGGGAGGAAGGGTAAGGCCGAGAAGCCTCCTCCCTTCCCTCTTGTAAGTTAAAAGGGAAAAAAAATTGAAGGGAAAGGAAAAAAAAAATCACAAGCTGAATTAGCAAAGCAGTGGAGCTATATTTACAAAGCAATGTAGGGTATGCAGGGGAATATTTACAAATTTACAATATCTACAATATATACAAAGATATACAACAGAGTAACACAGAAATGAGAGTAACCCCCCTCGGACAGAGAGGGGTTCCCCACCTCCGCTCTCCCCTCTCTTCCCCCCCTTTCCCCAGAGTAGGTCAGAAAAAGGGAGAAAGAAGAAAGAAAGAAGTTAAAAGCAGTTTTGTGTTAATTGGAAAGGAGTCAATACAGGCCTGGTATCTTATCGGCTTCAAGGCCGAAGCCTTGGCAGAAAGCCCAGCACAGACAGAGAGCTGCTGCACGAAGAAAAGGCGGAAGCAAGACTGAAGATAGAAGTACCAGAGTGCCCAGTTCATTCCCAGTTCACTCCCAGTTCAGAAGGTGCTTCCTCCCACATTACCAATGAAATAGTTTAGATTATTCTTTCCGTTTACAAACTTCCGTCCACCATATTCCCTTTCTTAAGGGGGCAACGTCAACCGGCCACATGGGGTAAAACCTAAAGGGAAAAGCCTAGCACCAAATAGCATTTGCCATCTGATCTAACTTCTGGACGCAGTCAAAATGAGTATTTGAATTCAGCCCTAACACTTTCCTCTGCTGAGATACATGCTTTAATCTACAGCTGCATACAGCATTTCTGAGACAATTCGAATAGAAGCAAAACATTCTTGGGGTAAAACCTAAAGGGAAAAGCCTAGCACCACATTGCATTGGCCATCTGATCTCACTTCTGGAGACAGTCAAAATGAGTATTTGTATTCAGCCCTAACACTTTCCTCTGATGAGATACATGCATAAATCTGCAGCTGTCTAAAGCACTTATCAGACAATTCGAATAGAAGCAAAACATTCTCGGGGTAAAACCTAAAGGGAAAGGCCTAGCACCAAATTTCATTTGCCATCTGATCTTACTTGTGCAGACCGTCAAAATGACCCTTCGAATTCAGCCCTAACACTTTCCTCTGCTGAGATACATGCATTAATCTACAGCTGAATACAGCACTTCTGAGACAATTCGAATAGAAGCAAAACATTCTTGGGGTAAAACCAAAAGGGAAAAGCCTAGCACCAAATTGCATTTGCCATCTGATCTAACTTCTGGAGGCAGTCATAATGCGTATTTGAACTCAGCCCTAACACTATCCTCTGCTGAGATACATGCTTTAATCTACAGCTGCATACAGCACTTCGGAGACAATTCGAATAGAACAAAACATTCTTGGGGTAAAACCTAAACGAAAAGCCTAGCACCAAATTGCATTTGCCATCTGACCTAACTTCTCGAGGCAGTCAAAATGAGCCTTAGAATTCTGCTCTACCTCTTTCCTCTGCTGAGATACAGGGTAGTCCACACTGCTGTAAAAGGCTTGATTTCGAGATTGATCGAAACGAACGAAAACATTGCTGGGGTAAAACCTAAAGGGAAAGGCCTAGCACCACATTGCATTTGCCATCTGATCTAACTTCTGGAGGCAGTCAAAATGAGTATTTGAATTCTGCCCTAACACTTTCCTCTGCAGAGATACATGCTTTCGCCTGCAGCTGCATTCACCACTTCTGAGACAATTCGAACGGAAGCAAAACATTCTTGGGGTAAAACCTAAAGGGAAAAGCCTAGCACCAAATTGCATTTGCCATCTGATCTAACTTCTGGAGACAGTCAAAATGATCCTTAGAATTCTGCCCTACCTCTTTCCACTGCTGAGATACAGGCTGGTCTACGGTGCTGCAAAATGCTTGATTTCGAGGTTGATCGAAAATAATGAAAACATTGTCGGGGTAAAACCTAAAGGGAAAAGCCTAGCACCACATTGCATTGGCCATCTGGTCTACATTCTGGAGACAGTCAAAATGATCCTTAGAATTCTTCCCTACCTCTTTCCTCGGCCAAGATACATGCATTCATCCACAGCTGCATACGGCACTTCCGAGACAGTTCGAATAGAAGCAAAACATTCTTGGGGTAAAACCTAAAGGGAAAAGCCTAGCACCACATTGCATTGGCCATCTGATCTCACTTCTGGAGACAGTCAAAATGATCCTTAGAATTCTTCCCTACCTATTTCCTCTGCCGAGATATATGCATTCATTTACAGCTGCATACGGCACTTCCGAGACAGTTCGAATAGAAGCAAAACATTCTTGGGGTAAAACCTAAAGGGAAAAGCCTAGCACCACATTGCATTGGCCATCTGATCTAACTTCTGGAGACTGTCAAAATGATCCTTAGAATTCTTCCCTACCTCTTTCCTCGGCCGAGATACATGCATTCATCTACATCTGCATACAGCGCTTGGGAGACAATTCGAATAGAAGCAAAACATTCTTGGGGTAAAACCTAAAGGGAAAAGCCTAGCACCACATTGCATTGGCCATCTGATCTAACTTCTGGAGACAGCCAAAATGATCCTTAGAATTCTTCCCTACCTCTTTCCTCGGCCGAGATACATGCATTCATCTACATCTGCATACAGCACTTGGGAGACAATTCGAATAGAAGCAAAACATTCTTGGGGTAAAACCTAAAGGGAAAAGCCTAGCACCACATTGCATTGGCCATCTGATCTAACTTCTGGAGACAGTCAAAATGATCCTTAGAATTCTTCCCTACCTCTTTCCTCGGCTCAGGTACAGGGTGGTCCACGCTGCTGTAAAATGCTTGATTTCGAGAGTGATCGAAACTAATGAAAACATTGTTGGGGTAAAACCTAAAGGGAATGGCCTAGCAGCAAATTCTATTTGCCATCTGATCTAACTTCTGGAGGCAGTCAAAATGAGTATTTGAATTCAGCCCTAACACTTTCCTCTGCTTAGATACATGCATTAATCTACAGCTGCATACAGCACTTCTGAGACAATTCGAATAGAAGCAAAACATTCTTGGGGTAAAACCTAAAGGGAAAAGCCTAGCACCAAATTGCATTTGCCATTGTCACGGTCCGGAGACATTAAATGCCTCGGTCCGGAGACAGAGTTCTTTTACATATTCCTGTGTTGTGAAATTAGAGGCAGAAACGAGGCCAAAGTATCAACAGCTAGACTATTTATTAGATAAATAAAGTGGACATAAGAAGGGGGAGGGAGAAAAGAGAGAGGGAGAGAGGGAAGAGATATAGGAGAGTAAAGGATTTATAAAGTGGACATAAGAAGGGAGAGGGAGAAAAGAGAGAGGGAGAGAGGGACGAGAGATAGAAGAGGAAAGACATTATATTACCACACCCCTCATCCCCCCCAAGACAGTTAAAGTCTGTGGAGGAAAGGTGCTGCAGGAGATGTTGGGTTTGTAGAGAAACGGTGTTGAGGCTTTTGCTGAAGAACAGCTGTGGTCCTCTGGGGAGATGTTGGGTTGATGCAGGAACAGTGCTGAGGCTCCTCTGGGCAGCCTGGGTCTGTAGAGAAAGGGTGCTGAGGATTTGGCTGGAGCTGTGGTCCTCCGGGCAGCTTCTTTTCTCCGGAGCAGCATTGTCCCGGCTTTCTCTTCTCAGCGGCCTGGCCCGTCTCCTGTGTTTTCCTTCATCTCCGTTTTTCTCCCCGTTTTTCTCCTCTGTTTCTCTCTCCTGTTTCTCTCCTCTGTTTCTCTCTACAAACCAGTAGTTGCTCAAGTCTTTTATACAGTTTTTAGTCCTTAGGTATGTATTCAAATATTGTCCCTCAGGAATTCCAGTGGCAGGAAATAATCCTTAGGTTCTGTGTATTGCTGTGTGTTTGGGCAAGGTCCTGGCTGGAGCGTGGGGGGTGTGGGGGGGGGGGTGTGGGGGCGTGGGGGGGTGGGAATCTCCTCTACCCGGTCTCCATCCAGACAAAGCTCAGGAAACAGGTGGTAAAACCCATTGTATCACCCTGCCCAGGGAACTTGATGGGTGGAGATTATCTTGCCCTAAAGGTGTGATGGCTGGGTCCTTGGGTCCATTGTTGTAGTCCCGTGTTATCACGATGCAATCACAAGCTGATTTGAATCCAGGATTGGTGGACAGGATTCTTTCCACCTTCTTTCCAGTGGCTCTGCTATCACTTTATCTTTGTTGACTCACATAGAGAGAGACATTAGACTCTCACACCTGGTCTGGACACGTTCAGGTGGAGGAGAGAGGCCCATTCTGTGGCCCACAGACTGAAAGCTGGGCCCAACTTCGGTCCCTCCTCCCTTCCCCAAACATGGTGCTCAAGAAGCAGGATGAGGAGAACATGATCCTCAGGTCCCAGCAAAAGAGGAAGATCAACAGGTAAAGATCCATCACTGGAAGCCAGGCTCTGCCCTGTGCCCTTTTGTGTAGAGACCATCACCCAGGATAGGCCAACAAGCTCTGTCCTGACCCACCCCTGGGCAGAGGCAGGGGTTATCCAAACCCAAAGCAATTTGTCTGGCCATGGCCAACGTGTGCCAGCTGCATCAGGGTCAGTCAGGCCTTGGCACAGAGCAGTCACCAGTAGGTAAGCAGCCCCATGTCCCAAAGCCTTCATGTGAGCTGTGTATGCCCAAAGGTGTCTCTTTGGGGTTGCCCAGCTGTGCTGTCCCTCCCCAGGCTCCACAGCTTGCTCAATAACCTGAGAACAAAACTGGCCAATCAAGAGAAGCAGTTTGAGGAAGAGAAGCAGAGCCTGGCAGCCTACTGCAAGTCCATCAAGGGACACTGCAAGGAGGTGCAGAAGAGGATGAGGTGAGCCGTGCTCGGGCACCTAACCATGATGAGGCCTTGGAGCACCTAAGTGAGGTGCAGGAGGAGCTGGCCTGTTGTTTTGAGGCACAGAGCCTGGTTCCATGGGCCATCTCCCTTCTGCACAGGCACTTTGCTGCCATTGATGCTGAGAAGTTCCTGGAGGTCTGCCTCATGAATGAGAAGGAAGCCAAAGGGCTGATGCAGAAAGCCTTGGATGCAGATCGCATCATCCACAGCCAGCTGCTGGGGCTGCCCTGGGAAGAGCCTCATCACTGGTTCCTCAACAGTGTTGGCCTTCTGGAGCGTTCCAAGAAGAGGATGGCAACCGAGCTGGCTGAGGAGGTCCTGACAGGTGGGATGCTTAGAGACCTTCACCTTCCTCCCTGACAGCCCCTTTAGTCACTCCTGTCCTTGCCATTGCAAGGTGAAGTCTCTTGGTAGATGCCCCACCCCTGGAAACATTCCAGGTGAGGTTGGATGGGGCTCTGAGCAACCTGCTCTAGTTGAAGATGTCCCTGCTGACTGCAAGATAGTTGGGCTGGATGACCTAGAAAGATCCTTTCCCATCCAAACCATTCTCTGACTCTATGATCTCACAAGCCCAGGCAGAAGCTGTCCCCAGCTCTGAGCTGCCTCATGCTGCATCAGCTTGGGGATATTTGCCTTCTGCTGTGCCCAGTGCTCCCAGTTACAGACAAGTTACCCCCTGTTAGAGGGTAGGAGAGCTCTGCAGAGGGACCTTGACAGGCTGGACAGATGGGCAGAGTCCAAGGGCATGAGACTGAACACATCCAAGTGCCAGGTTCTACACATTGGCCACAACAACCCCATGCAGAGCTACAGGCTGGGGTCAGAGTGGCTGGAGAGCAGCCAGGCAGAGAGGGACCTGGGGGTACTGGTCGATGGTAGGCTGAACATGAGCCGGCAGTGTGCCCAGGTGGCCAAGAAGGCCAAGGGCATCCTGGCCTGCATCAGGAACAGTGTGGCCAGCAGGAGCAGGGAGGGCATTCTGCCCCTGGACTCAGCACTGGTTAGGCCACACCTTGAGTCCTGTGTCCAGTTCTGGGCCCCTCAGTTTAGGAAAGATGTTGAGCTGCTGGAAGGTGTCCAGAGAAGGGCAACAAAGCTGGGGAGGGGTTTGGAGCACAGCCCTATGAGGAGAGGCTGAGGGAGCTGGGGTTGCTTAGCCTGGAGAAGAGGAGGCTCAGGGGAGACCTTCTTGCTGTCTACAACTCCCTGAAGGGAGGTTGTAGCCAGGTGGGGGTTGGTCTCTTCTCCCGGGCAGCCAGTACCAGAACAAGAGGACACAGTCTCAAGCTGTGCCAGAGGAGGTTCAGGCTGGATGGTAGGAAGAAGTTCTTCCCAGAAAGAGAGATTGGCCATTGGAATGTGCTGCCCAGGGAGGTGGTGGAGTCACCATCACTGGAGGTGTTTAGGAAGAGACTGGATGGGGTGCTTGGTGCCATGGTTTAGTTCATCAGATGGTGTTGGGTGATAGGCTGGACTCGATGATCTCAAAGGTCTTTTCCAACCTGGTTAATTCTATTCTATTCTATTCTATTCTATTCTATTCTATTCTATTCTATTCTATTCTATTCTAACCAAAAGCCAGCCAGTGTCCTAGAATCATTGTGGTCCTTTCCAGGTCATGGGCAACAGCTGTGATTTCCATGATGACTCCTGCAGTAATGTGACAGAGGAGCACAGACCAAGCATCATTTTCCCCCCTCTTTGTTTAAAACCATCTCCCCTGGTCCTGTCACATCAGACCCTGCTGAGAAGATTAGAATCATAGAATTGTTCTGGTTTAAAGTGACCTTTAAGATCGTCATCTCCATCCATTAGCACTGCCAGATCACCAATAACCCATGCCGAATAGAATAGAATAGAATAGAATAGAATAGAATAGAATAGAATAGAATAGACCAGGTTGGAAAAGACCTTTGAGATCCTCGAGTCCAACTTATCACCCAGCATCATCTAATCAACTAAACCATGGCACCAAGCACCCCATCCAGTCTCTTCCTAAACACCTCCAGTGATGGTGACTCCACCACCTCCCTGTGATCCTCCCCATCTTGCTTGTAGGTCCCTTTGAAATACTGAAAGGCAGCAATAAGGTCTCCCTGGAGCCTCCTTTTCAGGCGGAACAACAACTTCAAATCTCAGCCTGTCCTCACAGCAGAAGGGTTCCAGCTCTTGCATCATGATTGTGGCCTCCTCCTGTCCCAACAGGTCCATATCTTTCCTGTGCTGAAGACCCCAGAGCTAGACCCAGCACTGCAGGTGGGGTCTTACCAGTGCAGAGGGGCAGAATCTCCTCGCTTGACCTGCTGGCCACACTGCTTTGGATGCAGCCCAGGACGCGGTTGGCGTCTGGTCTGCGAGCACACATTGCCGGCTCACGTCCAGCTTTTCACCCACCAGCGCCCCCAGGTCTTTCTCCGCAGGGCTCTCGATATTCAGGGAATTTTTGGGAACTCGGGAAAAGAGCAACCTCCAGCTCCTGCAATCACAAAGGGAGGCGAACAAGTGGGTAGACGGCAGAGCCTCCGGAGAGGGGGCGAGGGGTAGTGAGGCTGTGCCTGGCGAGGTCCCGCCCCAGAGGCTTCAGGCCGGCCCCCGCCCGCTCCGTCCCGCCCCTTCGGTGCCTCCACCTCCGCCGGCACGGGCTGAGCCCCACACTACCGGCAGGCGGGCAGCCGGACCCCCTCCCGCCGCCTTGCCCGGCGCAGAGGCCGCTCCAGGCGCTGCTACTCGCCCTCGGAGTGGTAAGACACACATCCGCACGCACATCCAGCGCTGGGCACCCCATGTGCACGGGCACCCCATGTGCACGGGCACCGAGGAGTCGGCGTCCGGACACCGCAGCAGCTCCGGGACTGCGAGCCCTGGTCAGGGCACCGGAACAGCACCGGGACTGGGGCAGCGGGCACTGGCACTGCCATGGCTGAGAGGGTCCGGGTCCGGGCACCTAGGATGAGCGTCCCGATCCGGGTATCGGAGCAGCACTGAGAATGGGGCACCGGGCAGCAGAGGAGCACCGGGGGTAGGGGAGTGGGTCCGGGGACCGGGTGGCACAGCCGCCCCGAAGGGGTCTGGTGCTTCGAGACCGGACACCGGAAAGTCCGAGGGGGTTGTGGCACTGGAGAAGAGTCTCGGGAGTGGGGGTCACGTACCGGGGACCACCCCGAAGCTGAGGGTTCGAACACAGGGACAAGACCTTCGAAGGGTCCGGCCACCCCCGGCTCACTTCCCCACGTTGCCGGCTCATCCCGGCACGCTCGCCGGTGCCTGCCCGCCCTTGGTGGCTGCCAGTGGCCCGGGCCGGTGTCACTCAGGCTGGTGCCTGCCCGGGGAGGGAGCTGCGGGGTGTCACAGGCAGGAAAACGATTGCATCAGGAACGGGGCGGTTTTTCCAACTGGGGCTCTCGGGAAATCCTGCTCCGGCTTCCCTCCATCCATCGCTTCTCTCTCCAGTGCCATGGAGAGGGAAGCCAGCGTCTCGATCAGCAGCTTAGTGCCCGCCTCTGCCACCACGTCCCCCACGGCCACTTTCAAGGAAGAGCTGCTGTGCCCCATCTGCTACGACCCTTTTCGGGAAGCCGTGACGCTGGGCTGCGGCCACAACTTCTGCAAGGGCTGCGTGACCCGTTCCTGGGAGCACGGCGCTCACGTCTGCCCCGTGTGCAAGGAGCGCTCTTCGCTGGACGACCTCCGCATCAACCACACGCTCAACAACCTGGTGGAGAAGATCCTCAAGGAGGAACGACAGCGGCGAGGCCAGGCAGCCGCCCTCTGTCCCCTGCACCACCAAGAGGCCAAACTCTTCTGCCTGGAGGACAAGGAGCTGGCATGCTTTGCCCCAGCGGTTTGCTCTGTGGGGAAGGGGAGTGGGCGGATTCTTTGAGGGGTTTTGAAGGGTGGGCTGGTCCCCACGTTTCTTTGGCTTGTTGATCCTCGGGCAGGCCGGGCTGGACCCAGACATGCTGGTTATTGCAGCAGCTGATTGTTGCAGCGGTGCCTCGAGGCTGGGAGTGGTTGCACAATTTGCCCAGCCGAGGAAGGGATGTAGGATGGGGACACAACCCCGGGCCCTGCGGGGCAGGATGGGCCACGGCTGTGTGGGGAGGAGTAGGAGAGGATGGGGCTCTGGCCAGCAGCTGGGCAGCGTGCCAGGCCCCGCTGCGTTTCCCATCCAGGAAAGCAGCTGCTGCCTCCCTGAGTCACCCGTGGGGGATGAGCCAGATTTCAAATGTTGCAGGGAGGACGTGGTGCTGCTGTTGGACAAGGCCTGGCCATCTGCCCGTGGTGCTGAGCCTCCCTGGGAGCTGCTGTCAGCACCAAGACAGGCAGGGATTTGAGTGTGCACCAGCAGAAGGGTTTAAAAATGTAAGGGAGGATTCACCACGGAGCAAAGCTCCCCAGGCTCGCGTTGCCCAGCCCCGCACCACACTGACCCCATCCAGCGCTGGCAGATCTCAGGCTGCAGGAGGGGAAAGCTTGACTCGAGCGAGGATCCTGCTTAACCTTACCCTGCTGGGTTTGGTGCTCTTTTTCCACTTGGGCATAGGCTTGTGAGGTTCCTGAAGGCATTTCCTCTCCACAGGCCAAGCTGAAGAACATGGAGACCTCCCTGCGGGATAAAGTGAAGGATTTTGGGACCGCCCATCGTGCCTACGAGGCCATCTTGAAACACAACCAGGTGTGTGGCCCCTCCCCAGTAGGGCCTGATCCTGGCACACGTGTACACACGTGCACACACACCCCTGAGGTGCAGCTGGCTCTGGGGTGGAACTGTCCTGGGCTGCTCTGTCCTTGAGCGAGGGGAGCGCTGCTGGGGGGGAGGAAGGATTCCAATGAGGAATTGAGCACCAGAGGGATGAGGCTGGCTGGGACATTGATTTGTGGAGTGGAGGATCCCAGTGGGAGCCTAGCGAGTCCCTGAGCACTGGAGCTGGTTGGAAGGCTCAGGAGGAAAGTTCAGGAGGAGGCTGGGGGAGCCCAGGGGAGCTGTGGATTCTGATGGGAGGTGGTGACATCCCTCCACGGGGCAGGCGGAGGTGACGCAGCTGAGGGAGCAGATCAAGCAGGAGTTTGAGAAGCTGCACAGCTTCCTGTGCAGTGAGGAGCAGGCACTGCTGGACGAGCTGCAGGAGGAGGTGCAGCACAAGCAGGACTTCATCGAGGGCAAGATGAAGCAGCTGTTGGAGAACTGCCACACCCTGCTCAACGAAGCCAAGCAGCTCCAGAACGACCTCAAGGAGGACGACTACACCTTCCTCATGGTAAAGTCCATGCCCTACGGGGTGCCACCTCTGCCCTGGCACCCTCCTGCCACTCGTGCAGAGTGGTGGGCGAACCTTTGGGTGTTTATAAGCCCCTGGGACTCTTTACAAGTGGGGGTCTGATGCTCGATGTCTTCTTCTCTTGCAGGCTCGCAAGAACCGCAAGTGCAGGTAAGTCCTGGTCCCCACTGCATCCCATGCCGAGTGGCACAGGGTGCTGGAGGTGGCTGAGCCCCCACTATCCCTCCCTGAATGGGGTCTCCTGCCTGGATGCAGAGTGAGGTCACTGCCCCAAGCGACTTCCTGTACCAGCACATCCCTTCTGGGTCTGGGTGCTCCAGCAGAAGGTGGTACTGGAGGGCCCCAAGGCCAAGGCAGCACCCCTTGGTGCTTCTGGGCAGGGTGAAGGAGCACACATGCAGACACAAAGCAGCACCGCAGGTCTTGGGGGCAGCATTAAAACCTTGATGTTGGTGCTGAGATCGTCCCACCATCAGTGTCTACCCTCCTGGGTTGTGGAGAAAAGCCCAAAAGGAGATGGACTGTGTTAGTGGGGAAGGCTTTGCCAAAACATGGGGTGCCAGGGGATCCAACCCACTGCCTTCCTCCATCCTTGACCCATCTCTGTCCTCTGTCCCTACCCAAGGATTGCCTGTACAGCTGAGGAACGAGAGGGCATGCCTGTAGGGATGTTTTTTGACGTTGCCAAGTACCTGGGCTCAGTGCAGTACAACGTGTGGAAAAAGATGCTCAACATCATCACTGTAGGTGAGGTGCTGAGTCCCCCTCCAAAGGATGGTTGTCCCAGCACGAGCTCAAACAGCTTTTGCATGGGGCAGCCTCAAGGGTGGTGGGTTCTGGAGAGAAGAGGAGCATGGAGCAGCCATGCCTGTGGCTGATGGGCCCGAGGAGGGGAGGTAGAGAATGTAAAGGCTGCTTTGGGGCATTTGCACCCCAGAAGGGAAACCCTTGAGGGTGTGTTTCTCCATGGTGAGCTGGGGGATGGATGGATGGATGAGTGGGTGGGTGGATGGATGGGTGCAAGGACAGGTGGATGGATGGATGGATGGATGGAAGGATGGGTGCAAGGACAGATGGATGGATGGATGGATGGAAGGATGGATGGAAGGATGGATGGATGGATGGATGGAAGGATGGATGGATGGATGGATGGATGGATGGATGGATGGATGCAAGGACAGGTGGATGGATGGATGGATGGATGGAAGGATAGGTGCAAGGACAGGTGGATGGATGGATGGATGGTAGGAAGGATAGGTGCAAGGACAGGTGGATGGATGGATGGATGGATGGATGGATGGATGGATGGATGGATGGATGGATGGAAGGATGGATGGATGGATGGATGGATGGATGCAAGGACAGGTGGATGGATGGATGGATGGATGGAAGGATAGGTGCAAAGACAGGTGGATGGATGGATGGATGGATGGATGCAAGGACAGGTGGATGGATGGATGGATGGATGGATGGATGGAATAATGGGTGCAAGGACAGGTGGATGGATGGATGGATGGATGGATGGATGGATGGATGGAAGGATGGATGGATGGATGGATGGATGGATGGATGCAAGGACAGGTGGATGGATGGATGGATGGATGGAAGGATAGGTGCAAAGACAGGTGGATGGATGGATGGATGGATGGATGCAAGGACAGGTGGATGGATGGATGGATGGATGGATGGATGCAAGGACAAGTGGATGGAGAGATGGATGCAAGGATGGGTGGATGGAAGGATGGATGGATACCTGCAGGGCTACTGTCCCCCCATCAGCTCATCCCTGCAGCAGTCCAGACTCCTAACACACATGTCCCCACCACAGTCCCCTTCACCTTCAACCCCAACTCCGCGGCGGGCTGGCTTGAGCTGTCAGAGGACCTCACCAGCGTCACCAACAGAGGCTACAAGATGCTGGTGGAGAACCCTGAGCGCTTCACCTCGGCCCCCTGCATCCTGGGCTCTCGGGGCTTCTTAGACGGCTTCCACACCTGGGAGGTGGACCTGGGCGGCGTCACGAACTGGCGTGTGGGGGTGGCTCGGCCGCCCAGCGGCACCCAGTGGCCCTTCCACCACGACGCTCACTCTGGCTTCTGGTACATCTATCACCTGCCTGGCATCGACATCGAGATGGACGGAGCCTCCAACGCCACGCGCCTGGAGACCGCCCTGGGCAGCGTCAAGCGCATCCGGGTGGAGCTGGACTGCGATGAAGGGGAGCTGTCCTTCTATGACGCCGACCGCCGGGCCCACATCTACACCTTCCACAAGAAGTTCAGCACCGCCGTCTACCCTTACTTCTACGTGGGGCCCGCGGCCGTGGGCGCCGTGCATGAGCCCCTCCGCATCTGCCCCCTCCGGGTCCATGTCCAGGAGGATGTCTCTGTTTAACGCCGGTACCACCACCTTCACCTGCATTTGGGGTTCCCCAAGTGTTTTTTTTTCCCCCTTCAGCTTTCCTTAGGGAAAAGAAAGGAAGGAAGAAAAGAATGAAGAAAAGAAGGAAGAAAAGCAAAGCAAGAAAAGCAATGAAAAGCAATGAAAAGCAATGAAAAGCAAAGCAAAGCAACCAAAAGAAAAGAAAAGAAAAGAAAAGATAAAAGAAAGGAAAAGAAAAGAGAGGAAAAGAAAAGAAAGGTAAAGAAAAGAGAGGAAAAGAAACGAAAGGAAAAGAAAAGAGAGGAAAAGAAAAGATAAAAGAAAGGAAAAGAAAAGAGAGGAAAAGAAAAGAAAGGTAAAGAAAAGAGAGGAAAAGGAAAAAAGGAAGAAAAGATAAGAAGCAATAAAAGTGTCTATTTAGTGTGTTTTTTAAAAAAAAGTTATTAATAAAGGTTATCCTGATATGATTCTGTGCTTCTGTGCCCCCCCCAACCCTCCCCTGCCCCGCCCCCAGCTCCTTTCCCATTGGAACTGGATGATCCTTGAGGTCCCTTCCAACCCCAACAATTCTATGATTCCATGAACAAGCCCTTTCCTTCTCCCCACGACTTTATCCCTTTGAAAGGCTTTTCCACAAATGCCCAGCTGCAGGAGTCTGGTGATGATGTGCAGGTTGGTGTTTGGAAGTAGAAGTGTCTCAGAAGTGGGATGAGAGGAGGCTCAAAACCACCCTCTGCAACCCCATGCTGGGTCTGCCTTGATCTGGGCTACCGCAATCCCATGCAGAGCTACAGGCTGGGGTCGGAGTGGCTGGAGAGCTCCCAAACAGAGAGGGACCTCGGGGTGCTGATCGACAGCCAGCTGAATATGAGCCAGCAGTGTGCCCAGGTGGCCAGGAGGGCCAATGGCATCCTGGCCTGCATTAGGAATAGTGTGGCCAGCAGGAGAAGGGAGGTCATTGTGCCCCTGTACTCTGCTTTGGTTAGGCCGCACCTTGAGTACTGTGTCCAGGTCTGGGCCCCTCAGTTTAAGAAGGACATCGAAACACTCAAATGTGTCCAGCGAAGGGCAACAAGGCTGGGGAGGGGCCTTGAACACAAGCCCTATGAGGAGAGGCTGAGGGAGCTGGGATTGTTTAGCCTGGAGAAGAGGAGACTCAGGGGTGATCTCATTGCCCTCTACAACTACCTGAAAGGTGGTTGTAGCCAGGAAGGGGTTGGCCTCTTCTCCCAGGCAACCAGCACCAGAACAAGGGGACACAGTCTCAAGCTGCGCCAGGGGAGGTTTAGACTCGAGGCGAGGAGGAAGTTCTTCACCGAGCGAGTCATTCGTCATTGGAACGGGTTGCCCAGGGAGGTGGTTGAGTCATTGACCCTGGAGGCGTTCAAGGGGACATTGGACGTGGCACTTGGTGCCATGGTCTAGTCATGGGGTCTGTGTTGATAGGTTGGACTCGATGATCCTCGAGGTCCTTTCCAACCTAAGTTATACTGTGATACTGTGTGATACTGTAACAAGAGCAGGCAGGCAGAAAACAAAAGGGAGATGCTGAGGCGTGCGGTGTGGGGTGTCCAACTTCATTACGTCAGCTGATGTTATCCATGCCCAGATGAGCATCCCTGGATATGGGAGAGGAGGAAAATCGGTGTGAGCATCCAATTGCCATCCCTGTGCTGTCCCCTGGTGCTGTCACCACCACTCCCCCTCAAAAGAGGGAACCTAAAACTGGGGGTTTGTGCAATAAATGGTACCTGCATCTTTGCTGAGATTAATTCCATTGCCCTGTGGTGAAGGCACATTATGCCCCGATACTGAATCTTGTCCCAGCATGTGGGCAAGTTCCCCCTCCTCCTGGAGGAAGACAAAAGCCAAGGCATTAGCCAGGCTTGCACGCACCCAGCGCATGCAGCGCTCGTGCTGACACCACGTATGGGCATAATTCTAGCTTCACACTTTCTATAGGCTGAAGCCAGTTGCTTATGAGAGTGCCCATTGGTCAAGCCCAGCCTCGAGGAATCTATAAGTATTACCCCAGTTGGTAAACACGTTGCCCCCTCATTTACTTTGTCTCTATGCTTGCTCGAGAGAGTAACTCTCGAGCTGCAGCCTTTGCCATTGAGCTTATTGTTGTTAGCTTCTGTTATACATGCACGCATACTGGAAGCCTCTGCATCGTTGAAGAAGCCCAGAGGGAGGACCTTCGCTGAGCCTGAGGAGTTCAGCGTTGCTGCAGCCGGCCGTGCCGATCGGGAGAGCCCATCGTGCCACCGGAGGACTGGACCAAACCCCCGAGGGTAAGATCTGCCCAGTTGCCGGGGAGAAGGGACTTGATCCATACCGAGTCCACGTATGCTTAGCCCCGCCGTAGCGGGAGAGGAGCCGCCGAGTGCCGCTCTGAGGAGCCGCCGAGTGCCGCTCTGAGCCCTGTGAATCCCAGGGAAAACCAAAGCATTGTTCGTGCTTATACTGCACCGGACCCGGGACCACTACGAGAGTCCTGTTGTTCCTTTAAGCTCGGTAAAGAGAATCCGCCGCCTAACGCAGCCGCATTCTCTCCCCGAGGCTGTTTGCATCAGCCCCGAGAACCGCCGTGGTTGGGCCGACCCCCGTAGCTTCGCCTGCTTCCGTCGTTCGAGCCCGCCTACCGGCCACCGTTGTCCCACCCTGCCGTGCGAGCCGACTTCTGAGGGCCGATCCCACGGACCGACCCTGTCCAGGACCGATCCCTGTTATCTGAAGGGAATTGAATATCGTCCACGTGCTTTCCACCCACTAGCACTCAGTTCAAAGTATCCGCGTCTAGCAGAGTAAGCGCTGACGCACAGAAAGATTATAATATTGCTGTGTATAGCCAGAAGCCGCCCGCGTCCCGCCGAGTCTCCATCTAGTGGCCAAGCGGCGGAACTGCACCCTTCGTTATATAAATACAGAAAGGGTTTATAGATAGTTCAATTACGTTATAATCATAACACTAAGCCAGTTGTGGAATCTATTTCACGAACGTGCACTAGAACATGTATATAAGTTGGTGATTCATCGGTTATTAATAGTTTGATAATTAATAAATTTATATTTTCATAATTCATATTTCATATTAATAAATTTAATAACCTCTTCACCACATGCCCCAGACACAAAGAAGTGCCTTGACGTGGAAACCAAGGCAGTGAAGCTGCTCCTCCCACCAGCATGGACCTCTCCTCCGGAGGACATTCATCACCCAGCCTGCAGCAGTGGGTGATGTCTCCCTGGGGCTGAGCATTTATTCACAGCTGGAATCGTTTAGGCTGCAAAAGACCTTTAAGATCATCAAGTCCAGTCATTAACCCAGCACTGCCAGGTCACTACTAAACCAGCACCACAGCTACACAGCTTTTAAACCCCTCCAGGGATGGGGACTCCATCACTGCCCTGGGCAGCCTGTCCCAGGGCTTGGCAACCCTTCTGAGGAAGAAATTGTTCCTCATGTCCAACCTAAACCTTCCCTGGCAGAACTTAAGGCAGTTTCCTTGTGCCCTGTCACTTGTTCCTTGGGAAGAGACTGAGCCCCACCTCACTCCAACGTGCTTTCAGGGAGCTGTAGAGAGTGAATTCTCCCTTGAGCCTCCTTTCCTCTGAACGACCCCAGTTCTCTCAGCCTCTCCTCGCAAGACACGTGCTCCAAACCCTTCACCAGCTTTCTTGCTCTTTGTTGGACATGCTCCAGCCCCTCAAAGTCCTTCTTGTTGTGAGGAGCCCAAAACTGAACCCAGGATTCACTGAAGGATGAAGTTGAGGGGAGCTCTGATAAGGCACAGGTGGGGTTTGTGTGGGAGCCTCCTTAGTAGCCAACACAGCCTTCCCTGACCCTGAGAACCAACCTGGGATATGGTGGGTACTGCTGGCAGGACCTTCTCCAAGCTAGAGAGAAGACTGAGAGGGCATCTAATCAATGTCTATAAATATCTGAGGGTTGGGTGTCAGGAAAGAAGGGACAGGGACAGCCTCTGCTCACTTGTGCCCTGTGACAGGACAAGGATGGAAACTACAGCACAGGAGGTTCCACCTCACCATGAGGAGGAACTTCTTTACTGTGAGGGTGACAGAGCACAGGAACAGGCTGCCCAGAGAGGTTGTGGAGTCGCCTTCTCTAGAGACTTTCCAGCCCTGTCTGGATGCATTCCTGTGTGACCTGTGCTGGATTCTATGGTCCTGCTCTGGCAGGGGGGGTCGGACTTGAAGATCTCCAGAGGTCCCTTCCAACCCCTAACATCCTGTGATCCTTACAGCTATTGGAAGGATATAATATTAGTTCAGTATTAGCATCAGTATTATTTATATTATTAGTATACCATCATCAGTATATCATCATCACTGCCACACCTTGAGTCCTGTGTCCAGTTCTGGGCCCCGCAGTTTAGGAAAGATGTTGAGCTGCTGGAAGGTGTCCAGAGAAGGGCAACAAAGCTGGGGAGGGGTTTGGAGCACAGCCCTATGAGGAGAGGCTGAGGGAGCTGGAGTTGCTTAGCCTGGAGAAGAGGAGGCTCAGGGGAGACCTTCTTGCTGTCTACAACTGCCTGAAGGGAGGTTGTAGCCAGGTGGGGGTTGGTCTCTTCTCCCGGGTGACCAGCACCAGAACAAGAGGACACAGTCTCAAGCTGCGCCAGGGGAGTTTCAGGCTGGATGGTGTTGCAAGAAGGGGCCGCTATACGATCAATGTGATCAGCGGAATCCAACTTTATTGAGCATCAGACACATCTTATATACAGTTTGCTATAATTATGCCCACTTGGCAACATACTATTGGTTTCTCTCTAAAAGGTTACATCATTGTTTTCACAACTCTGTGGAATTCTTCTATCCGGCCTAATTGCTCTCTTTCCCAGATCTCGCCTCCTCCTTATCTTGCTTGCCTCCCTTCTCAGGGGCAGCTGGACTTCAGCATACCAAGCAATCAGCACTTTCTCACAGCTCCTACTCCACCACTATATTATCAACAGAGAATTCTTCAAGGCCTCAATTGCACAGGTGTTCCTGGGACCCAAGTCCCCTCTTGCTCAAAACGAACCCCAACAAATCCCCCGTTTTTCTTTTGTGCAAGGAAGGCCTTGGAGGTTGTCCTTTGAACACTTTGCATCATACGATTATAAACAAGTTTAACAATAATCAAAATTAGTACAATAATACCTAAAAACCTTAAAGCTTACTACTATAATTAACAAGCATATTTACATCAAGTCTGGGTATCCCTATCAGACATGTCTGAAAAGGTTCACTCACAGTCTGAAGGCTCAATCAAAATTCATTATTGCCTGTTATGTTGGGCCATGTTACCTATACAAGGCACAAAGCTTAAGTTGAATCTAGATAGAATGCTCTAACAGAGCTGGCATAATACATGGTCAAAGATAACAGACATTGTAAAGAAGAACTTAGATCTTAATAGTTCCAATCTTTACATTTCACTCCACTTATTAACAAAAAATACGTGATTATGCCTGAACACATTACAAAGATTAAAACATAAATGCAATCCTTAACACTGTTTTACAATCTACTTTAGGGATATGTTACATTTTTATTTTCTCTAGGATGGTCAAAAATCATAAATTGTTTAATGGTAGCAAGATTTCTTTAATCTGTAAAGGTAGATCTGGCCAGGCTCTAGCTTCACAGACAGAAAACTTGCAGGCAATCAGCAAGAGCAAAAGAGCTTCATTGCTTTGCCCAATATAAAATTACCCATAATAATGTGTTTTTGCTCATCCTAGTAATACTGATCTCTTATTGGTACCATTAAAAAACCTTTTTATTTTTGCTATGGGCTATTCTCTCTTCCCCCCCCCCTCCCTTTTTTTTTTTTTTTTAAATTTATTTATTTGTTTGTTGATGTTTTCAACTGAAAATGAAAATGCATGTTGTGTTGTTATGATTTTGATTTTCCCTCTAGGTGTGTAAAATTATAGCAAACTAGTGAGATAACATATAAGTCCCTATGAACATTTTCTCTAATCACACAACAATCAACCAACCATAATATTCAGTCCTAATTCACATGATGCTGTGTTACATTCTTCTGATTGATGCTTTTGACCCCAGATTATCATAACAGTTATTGTGATCGATGTTCGACTTCATGGGAAATGCTGTTTCCTCTTAGTCTTGATTCTTCTGCACATTAGTGAAGGAATAGCTGTTAAAATTAATACCTATTTACTACAAACCTTAACTTATGCTAATACCAAAAATCCTTAAAACCTTAAAAGACTATGTTAAAATTAATCCATCAAATCAGTGTCTAAAAAGAAATAAAATTGTTACATTAACTAAAAAACACTTTCCAAAATTAAAACCTGTTTATGCATTCCTTAACTATATTACATGGAGCTCCTTTGAAATGCCTAGGCAGACAACTAAGAAGGTTCGAACCAAAAGAAAATCTTACAATTTGAACTCTTTACTAAGTACATACACCTTACTGCAATTACTATGTACTAAATACCTGTAAATACCAAATGTTTACTTATTCATTATGCTTATTAGAAAAACTTAACAAAACTCTAAATAACAAATCTCTGAAAGACATTACAATCAAAAATGACAAAATGAGTACTGTTGCTTTAAATCAGAGCAGAGCCATGGTCGACAGTAGCCGTACCAGAAACCGCTGGGGGGGGGGGGGGGGGGGGGTGGTGGTGCTGAGGTTAAGACCACACCCAATTGCTGCATCACATCCCGGCCCACCAAAGCATTGATTCCATTAGGCAATGGCATAACTAACTGTAATTAAGGCCTGTTTTCCTTCAATCTTCACTACAGTTTTGTGGCTACTCTGCATTACTGCTTGAGCTCCTCTAACACCTTCTACTTCTATTGCTGGCTCTAAAGGCCAGTGTCTCGGCCAGTGTGCATTACTCATGATTGTGATGTCAGCACCAGCATCTAGCAGGCAAATTAATTTCACGTGCTGAGACCCGTACCAAAAATTCAACACCAGCGACTGGTCGTCTTCCCACCGGTATAGTTAAGAGAGCCAGTCCCCCTGTGGATCCAAAGCCTTTGTCACCTCGTACAGGCTGATCGCATGCCATTTCCACATCACAACACAAATAACACCACTGTAATCCGCATCAATTACCCCTGGCAATACCATTACCCCTTTAACACCCATAGATGATCGACCCATTAACAATGCTCCTACAGGCTGACCATTGATGTATATAGGTCCCTTTACATTTGTTTCCACTTTAATGGGCCGATTATCTATTAAGGTAGCATCTACTGCTGTTGCCACGTCCAAGCCGATGCTCCCTCTGGTTGCCGGTTGTAAGGCTGAGGTGTCGTTTTCATTTCTGCGTCCTGCTGGTAATAGACTGGAGCTGCCACTTGTGTCCCAGCGCGGCGGCTCTTCGCGCTGCTCTGGCCGTTTCCCGAACTTTGACATGCATTGGTGGAATGAGAATTACTTTTACAATTATCACACCATACAAATTTCACTCTACATTGTGATCGGATATGCCCTTCTTTACCACACTTATAACATCGTATCTTCCTTTGAAAAACATCCCCTTGTTGCCCCCTCGTATTAGCCTTTAAAGGAGCTAAGGCTGCCAATATTTGGGTTTGTGACTCCGCAGCCTCTTCCAATTTCAGTGATCGTTCAGCCAATTTGTGCATAGTATCTATGAGAAAAGCCTGTGGACCAGAAGGTATGTTAGCTGCTCTTTCCAGCATCTCCTCAATTGTGGTCCCCTGTGGACCAGAAGGTATGTTAGCTGCTCTTTCCAGCATCTCCTCAATTGTGGTCCCCTGTGGTAAATTTACCAATACTGATTTTGTTTTTGTATTAGCTCCTTCAAAAGCTACATTTTTTAACATGTAACCCTTTAAATAGTCAGGAATATCCGAATTACTCATTGCCTCACATACACGATCTACAAATTCTGCAAACGACTCTTCTGGCTTTTGTCTTAAAGACATATAGTGCGGCCTTTTAGGGTCTGCCTGTACTCTTTTTAATGCCTTTTGGGCACATTCCATTGATTCCTGAAAGACCGCAGGACCACTTTCAACTTGTCGTTCAACACCAAACCATTGTCCTGTTCCCATTAATTGTTGTGCTGTGACTCCAGCCAGGGGATCCCCCTGCTGCTGTTGTGTATTCTCTGAGAGCTGACAAAACTGACCCCAAAACTCATCAAACATGATCATTTGAGAAGGAGTCAAAATCATTCTCATCAGTGTCTTAATGTCCTCTGGAACCAACAAATCACTACCCCAGATATACTGCAGCATTTGTCGGGCAGGTTTGCCATGTAGCCTGCTTTCAGCTACCGTTGCTCTCAATCGCTGCAAAATCTTCCAGTCCAAAACCTGATAGTGTCCTTGATTATGATCAATATCATACGTTACAGGAAAACACAGTACCTTAGACAACTCAGCAGCCACATCGTAACATCCATTTTTCATAGCCTCCTGAGCAATCGCTTTCCAGTTAATTTGCACAACCGCTCCCGAGCTAGGTTTCTTCTCCGTTTTATTTTCTAAGAGCATTTCTTTTCCCTGGGAACTTTCTAAAATCAGTTTTTGACACATGTGCTCCACCAACTTTTCTAACTGAGCCAGAGAAATAGATAACGGTGTCTCCCTCTGATTTACTGTCTCAGTTTGTGATTCTACGCTGTCGTTCAGTTCAGCCGAAGCCCCCACTCCCTTAGCCAGGCAGGCTGCGCCTGGGGCTAGGTCATTAGGCGCCTCGCTGAATTCCGTCGGTGGGGGTGGAGGTGGAAATTCAGGTCTTGCAGGGCACGATAGTGGTATTGTGCTCTGTGCCGGAGGCGGCCCCGGGCGATATTTTTCAAACACCTCCTTCGGTTGCAATTCGGATACAACTGGCGCTGCATCCCGTTCTGACAAATTCGCAGTAACTGCAGCAGCCATTCGCTGTTCCAGTTCAGAGGTTTTAACACAGTTCATGCATTCTCGCCACGACTTTTGCAGCTTTATAGCAGTTTTATCACCATCTATAACCAAGTCCCACAAGTCCCACAACTTGTTCCTGTATTCTCTCCAACAAGCTTCATCAAATTGGGTTCCACAATCATGGACTGGTTTTCAAGGCACCTGAGCTGAAAACAACTCATGGGACACACTTGTCCCAGAGGGGGATAAGAATCCTGGGGCAGGAATTGGCAGGGCTCATTGATAGGGCTTTAAACTAGATTTGAAGGGGGAAGGGGTTAATAGTCTCCTGCTGGCTGGTGACAAACAGAGGGGCAGCTCACCAGCAGTAGAGAGAAGGAGAGCTGGTAAGGGCTCTCAACTTGCTACCCTGAGGCAAGCCACGAATGATCCACCAGGACATTCTGTGGAAACCGAGGGGATTTGGCACAAGAGGAGGACAGGGCCAGCCCAGCTGAAGTGCTTCTATGCGAATGCGCGCAGCTTGGGCAACAAACAGGATGAGTTAAGGGCCACTGTGCTGCTGGGATGCCACGACATAGTGGCTGTTACTGAAACTTGGTGGGATGAATCCCACGACTGGGATGTAGGGATAGATGGGTATAAACTCTTTAGGAAGGATAGGCAGGGAAGGAGAGGAGGAGGTGTTGCCCTCTATGTCAATAGCCAGTTGGAATCAGTGGAGCTCCAACTGGGGAGGGATGATAAGCTAGTTGAGAGTGTATGGGTCAAAATTAAAGGCAGGACAGGGGAAGAAGATATTACTGTGGGGGTCTCCTACAGGCCACCTGACCAGCAGATCCAAGCAGATGAGGCCCTCCATAGGCAAATAGAAGCAGCTTCCAGGTCACAAGCCCTGGTCCTCATGGGTGATTTCAACCACCCGGATATCTGCTGGAGGGACAACACAGCAAGGCACCAGCAATCCAGGATGTTCCTGGACTGCATAGAAGACAACTTCCTCCTCCAAATGGTGGAGGAACCAACAAGAAATGGTGCTATGCTGGACCTTGTTCTCACCAACAGGGAAGGGCTGGTAAGCAATGTGAGGCTCATAGACGGCCTTGGCTGCAGTGACCATGAAGCAGTTGAATTTAACATCCTCAGGGCAATCAAGAGGAAGTATTCCAAGCTCACGACCCTAGACTTTAGGCGTGCAGATTTTGATCGCTTCAGGGATCTGCTAGCCAAAGTGTCGTGGGACAAAGCCCTGGAGGGAAGAGGGACCCAGGACAGCTGGTCAGTATTCAAGGACCACCTCCTCTGTGTCCAGGAGCTCTGTGTACCAACAAAGAGAAAAGCAGGTAAGAATGCTAGGAGGCCTGCCTGGATGGGCAAGGAGCTACTGGACACACTATTACTTAAAAGGAAACTCTACAGGAAGTGGAGGGAAGGACAGGTAGAACAGGGGGAATATAAGGAAGCTGCCCGAGCAGCAAGAGTCCTGGTTAGGAAAGCCAAAGCAGAGTTTGAGTTGAATCTAGCCAGGGAGATTAAAGGGAATACTAAGAACTTTTACAGGTATATTAATGGGAAGAAGAAGACTAGGGAAGGTGTGGGCCCCCTCAGAAAGGAAAATGGTGACATGGTCACATGTGATGAGGAAAAGGCTGAGGTACTTAATAACTTCTTTACCTCAGTCTTCACTGCAAGGGCCTCTAGCCACACTCCTGATGTTATGGAAGTCAAAGCCAGGGACGGGGAGGAAGAACTGCCCATTGTAAGTGCAGATCAGGTTCGTGATCATCTGAAGAACCTGAAAGTGTTCAAGTCCATGGGACCCGACGGGTTACACCCACGGGTACTGAGAGAACTGGCAGATGAGGTTGCTAAACCCCTCTCTATTATATTTCAAAAGTCCTGGCAATCTGGTGAAGTCCCCACAGACTGGAAAAGGGGAAACATTGCCCCCATCTTCAAAAAGGGCAAGAAGGAGGAACCAGGGAACTACAGGCCAGTCAGTCTCACCTCTGTGCCTGGAAAGATCATGGAGCAGATCCTCCTGGAGTCACTACTCGCTCAAAAGAATAGTGAAGAGGTGATTGGGAACAGTCAGCATGGCTTTGCCAAGGGCAAATCCTGCCTGACCAACCTGGTGGCCTTCTATGAGCAGGTGACAAAATTAATAGATGAGGGGCGAGCAACTGATGTCGTTTACCTGGACCTGAGCAAAGCCTTCGACACTGTCCCACACCACATCCTGGTCTCCAAACTGGTGACACATGGGTTTGATGGGTGGACCACTAGATGGATAAGGAACTGGCTTGATGGCCGCACCCAAAGAGTGGCTGTCAATGGCTCCATGTCCCAGTGGAGGCCAGTGACAAGCGGAGTCCCTCAGGGATCAGTCCTGGGACCTGTCTTATTCAACATCTTTGTGGGGGACATGGACAGTGGCATTGAGTGCACCCTCAGCAAGTTTGCTGATGACACCAAGCTGTGTGGTGCAGCAGACACACTGGAGGGAAGGGAGGCCATCCAGAGGGACCTTGACAGGCTGGAGAGGTGGGCACAAGCCAACCTCATGAAGTTCAATAAGAGCAAGTGCAGGGTCCTGCATCTGGGTCGAGGCAATCCCAGGCACAAATACAGGCTGGGCAGTGACTGGCTGGAAAGTAGCCCTGAAGAGAGAGACTTGGGGGTGCTGGTGGACAAAAAGCTCAACGTGAGCTCTCAGTGTGCACTTGCAGCCCGCAAAGCCAATCAGATCCTGGGCTGCATCAGGAGAAGTGTGGCTAGCAGGTCGAGGGAGGTGATCCTCCCCCTCTACTCAGCCCTGGTGAGACCCCACCTGGAGTACTGTGTCCAGTTCTGGAGCCCCTATTACAAGAGGGATGTGGAGGTGCTGGAACGTGTCCAGAGAAGGGCCACAAGGATGATCAGAGGGCTGGAGCACCTCTCCTATGAGGACAGACTGAAGGAGTTGGGGCTGTTCAGTCTGCAGAAGAGAAGGCTCCGAGGTGACCTAATTGTCGCCTTCCAGTATCTGAAGGGGGCCTACAGGAAGGCTGGGGAAGGACTTCTCAGGATATCAGGTAGTGCTAGGACTAGGGTGAATGGAATGAAGCTGGAGGTGGGGAGATTCAGGCTAGATGTGAGGAGGAGGTTCTTCACCATGAGAGTGGTGAAACCCTGGAATGTGTTGTCCAGGGAGGTGGTCGAGGCCCCGTCCCTGGGGGTGTTTAAGACCAGGCTGGATGAGGCTCTGTCCAGCCTGATCTAGTATGGGGTGTCCCTGCCCATGGCAGGGGGGTTGGAACTAGATGATCCTTGTGGTCCCTTCCAACCCTGAATGAAACTATGAAACTATGAAACTATGAAAATAACTATCTCCGCTAGGGAAATGCCCTAAAGCAGATCCATGGGCCAAAAGTCCAGGCATTACTTTAGACGATATCTCCACCTTACGCTTTTCTAAAAAGCACTTAAATAAATCATACGCCGCCTGCCTATCCATTACTATCCATTATGCGTTAATACCCGTGTGCACAGTCTCAGAGCAGTATCGGCTTACGGCGTCTTCGGTCTTCTGCTGTTTCCTCCGCTTCTCTGTGAGTCGGTAAACACAGCACCAGTACTGCTATCCCGGACCGGAATACTTCTTGCTTTCCACGCTCTCGAACCCTGGTAGTCCTCTTCGGAACGGCACGGCTCCCTTCTTCGCCGTGACTCCTTTCGGAGATTTGCAGAACCCTCCTTTTTGGGTTCAGGACCCACTCTGTGGGGTTCCTGTTCAAGGCGCCGTTGCCCGCATTCTCCACCATTGTTGCAAGAAGGGGCCACTATACGATCAATGTGATCAGCGGAATCCAACTTTATTGAGCATCAGACACGTCTTATATACAGTTTGCTATAATTATGCCCACTTGGCAACATACTATTGGTTTCTCTCTAAAAGGTTACATCATTGTTTTCACAACTCTGTGGAATTCTTCTATCTGGCCTAATTGCTCTCTTTCCCAGATCTCGCCTCCTCCTTATCTTGCTTGCCTCCCTTCTCAGGGGCAGCTGGACTTCAGCATACCAAGCAATCAGCACTTTCTCACAGCTCCTACTCCACCACTATATTATCAACAGAGAATTCTTCAAGGCCTCAATTGCACAGGTGTTCCTGGGACCCAAGTCCCCTCTTGCTCAAAACAAACCCCAACAGGATGGTAGGAAGAAGTTCTTCCCAGAAAGAGAGATTGGCCATTGGAATGTGCTGCCCAGGGAGGTGGTGGAGTCACCATCACTGGAGGTGTTTAGGAAGAGATTGGCTGGGGTGCTTGGTGCCATGGTTTACTTGATTAGATGGTGTTGGGTGATAGGTTGGACTCCTTGATCTCAAAGGTCTCTTCCAACCCGGTTAATTCTATCCTATCCTATCCTATCCTATCCTATCCTATCCTATCCTATCCTATCCTATCCTATCCTAATATATTGTTTGTATTATTATAATGTTTGCATTGTTACATTTTTTGTGTTATTAGATCTTTTTGTATCATTATTTCACTATTAATTTCCTTCTAACATTGTTCCTGGCTGCTCATGCCAGGGTTGGGAGTGATGGATGGGGAAGGGAGTGATAGATGGGGAAGGGGGTGTGGATGCAACTGAGCTGAATGCAATTAAGTCCCCCACCCCAACTGAGCCCACCCCCACCTCAGCGCCCCCATATCCCCCCCCATGTAAAGGGACGGACGATCTTTCCGAGCCTCAGGCGGCTTTCCCATTGGTTCGCAGACCGGTGATGATGTCATTTCTGCCCAATCCGAGGGAGGACAGCACCTTTCCCCCACCCCCTTCCCACCCAACCCCTCCCCTCGGGTACCAGTCGGCGCTGGGGTTGTAGCATTCCGGAGGGATGCGGGGGGGGGGGGAGCAATTCGGGACACCCTCCCCCCCTCCCCCATCCCACCCAACAATGGAGGTTTCCTAGGATGCGCCTAGCTCTTGGAGGCAGAGTCGTGGTGATGGATCCTGCACCTGGGTCCTCAGCGCTGGGGCAGGTGGGATGGGGTCTAAACCTGTGCCCTGGATGGCTGGGATTTACTGGCTGCTCCTTCCCGAGGCCAGAAATCTCCTGGGACGTGGAGGAGCCAAACCTGAGGGGCTTCTTGCTGGAGCATCTGTGAATATTGAACCTCTTGGAGGAGAGGGTGGAGGTGTCCGAGGAGAGGAAGCGAGGGAGGGGGAACGCAGAACTGACATCCACCCCTGCAACCCTCTGTAGCAAGGCTGGAGGATGGGAAAGGGCTCTGGGGGAAACTCGTGGGTATGCTCACCCCAGCTCTATGGGTTCCTCTGGTTGGCTGCTCTCAGCTGAGGCATCCTGGGACAAATGAACCTTCCCACATGGTCTCCATTGTGGTCCAGCCCAGAAGAAGCTGCAAACCCCTTGCTCAGAACTTCTGTGGCACCCTCTCACTGCTGGATTCTTTCCCCCTGGCTCCACATGCAACCTTCTCTCCAGCCACCTATGCTAGAGATAATCCCTTTTCTTCTACCAAGTAACAAGTGATAAGGGCAGGGCCTCAGATTGTGCTGGGGGGGAGTTTGGGATGGACATGAGGAACAATTTCATCTCCAAAAGGGTTGTCAAGGCCTGGACCAGGCTGCCCAGGGCAGTGATGGAGTCCCCATTCCTGGAGAGGTTTGAAAGCTGTGTAGCTGTGGTGCTGAGGGACATGGTTTAGTGGTGGCCTGCCAGTGCTGGGTTAATGGTTGGACTTCACAACCATAAAGGTCTCTCCAATCAAAAGGATTCTGTGGTGTTAGAGTCTATGATTTTGCCTTGGAGCCAGAAGACTTTGTGGGGTGGAAGGTGACGACCCTTAGGGATGGTGACCACCAAGTTTTTCCAGAGCTGTAGCCTCATAGGTGGGCTTCAGGAGCTGAATCCTTTGAACAGGTTGTTCAAAGTCCCATCCAACTTGGCCTTGAATACTTCCAGGGATGGGGCATCCAAAACATCTCTGCAAACAAGATCCATCCCCTTGAATGCAGCTCCTGTGGAGCTGGGGGACAAGAAGGCGCTTGTGGATGTGACCCCCCTCCAGCATCTCCCTGGTCCCAACCACCACAGGCAGCCATGAGCTGAACTGTGACCACCAACACAGGGTGGCAGGGAGGGGTTTGTGCCCTGAGCCTGGATTATGAGGACCTCAAAGCAGCATTTGAGCAGAGTATCCAGACCTCCCAACCCTGTGGGGTGTCACCCATCCCAGTGCCAGCTGCAGCCTGGCCCTTGCCACCTCCCACAGCCACGTGGGGCCTCACAATGGCTGTTTGTGCCCCGTGTGGCTGTTACATCTTGACTCTTCCCTCCCTTCTGCCTCGGGGCCATGCTCCATTCCTTCTGCAGCTCCTCACACCTCCCACTGGCACCCCACCCATAGCAGCCCCACCTGTGTGTGCACCTAGACCCTGCCAAGCCAGGGTGGGGGTGCTCCAGCAAGGAGCTTGCTCATCACCTAATCTTTAGCAGATCCTTCTGGAGGGAAGGGATGCACTTACAGGATGGCCGAGGGATCAGGCCCAGCCAGCATGGATTTAGGAAGGGCAGGTCCTGCCTGACCAACCTGATCTCCTTCTATGATCAGGTGACCCGCCTGGTGGATGTGGGGAGGCCTGTGGATGTAGTCTACCTGGACCTCAGCAAGGCCTTGGACACCGTCCCCCATAGCAAACTGCTGGCCAAGCTGTCAGCCCATGGCTTGGACGGGAGCACACTGCATTGGGTTAGGAACTGGCTGGAGGACCGAGCCCAGAGAGTGGTGGTGAATGGTGCCACATCCAGCTGGCGGCCAGTCACTAGTGGTGTGCCCCAAGGATCAGTGCTGGGCCCCGTGCTCTTTAACATCTTTATTGATGATCTGGATGAGGGCATTGAGTCCATCAGCAGTAAGTTTGCAGATGACACCAAGCTGGGGGCAGGAGTTGGTCTGCTGGAGGGTAGAGAGGCTCTGCAGAGGGACCTCGACAGGCTGGGCAGAGTCCAAGGGCACGAGATTGAACACATCCAAGTGCCGGGTTCTGCACATCGGCCACAACAACCCCATGCAGAGCTACAGGCTGGGGTCAGAGTGGCTGGAGAGCAGCCAGGTAGAGAGGGACCTGGGGGTACTGGTCGATGGTAGGCTGAACATGAGCCGGCAGTGTGCCCAGGCGGCCAAGAGGGCCAAGGGCACCCTGGCCTGCATCAGGAACAGTGTGGCCAGCAGGAGCAGGGAGGTCATTCTGCCCCTGTACACTGCACTGGTTAGGCCGCACCTCGAGTACTGTGTCCAGTTCTGGGCCCCTCAGTTTAGGAAAGATGTTGAGCTGCTGGAACGAGTCCAGAGAAGAGCAACAAAGTTGGTGAGGGGTTTGGAACACAAGCCCTATGAGGAGAGGCTGAGGGAGCTGGGGTTGCTTAGCCTGGAGAAGAGGAGACTCAGGGGTGACCTTATTGCTGTCTACAACTCCCTGAAGGGAGGTTGTAGCCAGGCGGAGGCTGGTCTCTTCTCCCGGGCAGCCAGTACCAGAACAAGAGGACACAGTCTCAGGCTGCACCAGGGGAGGTTTAGGTTGGAGGTTAGGAAGAAGTTCTTCCCAGAGAGAGTGATTGCCCATTGGAATGGGCTGCCCGGGGAGGTGGTGGAGTCGCCGTCATTGGGGGTGTTCAGGAGGAGACTTGATGGGGTGCTTGGTGCCATGGTTTAGTCACTTGGTGACTCTCCAGCATTATCCAGCTCTCGCAGAGACCCCAACCTTGGTTTCCACCATGTGCTCAGCCCCTTCATTCCATCACTCCACCCCAGCACCGCCCAAAATCCTCACTCTCAGCTCAAATCCATCCCTTCACCCTTACTCACTTTCACCTCCACCCCTCCTCCCCCAAAATTTGCTTTGATCATTTCCCCCACACCTTTTTTTTTAAATGTTGGTTTTAATTCCCCCCTCCTTTGTTGTTTTTTTTTTCCCCTAGGCCCCCAAACCTCTTCTTCAGCCCAACCCAGCCCTTCTTCCCCACCCATTCTGTCCCTCCACCTCCTTCCTCCCTTTTATCATTTTTCCTTCTTTTACATGATTTTTTTTTCTTTTCAGCCTCACCCTTTCTTTTTCCCCCACCCCATAACCCACCCAACCCCCCTTTCCCAGCCCAAATCCATTCTCTTCCCCCCCCATCTTCCCCCCTCCCCTTTCCTTTTTACCGTTTTCTCCCTTTTTTAATGCGAATTTTTGTGGCTTTTTCTTTTTTTTTCCCATTCCTGTTTTTTTTTATTTCTCCCAGGCCCAGCCCCAGACTAGCTGCTGGGTGTGATGTCACCGGGCTGGTACCCGGTTCGTACAGCCCCTGGCCCAATAGGAGGTGGTGGCAGGGATGAGCTGCCGCGATTAAGAGACGGGACACAGCCTGATGCAGGCCAGGTGTCCACTTTATTATGCAGAATTCTTCTTTATAAAACTAATACAACGCAGAAGCAGTTTACAACAGGAACAGGGACTCTGTTACATCAATCTTCTGTATGTCTGAAGTCTGACCCTCTCAGGTCATAACAACCACACGTAATCAAATATCTGCCCTCCTCCAACAGCACTGCTGCACTGAGTTCCCATAGTTCACAAACCATCAAGGCCAACACTGTCTCCTTCTTACCAGTCCAGCAGTGCTTGGAGCTCGGCTCTCCAAGATTTAACCCTTCATTTCCCCCTTCTGTTATATAACAAGAATCCCCTTAACAAAGCAATTAATCAAACTCTATAAGCATTACAATAAACAAGGTTAAAAAAGTAGCAAAAAGAATAAAGCAGTAAAAGCATACATAATTGTTCTAAGAAAACTACAAAGCCAGAGAAAAAGTCCCCAATTACCAAGCAATTTAAAAGATGAAGGAACTAGCCACTTATCCAAAGACAGTCCTACTAAACAAGTACAAAAAGGGGTTCTTGGAAGATTGATCAGAAATCTGCAGCTCGCTGTCTCTCAGTATCAATTACTCCTCTTCAACTTCCTCCTTTGGAGGTGATAAAGGCTCTCGAAAGGGTCAAATGTTCTTAGCTGGAATCCACCGAGGGCCTCTTTCTGTGGAAACACAAGCATACCCTCTACCCCATGTTACTAAAGGGTATGGCCCTAAAATCTTTCCTGTTTCAGGGCCTCGAATCAGCACTGGTGCTTTTTCTCATGTTTCCAAAGAAGTACTACTGCTAAAATGGCGAACAATAGGAGGATTACTATCTACTAAGGAGCAATTAAAAAAATTAAATACATACAGAGCTTTCTGCAATCTCTCCTCTGGCATTGTACTTCCCATTCCCCCTTTCTGTTGTAATAAAAGACGCTTCAATGTTTGGTGAGAACGTTCAGTAAGTGACTGTCCAGTGGGAGAATAAGGAATACCTGTGATATGAACAATTCCCCAAGAGTCAAAAAAAGATTTAAGCGTTGCAGAGACATATGCTGGCCCATTATCTGTTTTTATCGGAACAGGAATACCTAATGTGGCAAAGGCTCGCACAAAATGTCTGCGAGCATCTTGTGACTTTTCCCCTGTATGACAAGAAGCATACAAGGCTCCAGAAAAGGTGTCAATAGAAGAATGAATATATTTAAGACTACCAAATTCAGAAAAGTGAGTAACATCTGTTTGCCACAATTGTAAACTCTGCAATCCTCTTGGGTTAACTCCACTGGCAACAGAAGGAAAAGAATGCTTCTGGCAGTCAGGACATACAGCTATGATGTTAGCAGCTTGCTGTGAGGACAGACCAAACTGCCGTTTCAGTCCTCCTGCGTTCTGATGGAAAAAGGAATGGCTAAGCCTAGCTTGTGCAAGGCGATCTGGCAATACCTGCACTGCTAATGTCATAAAATCCGCTTGACGATTTCCTTCTGCAATAAATCCTGGTAAAGTAGTATGAGATCTAACATGCACGACAAAATAAGGATGTTTCCTTGAACCTAGAAAAAAGACCAGCTTCTGTAACAGGTCAAACAATTGAGGATTACTCACCTCCTTCAATACTGCAGCCTCAGCTCGCTGAACAATACCTGCTACATAGGCAGAGTCTGTAACGAGATTAAAAGGCTCTGACCATTTCTGAAAAACTCGTACTACTGCAGCTAATTCTACTATCTGAGGCGAACCAGGAACTACAGCAATCTCTGACTCCCATGTTAAGGACTGATCGTTCCACCAAACAATGACAGACTTATGAGTCTTCCCCGATCCATCTGTGAAAACAGTAGGGGCAGACAGTGGTTGCTCACTCCTACGAGGTAAAGGGGATAAAGAAAAGTCAAGATGAAACAATTTATGTGAAGGCGGGTGCATAGAGAGTCGACCTGCATAGGCTGTTAAAGACATAACAAAAACATCTGATTGCTGAAAAAGCCACTGCAAGTAAATCTCTTTAACAGGAACATAGATACAATCAAAATCTCTCCCTGCTAAAGTTAATAGTCTCTGCCTGGCCTTAATGGTTAAAAAGGCAAACATTTCATGCTGTACAGAAATTGTCTTAACAGGCTGGTTAGGAAGAAAAACCCACTCAATTAAAAGCAATGGGTCTGTTTCACCTGTGTCCCACTGAAAAATCAGGGCATGTGGCTGTCGAGCAGGATTCAACAGCGCTGCCTGCTGTTGCTGGGCGGAGGTCAGAGATGTGTGCTGCCGGCATCTGGCTGGCCGGTGACGGCTGGATGATTTGTGTCTGCGCGCGGCGCCGTCCCGCGCTCCGCATCCAGTTTCCCTGCGCAGGCCGCCTTTGAGAATTATGCTTAGATCGACACTGGTTAGCATAATGCCTCCCCTTCTGGCACTTAGGGCAAATCCCGGGTGCCTTAGGTTTGGCTCCAGTATTAGCTACCAAACAATTCTTTCTGAGATGACCCGGTTTCCCACAGCCGTAACAAACTCCTGTATTCATTGGACCATTCATAGCTGCAAAAGCTGCAGCCATAGCTTCATACTTATATTCCATCGTACCTATCTTATTACATGCCTCAATCATTTCTAGCAAGGTGGGGTTTTGATTAGGCAAAGATTTTAACAGCTTCTTACAATCTGCATTTGCATTTTCCACAGCTAATTTCAACAGTAATATTTCCCTTGCCTCCCCATTATCGATTTGGCGTTCTAAGGCCAGTTTAAGCCTATCTATGAATTGCATATAAGGTTCCCGCGGTTCCGGAACGATATTCGTAAAAACTTTTTGTGGCTTTTGAGAGTCCGGGACTTTAAGAAAAGCCTTTCGTGCCTCCTCTCGTGATGCTTCCAGGGCTTCCCGTGGGCAGTCGCGGGCTTGCGCTGCCGGGTCGGTGTGTTGACCTGTGCCCATGAGGTGATCCAACGTGAGTGCCGCTAAAGCCTCATTGTTATGTCCCGCATATGCAAGTAAGAGCGCTTGGAGCCCTTTTCTCCACTGGAACTCCCATAAAGTATACTGAGACAGAGTTAGCAACAGTTGTGCTAGAGATTTTAAGTCGTATGGTGTCATTACGTGATTGTCGAGTATAGATGTTAAAAGATTAGCGAAATAAGGAGAAGAGAGCCCATGCTCAGCGGCAGTACGACGGAGTTCTTTTTCTTTAATCACTGGGAAGGACAAAGCCTCCCATTGAGGGTTACCCCCTCTTCCCGCGTACAGTACAGGAGCCACGATTCTTGCGGCAACCTCAGTGTCTCCATCCCGCAAAGCTTGGCGCTTAATAGAAGCCCACACATCGTGAGGATCCCGGAGATAAAGGTCTGGTTCCCGTTCAGGATAGACAGGACCTGGATCTAGGAGGTCGTCCCCCGGGGGGGGGGGGTGGGGGGGGGTAGGTATGTGTGGGGGTGTAGTATTCTGCTGCGTATGTACCCAGAGACTCAGTCCGCAGCTTCGGCTTTGGTGGCAGCTTAGAGGGTAACGGAGGAGGGGCCTGAGCTCCCTCAATACTCTGTTCCGAGTTCCCTTCTTGCGCTTTAAGCATCTCGAATATAATCCGCCACCATGGGAGCATACGCTGCGCCTCAACATTCCCTGTAGTAGCAGCATCCCATAACCTCACCCCCACTTGATCCTAGATTTCACTCGTAAACATGCTAGATATTGTAACTGTCAGGATGTTCTGCACCCACTCCAGCATCCCCTTAAGATCACGGCCACAGATAACCTTGCCATGCTTTTTAAGGAGTTCTTGCATTAATTCATAAGCGTCTCTTTCTGAGGAACTCTCCTGGTTCCCCATGTTTCCCACGGCTCACCTCTCGGGGAGGGAGGGGGCGGCTGCCATCCTGCCTCCACCACAGAAACTGGGGGAGGAAAGCTCCTGTCCCTTCTCAAGCTTCAAGGCAGGGAGCAGAGAGCCCCCAGCATTCCTCCACCCTCTTCCTCCATCACTGGGTGTTTCTCCCAGGGAAGCAGATGGGAGATGTGGGGAGTCTCCATCAGGAAAAGGGATGGGAGACAGGGTGGTCTTCATCAGGAAAGGGGATGGAAGATTGGAGGGATCCCCGGGGGGGTCCCCACCAGGGGAGGGATGGGAGATGGAGGGATCCCCATCAGGGAAGGGAGTGGGAAACAGGGAGGTTCCCAGCACCTCGGAGGCTCTACGGTGGAGATCAGGGCGTGAAACTGGGTTGCAGCTCCTTGGGGTGGGCTCAGCCCCCGCTCCGTGCCACGTGTGCCTGGCCAGAGGTGGGATCCTTCCCACAGCTCTGGCCAAACTAGGGGTGTGAGTGAGGGTTCAGCCTGGGGGGTGACAGGTTTCAGCTTGGGGGTGACAGATTTCAACCTGGGGGGTGACAGCAGCAGCAGGACTCCAACCACATCCCACTCCCCTGGGGCTGGGTGTGCTGGTTGGGAGGCAGAAGGACAGGGGAGCAGAGAGGGAAGGCAGAGGATTCCTTCTTAGAGGGACCTCTAAACAGCATCTTCATCCAGAGAGGAGTGGGGCTGGCAGCCCACCACCCACCTCCCTCGCATCTGCATGGATGAACCTCATCACCCTCCCCATTTGGGGGCATGAATGCCAGGCAGAAAGGTTTCCATCACATGAAATGCATCCAGGTCCCTCCCATAAGCCCAAGAAAAGTGAGGATTTGGGGTACTACACCATGGAGACAGCTTCCAGCCAGGCTGTGGGAGCTCAAGGCACAGCCTTGTGTCAGCTCATGAGCCATGGGAGCGTCCCCACCCCACCTTGGCAAGAGCTGCCCGGGGCCAGAACCTTCAGCCAGGCAAGGTAGAGAGCCCTTAGCGGGGGTACACCCCTGGGGAACACCAGATCCAACCAGCTCTCCTCCACTAACAGCTGTGAGCAGATTATCCAAGTGATCCCTGTGTCAGATCCCAGCAGGATGTGGGGGAACAAGGAGCTGGGGCAGGTTGTCTGGGTGATCCCTGTGTCAGATCCCAGCAGGATGAGGGGGAACAAGGAGCTGGGGCAGGTTGTCTGGGTGATCCTTTGTCAGATCCCAGCAGGATGCGGGGGAACAAGGAGCTGGGGCAGGTTGTCTGGGTGATCCCTGTGTTAGATCCCAGAAGGATGGGGTGGGAACAAGGAGCTGGGGCAGGTTATCTGTTTGATCCCTGTACCAGATCCCAGCAGCATGAGGAGGATGAGGGGATAAAGCAGGATATTTGGGTTATTCCTGTGTCAGATCCTCTCAGGATTGGGTGGATGAAGGGTAGGAAATCCTCAGGACCTCCTGAGGTTGAGCTGGGTCAGGGTATGTGGTGGCTGGCAGTGCCCCTGGCAGCCCCAGGATGCCCCTGTAGGGGTTGCCCCTTCCCTGGGAAGCTGCAAGGATTTAAAAGGCTCTATTTTGAGGGGGATTTTTCTCCCTTAGAAACAAAAGCTGTGGATAATTCAAAGAAAAAGGAAACAAAAAAACCCAAACCAACAACCAAACTCAGCTCCCACTTTGGGGAGGGGCATTTCCACTGGGAACCCCCTCTGATGCCACCAGCACCCTGCCTGGTGCTACCAGCAGAGTTCCATTCAGGAGGGTCTGTTATATCTATGAGTCCATTCCACCCCCCTGAAGGTTCACAGCTGTTGTATCTCAATTGCAGTAGCGGCTTCCTGGCCAGCTTTATCTTTAGCTTTGCCTCCCCTGCCTCACACAAGCATGGCACAAAGAGTTCCTCACACCAGAGCAGAAGAGCACCGCCTGATTTTGCTCACTTGTTATCTGTGGCCTTGAATAGTTCTCACTTTCCTCCTGCTTCTCATCAGGGCTGATAATCCCATGGGACAGCTTGCTCACTGTGCCCCTGGGATGGAGCAGAATCCACAAAGATTCACAAATGCAACCCAAAAAAAAGCTAAGATGGAGAGGGTGGAAGGCAGGGAAAGGGGTTTGGGGCAGGAAGGCAGGGATGGACAGGCTGCCTTGGACAAAGGAGCAGCAGACACCACCTGGCACATCTTGGCTTGCTCTGCCGGGCTCTGCAACCACTGAGGCACCAGCTCCTGGAGTCACAGAATCATGGAATGGTTTGTGTGGGAAGAGGCATTTAAAGGTCCAACCTCCCTGCAGTCGGAAGGGACAGAATAGAATAGAATAGAATAGAATAGAATAGAATAGAATAGACCAGACCAGACCAGACCAGACCAGACCAGGTTGGAAGAGACCTTCAAGATCATCGCGTCCAACCCATCAACCAATCCAACCCACCTAAACAACTAAACCATGGCACCAAGCACCCCCCCCATCAAGTCTCCTCCTGAACACCCCCAATGATGGTGACTCCACCACCTCCCCGGGCAGCCCATTCCAATGGGCAATCACTCTCTCTGTATAGAACTTCTTCCTAACATCCAGCCTAAACCTCCCCTGGCGCAGCCTGAGACTGTGTCCTCTAGTTCTGGTGCTGGCTGCCTGGGAGAAGAGACCATCATCCACCTGGCTACAACCTCCCTGCAGGGAGTTGTAGACAGCAATAAGGTCACCCCTGAGTCTCCTCTTCTCCAGGCTAAGCAACCCCAGCTCCCTCAGCCTCTTCAACTCGATCAGACTGCTCAGAGCCCCATCCAACCTGGCCTGGAATGTTTCCAGGGATAGGGCTTCTACTACCTCTCTGGGCAACCCTGCCAGTGTCTAACTCCTTGGAGAGCTGGAAGTTTACTTTCCTAAAGCTCAAGGTCCTGACTATGCTCCTTGCCTGACCCATGTCTCTCAGGCCTGTGAGCTCCACCAGTGAGTGGTCACTGCAGCCCAGGTTGCCTCCAAACTTGACATCCCCTATTAGCTTCCTTGTGTTGGTGACCAGCAGGTCCAGTGTCACATCCCCTCTGGGTAAGGCTTACCTTAAGAAGTTATCCACCATGCATTCCAGGAGTCTTCTAGATTGCCTGCATCTCACTGGGCTACTTCTCCAGCAGCTACTGGGGTTGCTGAAGTGCCTCAGCATGGCAAGGGCCTGTGAGCATAAAGTCTCCTGGAGCTGGACTATGAAGACTTCATCAATAAGCTCCCCTTGATCTGTAGTAGACACTAACCCTGAGATTCCCTTTGCTGCCTTAGTCTCTCATTCTTAACCATAAACTTTCAAGCTGCTCATGGCCATTCCTGAGGGACAGTCCTTCTCCTTCACACTATCCTTTACTTGACAGAGAGGGCAACACCTCCACCATACCTTCCTCGTCTGCCCCTTCTGAACACCAAGTTTCAGACATGGCAACTACATTGTAGCTTTCTAGCAGCACGGTGGCTTCCAGCTCCTCCTGCTTGTTGCCCATGCTGTGTATGTTGGTGTTGAGGCACTTCAACTGGGTTGTCATCATGTCACCTCCTTACAGGAACACCCCTTCATTCCTTTGAGGTGTTTCACTGGTGCTTCCCTATTGGCTCCCATTAGCTCATCTTTCTAAGACTTCAAGTGTGGTGCAGTGTCCCCCAGCATGCCTCAGAGCAACAGTGAAGGCCCTCACTGGCAGAGGCAGATTTAGACTAGATATAAGGAAGAAATCCTTTCTGCTGGGAGTGGTGAGACACTGGCCCGGATTGCCCAGAGAGGTGGTAGATGCTCCATCCCCACAACCATTCCAGGTGAGGGTGGACTGGGCTCTGAGCAACCTGCTCTGGTGGCAGATATCCCTGCTGACTGCAGGGCAGTTGGGATAGATGGCCTTCAAATGTCCCTTCCTACCTAAACCATTCTGTGATTCTATCATTTTCCCCCCTCTTTGTTTAAAGCCATCTCCCCTGGTCCTGTCACATCAGACCCTGCTGAGAAGATTAGAATCATAGAATTGTTCTGGTTTAAAGAGACCTTTAAGATCGTCATCTCCAACCATTAGCACTGCCAGATCACCAATAACCCATGCCGAATAGAATAGAATAGAATAGAATAGAATAGAATAGAATAGAATAGAATAGAATAGAATAGAATAGACCAGGTTGGAAAAGACCTTTGAGATCCTCGAGTCCAACTTATCACCCAGCATCATCTAATCAACTAAACCATGGCACCAAGCACCCCATCCAGTCTCTTCCTAAACACCTCCAGTGATGGTGACTCCACCACCTCCCTGTGATCCTCCCCATCTTGCTTGTAGGTCCCTTTGAAATACTGAAAGGCAGCAATAAGGTCTCCCTGGAGCCTCCTTTTCAGGCGGAACAACAACTTCAAATCTCAGCCTGTCCTCACAGCAGAAGGGTTCCAGCTCTTGCATCATGATTGTGGCCTCCTCCTGTCCCAACAGGTCCATATCTTTCCTGTGCTGAAGACCCCAGAGCTAGACCCAGCACTGCAGGTAGGGTCTTACCAGTGCAGAGGGGCAGAATCTCCTCGCTTGACCTGCTGGCCACACTGCTTTGGATTCAGCCCAGGACGCGGTTGGCGTCTGGTCTGCGAGCACACATTGCCGGCTCACATCCAGCTTTTCACCCACTATGGTGTGATGGGATGGGCACCCACTGAAATGATGGCAGGAGGCAGTGGAGTGCTCCTAGCTCTTCCCTGTATTCTGGGCTGCCCAACATCTCCACAACCCACACGTGTCCACACATGTGCCAGGAGCCACGTGCATACCCCACACTTTGCAGCCTGCCCACTCCTGCTGCCACCCCCATTCATGCCTACAGAGCCCCAGTTCTCAGCTCAGCCCTTCCCACACCGCACGCACTGGGACCTACTCCCACATCTCAGGGGGTCTCCATAGCTGTCAAGGGCATCCCTGGGAATGCCCACCCAGCCCTGGGATGAATTGCAGGGCCTGTCATGGGGTGGCAACACCCAGAGCCTCAGGAAAACCAGGATAAGCCAGGTGGATTCCCCCATCCCGGGGTTTCTGTGGGGACACAGGCAGGGTGCTGGTGGCATCAGAGGGGGTTCCCAGTGGAAATGCCCCTCCCCAAAGTGGGAGCTGAGTTTGGTTGTTGGTTTGGGTTTTTTTGTTTCCTTTTTCTTTGAATTATCCACAGCTTTTGTTTCTAAGGGAGAAAAATCCCCCTCAAAATAGAGCCTTTTAAATCCTTGCAGCTTCCCAGGGAAGGGGCAACCCCTACAGGGGCATCCTGGGGCTGCCAGGGGCACTACCAGCCACCACATACCCTGACCCAGCTCAACCTCAGGAGGTCCTGAGGATTTCCTACCCTTCATCCACCCAATCCTGAGAGGATCTGACACAGGAATAACCCAAATATCCTGCTTTATCCCCTCATCCTCCTCATCCTGCTGGGATCTGGCACAGGGATCACCCAGACAACCTGCCCCAGCTCCTTGTTCCCCCCCATCCTTCTGGGATTTAACACAGGGATCACCCAGACAACCTGCCCCAGCTCCTTGTTCCCCCACATCCTGCTGGGATCTAACACAGGGATCAAACAGACAACCTGCCCCAGCTCCTTGTTCCCCCACATCCTGCTGGGATCTGACACAGGGATCACCCAGACAACCTGCCCCAGCTCCTTGTTCCCCCACATCCTGCTGGGATCTAACAGGGATCACCCAGACAACCTGCCCCAGCTCCTTGTTCCCCCGCATCCTGCTGGGATCTGACACAGGGATCACTTGGATAATCTGCTCACAGCTGTTAGTGGAGGAGAGCTGGTTGGATCTGGTGTTCCCCAGGGGTGTACCCCCGCTAAGGGCTCTCCACCTTGCCTGGCTGAAGGTTCTGGCCCCGGGCAGCTCTTGCCAAGGTGGGGTGGGGACACTTCCATGGCTCATGAGCTGACACAAGGCTGTGCCTTGAGCTCCCACAGCCTGGCTGGAAGCTGTCTGCATGGCATAGCACCCCAAATCCTCACTTTCCCTGGGCTTATGTGAGGGACCTGGATGCATTTCATGTGATGGAAACCTTTCTGCCTGGCATTCATGCCCCCAAATGGGGAGGGTGATGAGGTTCATCCATGCAGATGCGAGGGAGGTGGGTGGTGGGCTGCCAGCCCCACTCCTCTCTGGATGAAGATGCTGTTTAGAGGTCCCTCTAAGAAGGAATCCTCTGCCTTCCCTCTCTGCTCCCCTGTCCTTCTGCCTCCCAACCAGCACACCCAGCCCCAGGGGAGTGGGATGTGGTTGGAGTCCTGCTGCTGCTGTCACCCCCCAGGTTGAAATCTGTCACCCCCAAGCTGAAACCTGTCACCCCCCAGGCTGAACCCTCACTCACACCCCTAGTTTGGCCAGAGCTGTGGGAAGGATCCCACCTCTGGCCAGGCACACGTGGCACGGAGCGGGGGCTGAGCCCACCCCAAGGAGCTGCAACCCAGTTTCACGCCCTGATCTCCACCGTAGAGCCTCCGAGGTGCTGGGAACCTCCCTGTTTCCCACTCCCTTCCCTGATGGGGATCCCTCCATCTCCCATCCCTCCCCTGGTGGGGACCCCCCCGGGGATCCCTCCAATCTTCCATCCCCTTTCCTGATGAAGACCACCCTGTCTCCCATCCCTTTTCCTGATGGAGACTCCCCACATCTCCCATCTGCTTCCCTGGGAGAAACACCCAGTGATGGAGGAAGAGGGTGGAGGAATGCTGGGGGCTCTCTGCTCCCTGCCTTGAAGCTTGAGAAGGGACAGGAGCTTTCCTCCCCCAGTTTCTGTGGTGGAGGCAGGATGGCAGCCGCCCCCTCCCTCCCCGAGAGGTGAGCCGTGGGAAACATGGGGAACCAGGAGAGTTCCTCAGAAAGAGACGCTTATGAATTAATGCAAGAACTCCTTAAAAAGCATGGCAAGGTTATCTGTGGCCGTGATCTTAAGGGGATGCTGGAGTGGGTGCAGAACATCCTGACAGTTACAATATCTAGCATGTTTACGAGTGAAATCTAGGATCAAGTGGGGGTGAGGTTATGGGATGCTGCTACTACAGGGAATGTTGAGGCGCAGCGTATGCTCCCATGGTGGCGGATTATATTCGAGATGCTTAAAGCGCAAGAAGGGAACTCGGAACAGAGTATTGAGGGAGCTCAGGCCCCTCCTCCGTTACCCTCTAAGCTGCCACCAAAGCCGAAGCTGCGGACTGAGTCTCTGGGTACATACGCAGCAGAATACTACACCCCCACACATACCTACCCCCCCCCACCCCCCCCCCCCGGGGGACGACCTCCTAGATCCAGGTCCTGTCTATCCTGAACGGGAACCAGACCTTTATCTCCGGGATCCTCACGATGTGTGGGCTTCTATTAAGCGCCAAGCTTTGCGGGATGGAGACACTGAGGTTGCCGCAAGAATCGTGGCTCCTGTACTGTACGCGGGAAGAGGGGGTAACCCTCAATGGGAGGCTTTGTCCTTCCCAGTGATTAAAGAAAAAGAACTCCGTCGTACTGCCGCTGAGCATGGGCTCTCTTCTCCTTATTTCGCTAATCTTTTAACATCTATACTCGACAATCACGTAATGACACCATACGACTTAAAATCTCTAGCACAACTGTTGCTAACTCTGTCTCAGTATACTTTATGGGAGTTCCAGTGGAGAAAAGGGCTCCAAGCGCTCTTACTTGCATATGCGGGACATAACAATGAGGCTTTAGCGGCACTCACGTTGGATCACCTCATGGGCACAGGTCAACACACCGACCCGGCAGCGCAAGCCCGCGACTGCCCACGGGAAGCCCTGGAAGCATCACGAGAGGAGGCACGAAAGGCTTTTCTTAAAGTCCCGGACTCTCAAAAGCCACAAAAAGTTTTTACGAATATCGTTCCGGAACCGCGGGAACCTTATATGCAATTCATAGATAGGCTTAAACTGGCCTTAGAACGCCAAATCGATAATGGGGAGGCAAGGGAAATATTACTGTTGAAATTAGCTGTGGAAAATGCAAATGCAGATTGTAAGAAGCTGTTAAAATCTTTGCCTAATCAAAACCCCACCTTGCTAGAAATGATTGAGGCATGTAATAAGATAGGTACGATGGAATATAAGTATGAAGCTATGGCTGCAGCTTTTGCAGCTATGAATGGTCCAATGAATACAGGAGTTTGTTACGGCTGTGGGAAACCGGGTCATCTCAGAAAGAATTGTTTGGTAGCTAATACTGGAGCCAAACCTAAGGCACCCGGGATTTGCCCTAAGTGCCAGAAGGGGAGGCATTATGCTAACCAGTGTCGATCTAAGCATAATTCTCAAAGGCGGCCTGCGCAGGGAAACTGGATGCGGAGCGCGGGACGGCGCCGCGCGCAGACACAAATCATCCAGCCGTCACCGGCCAGCCAGATGCCGGCAGCACACATCTCTGACCTCCGCCCAGCAACAGCAGGCAGCGCTGTTGAATCCTGCTCGACAGCCACATGCCCTGATTTTTCAGTGGGACACAGGTGAAACAGACCCATTGCTTTTAATTGAGTGGGTTTTTCTTCCTAACCAGCCTGTTAAGACAATTTCTGTACAGCATGAAATGTTTGCCTTTTTAACCATTAAGGCCAGGCAGAGACTATTAACTTTAGCAGGGAGAGATTTTGATTGTATCTATGTTCCTGTTAAAGAGATTTACTTGCAGTGGCTTTTTCAGCAATCAGATGTTTTTGTTATGTCTTTAACAGCCTATGCAGGTCGACTCTCTATGCACCCGCCTTCACATAAATTGTTTCATCTTGACTTTTCTTTATCCCCTTTACCTCGTAGGAGTGAGCAACCACTGTCTGCCCCTACTGTTTTCACAGATGGATCGGGGAAGACTCATAAGTCTGTCATTGTTTGGTGGAACGATCAGTCCTTAACATGGGAGTCAGAGATTGCTGTAGTTCCTGGTTCGCCTCAGATAGTAGAATTAGCTGCAGTAGTACGAGTTTTTCAGAAATGGTCAGAGCCTTTTAATCTCGTTACAGACTCTGCCTATGTAGCAGGTATTGTTCAGCGAGCTGAGGCTGCAGTATTGAAGGAGGTGAGTAATCCTCAATTGTTTGACCTGTTACAGAAGCTGGTCTTTTTTCTAGGTTCAAGGAAACATCCTTATTTTGTCGTGCATGTTAGATCTCATACTACTTTACCAGGATTTATTGCAGAAGGAAATCGTCAAGCGGATTTTATGACATTAGCAGTGCAGGTATTGCCAGATCGCCTTGCACAAGCTAGGCTTAGCCATTCCTTTTTCCATCAGAACGCAGGAGGACTGAAACGGCAGTTTGGTCTGTCCTCACAGCAAGCTGCTAACATCATAGCTGTATGTCCTGACTGCCAGAAGCATTCTTTTCCTTCTGTTGCCAGTGGAGTTAACCCAAGAGGATTGCAGAGTTTACAATTGTGGCAAACAGATGTTACTCACTTTTCTGAATTTGGTAGTCTTAAATATATTCATTCTTCTATTGACACCTTTTCTGGAGCCTTGTATGCTTCTTGTCATACAGGGGAAAAGTCACAAGATGCTCGCAGACATTTTGTGCGAGCCTTTGCCACATTAGGTATTCCTGTTCCGATAAAAACAGATAATGGGCCAGCATATGTCTCTGCAACGCTTAAATCTTTTTTTGACTCTTGGGGAATTGTTCATATCACAGGTATTCCTTATTCTCCCACTGGACAGTCACTTACTGAACGTTCTCACCAAACATTGAAGCGTCTTTTATTACAACAGAAAGGGGGAATGGGAAGTACAATGCCAGAGGAGAGATTGCAGAAAGCTCTGTATGTATTTAATTTTTTTAATTGCTCCTTAGTAGATAGTAATCCTCCTATTGTTCGCCATTTTAGCAGTAGTACTTCTTTGGAAACATGAGAAAAAGCACCAGTGCTGATTCGAGGCCCTGAAACAGGAAAGATTTTAGGGCCATACCCTTTAGTAACATGGGGTAGAGGGTATGCTTGTGTTTCCACAGAAAGAGGCCCTCGGTGGATTCCAGCTAAGAACATTTGACCCTTTCGAGAGCCTTTATCACCTCCAAAGGAGGAAGTTGAAGAGGAGTAATTGATACTGAGAGACAGCGAGCTGCAGATTTCTGATCAATCTTCCAAGAACCCCTTTTTGTACTTGTTTAGTAGGACTGTCTTTGGATAAGTGGCTAGTTCCTTCATCTTTTAAATTGCTTGGTAATTGGGGACTTTTTCTCTGGCTTTGTAGTTTTCTTAGAACAATTATGTATGCTTTTACTGCTTTATTCTTTTTGCTACTTTTTTAACCTTGTTTATTGTAATGCTTATAGAGTTTGATTAATTGCTTTGTTAAGGGGATTCTTGTTATATAACAGAAGGGGGAAATGAAGGGTTAAATCTTGGAGAGCCGAGCTCCAAGCACTGCTGGACTGGTAAGAAGGAGACAGTGTTGGCCTTGATGGTTTGTGAACTATGGGAACTCAGTGCAGCAGTGCTGTTGGAGGAGGGCAGATATTTGATTACGTGTGGTTGTTATGACCTGAGAGGGTCAGACTTCAGACATACAGAAGATTGATGTAACAGAGTCCCTGTTCCTGTTGTAAACTGCTTCTGCGTTGTATTAGTTTTATAAAGAAGAATTCTGCATAATAAAGTGGACACCTGGCCTGCATCAGGCTGTGTCCCGTCTCTTAATCGCGGCAGCTCATCCCTGCCACCACCTCCTATTGGGCCAGGGGCTGTACGAACCGGGTACCAGCCCGGTGACATCACACCCAGCAGCTAGTCTTGGGCTGGGCCTGGGAGAAATAAAAAAAAACAGGAATGGGAAAAAAAAAGAAAAAGCCACAAAAATTCGCATTAAAAAAGGGAGAAAACGGTAAAAAGGAAAGGGGAGGGGGGAAGATGGGGGGGGAAGAGAATGGATTTGGGCTGGGAAAGGGGGGTTGGGTGGGTTATGGGGTGGGGGAAAAAGAAAGGGTGAGGCTGAAAAGAAAAAAAAATCATGTAAAAGAAGGAAAAATGATAAAAGGGAGGAAGGAGGTGGAGGGACAGAATGGGTGGGGAAGAAGGGCTGGGTTGGGCTGAAGAAGAGGTTTGGGGGCCTAGGGGAAAAAAAAAAACAACAAAGGAGGGGGGAATTAAAACCAACATTTAAAAAAAAAGGTGTGGGGGAAATGATCAAAGCAAATTTTGGGGGAGGAGGGGTGGAGGTGAAAGTGAGTAAGGGTGAAGGGATGGATTTGAGCTGAGAGTGAGGATTTTGGGCGGTGCTGGGGTGGAGTGATGGAATGAAGGGGCTGAGCACATGGTGGAAACCAAGGTTGGGGTCTCTGCGAGAGCTGGATAATGCTGGAGAGCCACCAAGTGACTAAACCATGGCACCAAGCACCCCATCAAGTCTCCTCCTGAACACCCCCAATGACGGCGACTCCACCACCTCCCCGGGCAGCCCATTCCAATGGGCAATCACTCTCTCTGGGAAGAACTTCTTCCTAACCTCCAACCTAAACCTCCCCTGGTGCAGCCTGAGACTGTGTCCTCTTGTTCTGGTACTGGCTGCCCGGGAGAAGAGACCAGCCTCCGCCTGGCTACAACCTCCCTTCAGGGAGTTGTAGACAGCAATAAGGTCACCCCTGAGTCTCCTCTTCTCCAGGCTAAGCAACCCCAGCTCCCTCAGCCTCTCCTCATAGGGCTTGTGTTCCAAACCCCTCACCAACTTTGTTGCTCTTCTCTGGACTCGTTCCAGCAGCTCAACATCTTTCCTAAACTGAGGGGCCCAGAACTGGACACAGTACTCGAGGTGCGGCCTAACCAGTGCAGTGTACAGGGGCAGAATGACCTCCCTGCTCCTGCTGGCCACACTGTTCCTGATGCAGGCCAGGGTGCCCTTGGCCCTCTTGGCCGCCTGGGCACACTGCCGGCTCATGTTCAGCCTACCATCGACCAGTACCCCCAGGTCCCTCTCTACCTGGCTGCTCTCCAGCCACTCTGACCCCAGCCTGTAGCTCTGCATGGGGTTGTTGTGGCCGATGTGCAGAACCCGGCACTTGGATGTGTTCAATCTCGTGCCCTTGGACTCTGCCCAGCCTGTCGAGGTCCCTCTGCAGAGCCTCTCTACCCTCCAGCAGACCAACTCCTGCCCCCAGCTTGGTGTCATCTGCAAACTTACTGCTGATGGACTCAATGCCCTCATCCAGATCATCAATAAAGATGTTAAAGAGCACGGGGCCCAGCACTGATCCTTGGGGCACACCACTAGTGACTGGCCGCCAGCTGGATGTGGCACCATTCACCACCACTCTCTGGGCTCGGTCCTCCAGCCAGTTCCTAACCCAATGCAGTGTGCTCCCGTCCAAGCCATGGGCTGACAGCTTGGCCAGCAGTTTGCTATGGGGGACGGTGTCCAAGGCCTTGCTGAGGTCCAGGTAGACTACATCCACAGGCCTCCCCACATCCACCAGGCGGGTCACCTGATCATAGAAGGAGATCAGGTTGGTCAGGCAGGACCTGCCCTTCCTAAATCCATGCTGGCTGGGCCTGATCCCTCGGCCATCCTGTAAGTGCATCCCTTCCCTCCAGAAGGATCTGCTAAAGATTAGGTGATGAGCAAGCTCCTTGCTGGAGCACCCCCACCCTGGCTTGGCAGGGTCTAGGTGCACACACAGGTGGGGCTGCTATGGGTGGAGTGCCAGTGGGAGGTGTGAGGAGCTGCAGAAGGAATGGAGCATGGCCCCGAGGCAGAAGGGAGGAAAGAGTCAAGATGTAACAGCCACACGGGGCACAAACAGCCATTGTGAGGCCCCACGTGGCTGTGGGAGGTGGCAAGGGCCAGGCTGCAGCTGGCACTGGGATGGGTGACACCCCACAGGGTTGGGAGGTCTGGATACTCTGCTCAAATGCTGCTTTGAGGTCCTCATAATCCAGGCTCAGGGCACAAACCCCTCCCTGCCACCCTGTGTTGGTGGTCACAGTTCAGCTCATGGCTGCCTGTGGTGGTTGGGACCAGGGAGATGCTGGAGGGGGGTCACATCCACAAGCGCCTTCTTGTCCCCCAGCTCCACAGGAGCTGCATTCAAGGGGATGGATCTTGTTTGCAGAGATGTTTTGGATGCCCCATCCCTGGAAGTATTCAAGGCCAAGTTGGATGGGACTTTGAACAACCTGTTCAAAGGATTCAGCTCCTGAAGCCCACCTATGAGGCTACAGCTCTGGAAAAACTTGGTGGTCACCATCCCTAAGGGTCGTCACCTTCCACCCCACAAAGTCTTCTGGCTCCAAGGCAAAATCATAGACTCTAACACCACAGAATCCTTTTGATTGGAGAGACCTTTATGGTTGTGAAGTCCAACCATTAACCCAGCACTGGCAGGCCACCACTAAACCATGTCCCTCAGCACCACAGCTACACAGCTTTCAAACCTCTCCAGGAATGGGGACTCCATCACTGCCCTGGGCAGCCTGGTCCAGGCCTTGACAACCCTTTTGGAGATGAAATTGTTCCTCATGTCCATCCCAAACTCCCCCCCAGCACAATCTGAGGCCCTGCCCTTATCACTTGTTACTTGGTAGAAGAAAAGGGATTATCTCTAGCATAGGTGGCTGGAGAGAAGGTTGCATGTGGAGCCAGGGGGAAAGAATCCAGCAGTGAGAGGGTGCCACAGAAGTTCTGAGCAAGGGGTTTGCAGCTTCTTCTGGGCTGGACCACAATGGAGACCATGTGGGAAGGTTCATTTGTCCCAGGATGCCTCAGCTGAGAGCAGCCAACCAGAGGAACCCATAGAGCTGGGGTGAGCATACCCACGAGTTTCCCCCAGAGCCCTTTCCCATCCTCCAGCCTTGCTACAGAGGGTTGCAGGGGTGGATGTCAGTTCTGCGTTCCCCCTCCCTCGCTTCCTCTCCTCGGACACCTCCACCCTCTCCTCCAAGAGGTTCAATATTCACAGATGCTCCAGCAAGAAGCCCCTCAGGTTTGGCTCCTCCACGTCCCAGGAGATTTCTGGCCTCGGGAAGGAGCAGCCAGTAAATCCCAGCCATCCAGGGCACAGGTTTAGACCCCATCCCACCTGCCCCAGCGCTGAGGACCCAGGTGCAGGATCCATCACCACGACTCTGCCTCCAAGAGCTAGGCGCATCCTAGGAAACCTCCATTGTTGGGTGGGATGGGGGAGGGGGGGAGGGTGTCCCGAATTGCTCCCCCCCCCCCCGCATCCCTCCGGAATGCTACAACCCCAGCGCCGACTGGTACCCGAGGGGAGGGGTTGGGTGGGAAGGGGGTGGGGGAAAGGTGCTGTCCTCCCTCGGATTGGGCAGAAATGACATCATCACCGGTCTGCGAACCAATGGGAAAGCCGCCTGAGGCTCGGAAAGATCGTCCGTCCCTTTACATGGGGGGGGGATATGGGGGCGCTGAGGTGGGGGTGGGCTCAGTTGGGGTGGGGGACTTAATTGCATTCAGCTCAGTTGCATCCACACCCCCTTCCCCATCTATCACTCCCTTCCCCATCCATCACTCCCAACCCTGGCATGAGCAGCCAGGAACAATGTTAGAAGGAAATTAATAGTGAAATAATGATACAAAAAGATCTAATAACACAAAAAATGTAACAATGCAAACATTATAATAATACAAACAATATATTAGGATAGGATAGGATAGGATAGGATAGGATAGGATAGGATAGGATAGGATAGGATAGGATAGAATAGAATTAACCGGGTTGGAAGAGACCTTTGAGATCAAGGAGTCCAACCTATCACCCAACACCATCTAATCAAGTAAACCATGGCACCAAGCACCCCAGCCAATCTCTTCCTAAACACCTCCAGTGATGGTGACTCCACCACCTCCCTGGGCAGCACATTCCAATGGCCAATCTCTCTTTCTGGGAAGAACTTCTTCCTACCATCCTGTTGGGGTTTGTTTTGAGCAAGAGGGGACTTGGGTCCCAGGAACACCTGTGCAATTCAGGCCTTGAAGAATTCTCTGTTGATAATATAGTGGTGGAGTAGGAGCTGTGAGAAAGTGCTGATTGCTTGGTATGCTGAAGTCCAGCTGCCCCTGAGAAGGGAGGCAAGCAAGATAAGGAGGAGGCGAGATCTGGGAAAGAGAGCAATTAGGCCGGATAGAAGAATTCCACAGAGTTGTGAAAACAATGATGTAACCTTTTAGAGAGAAACCAATAGTATGTTGCCAAGTGGGCATAATTATAGCAAACTGTATATAAGATGTGTCTGATGCTCAATAAAGTTGGATTCCGCTGATCACATTGATTGTATAGCGGCCCCTTCTTGCAACACCATCCAGCCTGAAACTCCCCTGGCGCAGCTTGAGACTGTGTCCTCTTGTTCTGGTGCTGGTCACCCGGGAGAAGAGACCAACCCCCACCTGGCTACAACCTCCCTTCAGGCAGTTGTAGACAGCAAGAAGGTCTCCCCTGAGCCTCCTCTTCTCCAGGCTAAGCAACTCCAGCTCCCTCAGCCTCTCCTCATAGGGCTGTGCTCCAAACCCCTCCCCAGCTTTGTTGCCCTTCTCTGGACACCTTCCAGCAGCTCAACATCTTTCCTAAACTGCGGGGCCCAGAACTGGACACAGGACTCAAGGTGTGGCAGTGATGATGATATACTGATGATGGTATACTAATAATATAAATAATACTGATGCTAATACTGAACTAATATTATATCCTTCCAATAGCTGTAAGGATCACAGGATGTTAGGGGTTGGAAGGGACCTCTGGAGATCTTCAAGTCCGACCCCCCCTGCCAGAGCAGGACCATAGAATCCAGCACAGGTCACACAGGAATGCATCCAGACAGGGCTGGAAAGTCTCTAGAGAAGGAGACTCCACAACCTCTCTGGGCAGCCTGTTCCTGTGCTCTGTCACCCTCACAGTAAAGAAGTTCCTCCTCATGGTGAGGTGGAACCTCCTGTGCTGTAGTTTCCATCCTTGTCCTGTCACAGGGCACAAGTGAGCAGAGGCTGTCCCTGTCCCTTCTTTCCTGACACCCAACCCTCAGATATTTATAGACATTGATTAGATGCCCTCTCAGTCTTCTCTCTAGCTTGGAGAAGGTCCTGCCAGCAGTACCCACCATATCCCAGGTTGGTTCTCAGGGTCAGGGAAGGCTGTGTTGGCTACTAAGGAGGCTCCCACACAAACCCCACCTGTGCCTTATCAGAGCTCCCCTCAACTTCATCCTTCAGTGAATCCTGGGTTCAGTTTTGGGCTCCTCACAACAAGAAGGACTTTGAGGGGCTGGAGCATGTCCAACAAAGAGCAAGAAAGCTGGTGAAGGGTTTGGAGCACGTGTCTTGCGAGGAGAGGCTGAGAGAACTGGGGTCGTTCAGAGGAAAGGAGGCTCAAGGGAGAATTCACTCTCTACAGCTCCCTGAAAGCACGTTGGAGTGAGGTGGGGCTCAGTCTCTTCCCAAGGAACAAGTGACAGGGCACAAGGAAACTGCCTTAAGTTCTGCCAGGGAAGGTTTAGGTTGGACATGAGGAACAATTTCTTCCTCAGAAGGGTTGCCAAGCCCTGGGACAGGCTGCCCAGGGCAGTGATGGAGTCCCCATCCCTGGAGGGGTTTAAAAGCTCAGCCCCAGGGAGACATCACCCACTGCTGCAGGCTGGGTGATGAATGTCCTCCGGAGGAGAGGTCCATGCTGGTGGGAGGAGCAGCTTCAGTGCCTTGGTTTCCACGTCAAGGCATTTCTTTGTGTCTGGGGCAATGGAAATAATCTCAGCAAAGATGCAGGTACCATTTATTGCACAAACCCCCAGTTTTAGGTTCCCTCTTCTGGGGGGAGTGGTGGTGACAGCACCAGGGGACAGCACAGGGATGGCAATTGGATGCTCACACTCACGTTGGAGTGAGGTGGGGCTCAGTCTCTTCCCAAGGAACAAGTGACAGGGCACAAGGAAACTGCCTTAAGTTCTGCCAGGGAAGGTTTAGGTTGGACATGAGGAACAATTTCTTCCTCAGAAGGGTTGCCAAGCCCTGGGACAGGCTGCCCAGGGCAGTGATGGAGTCCCCATCCCTGGAGGGGTTTAAAAGCTGTGTAGCTGTGGTGCTGGTTTAGTAGTGACCTGGCAGTGCTGGGTTAATGACTGGACTTGATGATCTTAAAGGTCTTTTGCAGCCTAAACGATTCCAGCTGTGAATAAATGCTCAGCCCCAGGGAGACATCACCCACTGCTGCAGGCTGGGTGATGAATGTCCTCCGGAGGAGAGGTCCATGCTGGTGGGAGGAGCAGCTTCACTGCCTTGGTTTCCACGTCAAGGCACTTCTTTGTGTCTGGGGCATGTGGTGAAGAGGTTATTAAATTTATTAATATGAAATATGAATTATGAAAATATAAATTTATTAATTATCAAACTATTAATAACCGATGAATCACCAACTTATATACATGTTCTAGTGCACGTTCGTGAAATAGATTCCACAACTGGCTTAGTGTTATGATTATAACGTAATTGAACTATCTATAAACCCTTTCTGTATTTATATAACGAAGGGTGCAGTTCCGCCGCTTGGCCACTAGATGGAGACTCGGCGGGACGCGGGCGGCTTCTGGCTATACACAGCAATATTATAATCTTTCTGTGCGTCAGCGCTTACTCTGCTAGACGCGGATACTTTGAACTGAGTGCTAGTGGGTGGAAAGCACGTGGACGATATTCAATTCCCTTCAGATAACAGGGATCGGTCCTGGACAGGGTCGGTCCGTGGGATCGGCCCTCAGAAGTCGGCTCGCACGGCAGGGTGGGACAACGGTGGCCGGTAGGCGGGCTCGAACGACGGAAGCAGGCGAAGCTACGGGGGTCGGCCCAACCACGGCGGTTCTCGGGGCTGATGCAAACAGCCTCGGGGAGAGAATGCGGCTGCGTTAGGCGGCGGATTCTCTTTACCGAGCTTAAAGGAACAACAGGACTCTCGTAGTGGTCCCGGGTCCGGTGCAGTATAAGCACGAACAATGCTTTGGTTTTCCCTGGGATTCACAGGGCTCAGAGCGGCACTCGGCGGCTCCTCAGAGCGGCACTCGGCGGCTCCTCTCCCGCTACGGCGGGGCTAAGCATACGTGGACTCGGTATGGATCAAGTCCCTTCTCCCCGGCAACTGGGCAGATCTTACCCTCGGGGGTTTGGTCCAGTCCTCCGGTGGCACGATGGGCTCTCCCGATCGGCACGGCCGGCTGCAGCAACGCTGAACTCCTCAGGCTCAGCGAAGGTCCTCCCTCTGGGCTTCTTCAACGATGCAGAGGCTTCCAGTATGCGTGCATGTATAACAGAAGCTAACAACAATAAGCTCAATGGCAAAGGCTGCAGCTCGAGAGTTACTCTCTCGAGCAAGCATAGAGACAAAGTAAATGAGGGGGCAACGTGTTTACCAACTGGGGTAATACTTATAGATTCCTCGAGGCTGGGCTTGACCAATGGGCACTCTCATAAGCAACTGGCTTCAGCCTATAGAAAGTGTGAAGCTAGAATTATGCCCATACGTGGTGTCAGCACGAGCGCTGCATGCGCTGGGTGCGTGCAAGCCTGGCTAATGCCTTGGCTTTTGTCTTCCTCCAGGAGGAGGGGGAACTTGCCCACATGCTGGGACAAGATTCAGTATCGGGGCATAATGTGCCTTCACCACAGGGCAATGGAATTAATCTCAGCAAAGATGCAGGTACCATTTATTGCACAAACCCCCAGTTTTAGGTTCCCTCTTTTGAGGGGGAGTGGTGGTGACAGCACCAGGGGACAGCACAGGGATGGCAATTGGATGCTCACACCGATTTTCCTCCTCTCCCCATATCCAGGGATGCTCATCTGGGCATGGATAACATCAGCTGACGTAATGAAGTTGGACACCCCACACCGCACGCCTCAGCATCTCCCTTTTGTTTTCTGCCTGCCTGCTCTTGTTACAGTATCACACAGTATCACAGTATAACTTAGGTTGGAAAGGACCTCGAGGATCATCGAGTCCAACCTATCAACACAGACCCCATGACTAGACCATGGCACCAAGTGCCACGTCCAATGTCCCCTTGAACGCCTCCAGGGTCGATGACTCAACCACCTCCCTGGGCAACCCGTTCCAATGACGAATGACTCGCTTGGTGAAGAACTTCCTCCTCGCCTCGAGTCTGAACCTCCCCTGGCGCAGCTTGAGACTGTGTCCCCTTGTTCTGGTGCTGGTTGCCTGGGAGAAGAGGCCAACCCCTTCCTGGCTACAACCACCTTTCAGGTAGTTGTAGAGGGCAATGAGATCACCCCTGAGTCTCCTCTTCTCCAGGCTAAACAATCCCAGCTCCCTCAGCCTCTCCTCATAGGGCTTGTGTTCAAGGCCCCTCCCCAGCCTTGTTGCCCTTCGCTGGACACATTTGAGTGTTTCGATGTCCTTCTTAAACTGAGGGGCCCAGACCTGGACACAGTACTCAAGGTGCGGCCTAACCAAAGCAGAGTACAGGGGCACAATGACCTCCCTTCTCCTGCTGGCCACACTATTCCTAATGCAGGCCAGGATGCCATTGGCCCTCCTGGCCACCTGGGCACACTGCTGGCTCATATTCAGCTGGCTGTCGATCAGCACCCCCAGGTCCCTCTCTGTTTGGGAGCTCTCCAGCCACTCCGACCCCAGCCTGTAGCTCTGCATGGGATTGCCGTAGCCAAAGTGCAGCACTCGGCACTTGGACTTGTTGAATGACATCCCATTGGACTCTGCCCATCTGTCCAGTCGGTTGAGGTCCCTCTGCAGAGCCTTTCTACCCTCTAACTGACTAACATCTGCCCCTAACTTGGTGTCATCTGCAAACTTGCTGATGACTGACTCGACCCCCTCATCCAGATCATCGATGAAGATGTTAAAGAGCACGGGGCCCAGCACTGATCCCTGGGGGACACCACTGTTGCCTGGCCGCCAGCTGGATGTGGCACCGTTCACTACCACTCTCTGGGCCCAGCCCTCCAGCCAGTTCCTAACCCAGCACAGAGTGTTACGGTCCAAGCCACGGGCTGACAGCTTAGCCAGCAGTTTGCTGTGGAGGACAGTGTCAAAAGCCTTGCTGAAGTCCAGGTAGACCACATCCACAGGCCTCCCCACATCCACCAGACGGGTCACCTGATCATAGAAGGAGATCAGGTTGGAGAGGCAGGTGCGCAGTTATTGCCGCCAGGATAATCTGCTCCATCACTTTCCCTGGCACTGAGGTCAGGCTGACTGGCCTGTAATTTCCAGGTTCCTCCATCCGACCTTTCTTATGGATGGGGACCACATTGGGCAGCTTCCAGTCATCTGGGACCTCACCGGTGAGCCAGGACTGGAGGAAAATGATGGAGAGTGGCCTAGCTAGCACATCTGCCAGCTCTCTCAGCACCCTAGGATGGATCCCATCTGGTCCCATGGACTTGTGAGTATCCAAGTGGCTCAGCAGGTCCCGAACTAATTCCTCATGGATTTCCGGCGCATTACACTGCTCCCCGACCCCATCTCCCAGCTCAGGAGGGCACTCGTCCTGAACTCCTCCTGCCTTGCTGTTAAACATTGAGGCAAAGAAGGTGTTCAGGACCTCAGCCTTTTCCTCATCTTTGGTCACCATGTTCCCCTCCAGGTCCAATAGGGAGTGCAGGTTCTTCCTGCCCTTCCTAGGAAGCATCCTCTGTGATCAGGGAGAAACCATGGAAACCACCCATTAATATCAGCATCCTGCCAGAGAGGTCCTGTCTGGCCGGGCTGCGTGGGCAGCCGCGGCATCCCAGCTCACCAAGCACCTTCTCTTTCCCCAGAGTATCACCTTGGAGCCCCAAGTGCTCACCAGAATGGAAAGACAGACCTTTTGGGCAGGATTAAGATCAAGGCAGACCCAGCATGGGGTTGCAGAGGGTGGTTTTGAGCCGCCTCTCATCCCACTTCTGAGACACTTCTACTTCCAAACACCAACCTGCACATCATCACCAGACTCCTGCAGCTGGGCATTTGTGGAAAAGCCTTTCAAAGGGATAAAGTCGTGGGGAGAAGGGGGAGGAGGAAAGGGCTTGTTCATGGAATCATAGAATTGTTGGGGTTGGAAGGGACCTCAAGGATCATCCAGTTCCAATGGGAAAGGAGCTGGGGGCGGGGCAGGGGAGGGTTGGGGGGGGCACAGAAGCACAGAATCATATCAGGACAACCTTTATTAATAACTTTTTTTTAAAAAACACACTAAATAGACACTTTTATTGCTTCTTATCTTTTCTTCCTTCTTTCCTTTTCCTCTCTTTTCTTTACCTTTCTTTTCTTTTCCTCTCTTTTCCTTTCTTTTCTTTTCCTCTCTTTTCTTTACCTTTCTTTTCTTTTCCTCTCTTTTCTTTTCCTTTCTTTTATCTTTTCTTTTCTTTTCTTTTCTTTTCTTTTCTTTTGGTTGCTTTGCTTTGCTTTTCATTGCTTTTCATTGCTTTTCTTGCTTTGCTTTTCTTCCTTCTTTTCTTCATTCTTTTCTTCCTTCCTTTCTTTTCCCTAAGGAAAGCTGAAGGGGGAAAATAAAGCACTTGGGGAACCCCAAATGCAGGTGAAGGTGGTGGTACGGCCGTTAAACAGAGACATCCTCCTGGACGTGGACCCGGAGGGGGCAGATGCGGAGGGGCTCGTGCATGGCGCCCACGGCCGCAGGCCCCACGTAGAAGTAAGGGTAGACGGCGGTGCTGAACTTCTTGTGGAAGGTGTAGATGTGGGCCCGGCAGTCGGCGTCATAGAAGGACAGCTCCCCTTCGTCGCAGTCCAGCTCCACCCGGATGCGCTTGACGCTGCCCAGGGTGGTCTCCAGGCGCGTGGCGTTGGAGGCTCCGTCCATCTCGATGTCGATGCCGGGCAGGTGATAGATGTACCAGAAGCCAGAGCGAGCGTCGTGGTGGAAGGGCCACTGGGTGCCGCTGGGCGGCCGAGCCACCCCCACACGCCAGTTCGTGACGCCGCCCAGGTCCACCTCCCAGGTGTGGAAGCCGTCTAAGAAGCCCCGAGAGCCCAGGATGCAGGGGGCCGAGGTGAAGCGCTCAGGGTTCTCCACCAGCATCTTGTAGCCTCTGTTGGTGACGCTGGTGAGGTCCTCTGACACCTCAAGCCAGCCCGCCGCGGAGTTGGGGTTGAAGGTGAAGGGGACTGTGGTGGGGACATGTGTGTTAGGAGTCTGGACTGCTGCAGGGATGAGCTGATGGGGGGACAGTAGCCCTGCAGGTATCCATCCATCCTTCCATCCACCCATCCTTGCATCCATCTCTCCATCCACTTGTCCTTGCATCCATCCATCCATCCACCTGTCCTTGCATCCATCCATCCATCCACCTGTCCTTCCACCCATCATTCCATCCATCCATCCATCCACCTGTCCTTGCACCCATCCTTCCATCCGTCCATCCATCCATCCATCCACCGTCCATCCACTTGTCCTTGCACCCATCCATCCATCCATCCATCCATCCATCCATCCATCCACCTGTCTTTGCACCTATCCTTCCATCCATCCATCCATCCATCCATCCATCCATCCATCCATCCATCCACCTGTCCTTGCATCCATCCATCCATCCATCTGTCTTTGCACCCATCCTTCCATCAATCTGTCCTTGCACCCATCCATCCACCCACCCACTCATCCATCCATCCATCCCCCAGCTCACCATGGAGAAACACACCCTCAAGGGTTTCTCTTCTAGGGTGCAAATGCCCCAAAGCAGCCTTTACATTCTCTACCTCCCCTCCTCGGGCCCATCAGCCACAGGCATGGCTGCTCCATGCTCCTCTTCTCTCCAGAACCCACCACCCTTGAGGCTGCGCCATGCAAAAGCTGTTTGAGCTCGTGCTGGGACAACCATCCTTTGGAGGGGGACTCAGCACCTCACCTACAGTGATGATGTTGAGCATCTTTTTCCACACGTTGTACTGCACTGAGCCCAGGTACTTGGCAACGTCAAAAAACATCCCTACAGGCATGCCCTCTCGTTCCTCAGCTGTACAGGCAATCCTTGGGTAGGGACAGAGGACAGAGATGGGTCAAGGATGGAGGAAGGCAGTGGGTTGGATCCCCTGGCACCCCATGTTTTGGCAAAGCCTTCCCCACTAACACAGTCCATCTCCTTTTGGGCTTTTCTCCACAACCCAGGAGGGTAGACACTGATGGTGGGACGATCTCAGCACCAACATCAAGGTTTTAATGCTGCCCCCAAGACCTGCGGTGCTGCTTTGTGTCTGCATGTGTGCTCCTTCACCCTGCCCAGAAGCACCAAGGGGTGCTGCCTTGGCCTTGGGGCCCTCCAGTACCACCTTCTGCTGGAGCACCCAGACCCAGAAGGGATGTGCTGGTACAGGAAGTCGCTTGGGGCAGTGACCTCACTCTGCATCCAGGCAGGAGACCCCATTCAGGGAGGGATAGTGGGGGCTCAGCCACCTCCAGCACCCTGTGCCACTCGGCATGGGATGCAGTGGGGACCAGGACTTACCTGCACTTGCGGTTCTTGCGAGCCTGCAAGAGAAGAAGACATCGAGCATCAGACCCCCACTTGTAAAGAGTCCCAGGGGCTTATAAACACCCAAAGGTTCGCCCACCACTCTGCACGAGTGGCAGGAGGGTGCCAGGGCAGAGGTGGCACCCCGTAGGGCATGGACTTTACCATGAGGAAGGTGTAGTCGTCCTCCTTGAGGTCGTTCTGGAGCTGCTTGGCTTCGTTGAGCAGGGTGTGGCAGTTCTCCAACAGCTGCTTCATCTTGCCCTCGATGAAGTCCTGCTTGTGCTGCACCTCCTCCTGCAGCTCGTCCAGCAGTGCCTGCTCCTCACTGCACAGGAAGCTGTGCAGCTTCTCAAACTCCTGCTTGATCTGCTCCCTCAGCTGCGTCACCTCCGCCTGCCCCGTGGAGGGATGTCACCACCTCCCATCAGAATCCACAGCTCCCCTGGGCTCCCCCAGCCTCCTCCTAAACTTTCCTCCTGAGCCTTCCAACCAGCTCCAGTGCTCAGGGACTCGCTAGGCTCCCACTGGGATCCTCCACTCCACAAATCAATGTCCCAGCCAGCCTCATCCCTCTGGTGCTCAATTCCTCATTGGAATCCTTCCTCCCCCCCAGCAGCGCTCCCCTCGCTCAAGGACAGAGCAGCCCAGGACAGTTCCACCCCAGAGCCAGCTGCACCTCAGGGGTGTGTGTGCACGTGTGTACACGTGTGCCAGGATCAGGCCCTACTGGGGAGGGGCCACACACCTGGTTGTGTTTCAAGATGGCCTCGTAGGCACGATGGGCGGTCCCAAAATCCTTCACTTTATCCCGCAGGGAGGTCTCCATGTTCTTCAGCTTGGCCTGTGGAGAGGAAATGCCTTCAGGAACCTCACAAGCCTATGCCCAAGTGGAAAAAGAGCACCAAACCCAGCAGGGTAAGGTTAAGCAGGATCCTCGCTCGAGTCAAGCTTTCCCCTCCTGCAGCCTGAGATCTGCCAGCGCTGGATGGGGTCAGTGTGGTGCGGGGCTGGGCAACGCGAGCCTGGGGAGCTTTGCTCCGTGGTGAATCCTCCCTTACATTTTTAAACCCTTCTGCTGGTGCACACTCAAATCCCTGCCTGTCTTGGTGCTGACAGCAGCTCCCAGGGAGGCTCAGCACCACGGGCAGATGGCCAGGCCTTGTCCAACAGCAGCACCACGTCCTCCCTGCAACATTTGAAATCTGGCTCATCCCCCACGGGTGACTCAGGGAGGCAGCAGCTGCTTTCCTGGATGGGAAACGCAGCGGGGCCTGGCACGCTGCCCAGCTGCTGGCCAGAGCCCCATCCTCTCCTACTCCTCCCCACACAGCCGTGGCCCATCCTGCCCCGCAGGGCCCGGGGTTGTGTCCCCATCCTACATCCCTTCCTCGGCTGGGCAAATTGTGCAACCACTCCCAGCCTCGAGGCACCGCTGCAACAATCAGCTGCTGCAATAACCAGCATGTCTGGGTCCAGCCCGGCCTGCCCGAGGATCAACAAGCCAAAGAAACGTGGGGACCAGCCCACCCTTCAAAACCCCTCAAAGAATCCGCCCACTCCCCTTCCCCACAGAGCAAACCGCTGGGGCAAAGCATGCCAGCTCCTTGTCCTCCAGGCAGAAGAGTTTGGCCTCTTGGTGGTGCAGGGGACAGAGGGCGGCTGCCTGGCCTCGCCGCTGTCGTTCCTCCTTGAGGATCTTCTCCACCAGGTTGTTGAGCGTGTGGTTGATGCGGAGGTCGTCCAGCGAAGAGCGCTCCTTGCACACGGGGCAGACGTGAGCGCCGTGCTCCCAGGAACGGGTCACGCAGCCCTTGCAGAAGTTGTGGCCGCAGCCCAGCGTCACGGCTTCCCGAAAAGGGTCGTAGCAGATGGGGCACAGCAGCTCTTCCTTGAAAGTGGCCGTGGGGGACGTGGTGGCAGAGGCGGGCACTAAGCTGCTGATCGAGACGCTGGCTTCCCTCTCCATGGCACTGGAGGGAGAAGCGATGGATGGAGGGAAGCCGGAGCAGGATTTCCCGAGAGCCCCAGTTGGAAAAACAGCCCCGTTCCTGATGCAATCGTTTTCCTGCCTGTGACACCCCGCAGCTCCCTCCCCGGGCAGGCACCAGCCTGAGTGACACCGGCCCGGGCCACTGGCAGCCACCAAGGGCGGGCAGGCACCGGCGAGCGTGCCGGGATGAGCCGGCAACGTGGGGAAGTGAGCCGGGGGTGGCCGGACCCTTCGAAGGTCTTGTCCCTGTGTTCGAACCCTCAGCTTCGGGGTGGTCCCCGGTACGTGACCCCCACTCCCGAGACTCTTCTCCAGTGCCACAACCCCCTCGGACTTTCCGGTGTCCGGTCTCGAAGCACCAGACCCCTTCGGGGCGGCTGTGCCACCCGGTCCCCGGACCCACTCCCCTACCCCCGGTGCTCCTCTGCTGCCCGGTGCCCCATTCTCAGTGCTGCTCCGATACCCGGATCGGGACGCTCATCCTAGGTGCCCGGACCCGGACCCTCTCAGCCATGGCAGTGCCAGTGCCCGCTGCCCCAGTCCCGGTGCTGTTCCGGTGCCCTGACCAGGGCTCGCAGTCCCGGAGCTGCTGCGGTGTCCGGACGCCGACTCCTCGGTGCCCGTGCACATGGGGTGCCCGTGCACATGGGGTGCCCAGCGCTGGATGTGCGTGCGGATGTGTGTCTTACCACTCCGAGGGCGAGTAGCAGCGCCTGGAGCGGCCTCTGCGCCGGGCAAGGCGGCGGGAGGGGGTCCGGCTGCCCGCCTGCCGGTAGTGTGGGGCTCAGCCCGTGCCGGCGGAGGTGGAGGCACCGAAGGGGCGGGACGGAGCGGGCGGGGGCCGGCCTGAAGCCTCTGGGGCGGGACCTCGCCAGGCACAGCCTCACTACCCCTCGCCCCCTCTCCGGAGGCTCTGCCGTCTACCCACTTGTTCGCCTCCCTTTGTGATTGCAGGAGCTGGAGGTTGCTCTTTTCCCGAGTTCCCAAAAATTCCCTGAATATCGAGAGCCCTGCGGAGAAAGACCTGGGGGCGCTGGTGGGTGAAAAGCTGGACGTGAGCCGGCAATGTGTGCTCGCAGACCAGACGCCAACCGCGTCCTGGGCTGCATCCAAAGCAGTGTGGCCAGCAGGTCAAGCGAGGAGATTCTGCCCCTCTGCACTGGTAAGACCCCACCTGCAGTGCTGGGTCTAGCTCTGGGGTCTTCAGCACAGGAAAGATATGGACCTGTTGGGACAGGAGGAGGCCACAATCATGATGCAAGAGCTGGAACCCTTCTGCTGTGAGGACAGGCTGAGATTTGAAGTTGTTGTTCCGCCTGAAAAGGAGGCTCCAGGGAGACCTTATTGCTGCCTTTCAGTATTTCAAAGGGACCTACAAGCAAGATGGGGAGGATCACAGGGAGGTGGTGGAGTCACCATCACTGGAGGTGTTTAGGAAGAGACTGGATGGGGTGCTTGGTGCCATGGTTTAGTTGATTAGATGATGCTGGGTGATAAGTTGGACTCGAGGATCTCAAAGGTCTTTTCCAACCTGGTCTATTCTATTCTATTCTATTCTATTCTATTCTATTCTATTCTATTCTATTCGGCATGGGTTATTGGTGATCTGGCAGTGCTAATGGTTGGAGATGACGATCTTAAAGGTCACTTTAAACCAGAACAATTCTATGATTCTAATCTTCTCAGCAGGGTCTGATGTGACAGGACCAGGGGAGATGGTTTTAAACAAAGAGGGGGGAAAATGATGCTTGGTCTGTGCTCCTCTGTCACATTACTGCAGGAGTCATCATGGAAATCACAGCTGTTGCCCATGACCTGGAAAGGACCACAATGATCCTAGGACACTGGCTGGCTTTTGGTTAGAATAGAATAGAATAGAATAGAATAGAATAGAATAGAATAGAATAGAATAGAATAGAATTAACCAGGTTGGAAAAGACCTTTGAGATCATCGAGTCCAGCCTATCACCCAACACCATCTGATCAACTAACCCATGGCACCAAGCACCCCATCCAGTCTCTTCCTAAACACCTCCAGTGATGGTGACTCCACCACCTCCCTGGGCAGCACATTCCAATGGCCAATCTCTCTTTCTGGGAAGAACTTCTTCCTACCATCCAGCCTGAACCTCCTCTGGCACAGCTTGAGACTGTGTCCTCTTGTTCTGGTGCTGGCCACCCGGGAGAAGAGACCAACCCCCACCTGGCTACAACCTCCCTTCAGGGAGTTGTAGACAGCAAGAAGGTCTCCCCTGAGCCTCCTCTTCTCCAGGCTAAGCAACCCCAGCTCCCTCAGCCTCTCCTCATAGGGCTGTGCTCCAAACCCCTCCCCAGCTTTGTTGCCCTTCTCTGGACACCTTCCAGCAGCTCAACATCTTTCCTAAACTGAGGGGCCCAGAACTGGACACAGGACTCAAGGTGTGGCCTAACCAGTGCTGAGTCCAGGGGCAGAATGCCCTCCCTGCTCCTGCTGGCCACACTGTTCCTGATGCAGGCCAGGATGCCCTTGGCCTTCTTGGCCACCTGGGCACACTGCCGGCTCATGTTCAGCCTGCTCTTAACCAGTACCGCCAGGTCCCTTTCTGCCTGGCCGCTCAGCACCACAGCTTGAGTGGACCTGATGATCTTGGAGGTCTCTTCTTACAATTGTATTAATATAGGGCTCTGTGAGGATTGGTGGATCCTGGCCTGTATTAGAAATGCTGTGTCCCGCAGGAGCAGGGAGGTGATTGTCCCCTTGTACTCAGCTCTGGTGAGGCAACACCTTGAGTGTTGTGTCCAGTTTTGGGCACCTCAACATGAGAGAGATGTGGAGGTGCTGGAGCCAGTGCAGAGGAGGTCAAGGAAGATGCTGAGGGGCTTGGAGAATAAATCTTATGGAGAGTGAGCTGGGGATGCTTAGTTTGGAAAAGAGGAGGCTGAGGGGAGACCTCATTGCTGTTGTAATGGGTTGGGGCAAACCCCCTCCCCACCACACGCAGAAATAGCGACTCAGACAAACAGATTGCAAAAGTGATGGAAAGTTTAAATAGAAAACAGTGAGTGCGTGCAGAGAACTAGAAGCACAGTGACAAGAAGAACCCCAAAACAGACCCAGAAAGATCCCATCCCCACCTGAGGGTGCACCCAAAACCCCCAAGGCTCCTCCTTCCCCCCCCCCACTGCTAGGCTAGTCTCAGCTGGCCAGATCTGAGACTGCCCATCCCCCCCGTGGCCTTGGGCCTAACCAGGCCCATGGCCAGGAGATCTCTGCCCCAGTTACCGGGTGGTGAAGAGGAAGGAAAGAGGAAGTGCCAGACCCCGCCGTGAAACTTATAGTGGTGCAAGGGATCATGGTAGGAAATAACCTAATTTCCTGTGTCCACCCACTGGGCTGGACTTCTGGACACAGGAAACACCCCTGTAGCAGAGGGCACCCAGCCCAAACTACGACAGCTGTCTACAACTACCTGAAAGGATGTTGCAGAGAGGCTGGTGTTGGTCTCTTCTCACAGGTAATTAGTGACAGAACAAGAGGGACCGGCCTCAAGCTGTGACCGGGTAGGTTTAGTCTGGACATTAGGAAAAATGTTTCCCCAGCCAGAGTGGTCAGGGATTGGAAGGTGCTGCCCAGGGAGGTGGTTGAGTCACCAATCCTGGATGTGTTTAAAGGTGGTTTGGATGTGGTGCTTGGGGATATGGTTCAGGGGTGACTCTTGCAGAGTAGGGTTGTTGGTTGGACTTGGTGATCCTGAGGCTCTTTTCCAGCCTGAATGTTTCTGTGGTTCTGTGGTGTTCTCCTTTTGCCCACAGCTGGAGTACCTGCATGCCCGTATGAGGAAGGTGATGGAGTATGAGAGACAGCTGAACCAGCTGCGGGCACAGGATGAGGAGGCGTATAACAGCATGAAGATCCAGCTGCAGACAGATGTGCAGGTAGAGCAAAGGCTGCTGTGTGCCATGGGAGGCAGCAGAGCAGATCTCTCTCTGCTCTTTGGGTGTGGAGGCAGCAGGATGGTATGGAAGCTGCAGCTGCTACCTGGTCACCTCAGCTCTTCAGCATCCACAGTCCAACCCTGTGCCAACAGGGCAATGGAGTCGTTGTTTCCTCTCCATGGGTTCTACATCACAGTGTCCATCTTGGCTCTCAGGGGTCTTCAGCCCATGGACTGTACCTCTAGGACACAGGCAGCACCTTGGTGTTTGCTATGTCTGCCATTGTGACTGATGGGAGGATTAAATGGTGTGAGTCTCCCGACAGAAAATCACTTCAGATCAGCCTGATCTGCCTCCTTTGCCAAGGTCCTGGCCTAGGAGAGGTGAGGTTTTTCCTCTGACTCCTAGCCATAGACCCATCATTTCTCTAATGTGACAATTATCATGAGTAAGTTTCCCTTAACTGCAGAGGGAATACAGTAAGGAACAGGTCAGCAGCTATAGTTAACAAGTGGCTTAGAGGCTGGTGCAGTCAAAAGAATTTTGGGTTTTTTGATATTGGGAAACTTTCTACTGCACCAGGCCAGCTGGCAACAGATAGAGTACATCTGTCCCAGAGAAGGGGAAAGATCACTGTATATGAGAACGGACTGTCCCCCAAAGATAAAAAGATCCTGGGTAGGGAATTGGCGGGTCTCATTGACAGGGCTTTAAACTAGTTTTGAAGGGGGAAGGGGCTGAAAATAGTCCTCTCAGACAAGAGTCTGGGGGCGACAAGCTAGAGTCGGAGGTGAAACCAGCAGCCCAGCTGAAGTGCATGTACACTAATGCACGAAGCATGGGTAACAAACAGGAGGAGCTGGAAGCCTTGATGCAGCAGGAAAATTATGATGTAGTTGCCATCACAGAGACATGGTGGGACGACTCACATGACTGGAGCGCTGCAATTGACGGTTACAAGCTCTTCAGGAGAGACAGGCGAGGAAGAAGGGGTGGAGGGGTGGCCCTTTACATCAGGAAGGCACTAGATGCTATTGAGATGGAGATTAGGGACGATCGGGTTGAATGCTTGTGGAAAAGTATTAGAGGGAAGACCAGCAGGGCAGACACCCTGGTTGGAGTCTGTTATAGACCACCCAACCAGGAGGAAGATGTTGACGAAGCATTCTAGAGGCAGCTTAGGGCTGTCTCAAGATCTCCGGACCTTGTTCTCATGGGCGACTTCAACCTGCCTGACATCTGCTGGGAACTCAACACGGCAGAGAGGAGACAGTCCAGAAGGTTTTTAGAATGCATGGAGGACAGCTTCTTATCCCAGGTGCTGCGAGAGCCTACCAGGGGCAAGGCTATGCTTGACCTCCTCTTCACCAACAGGGAAGGACTGGTGGGCGATGTGGTGGTTGGAGGGTGTTTGGGGTCCAGTGACCACGAGATAATTGAATTCTCGGTTTTTGGTCAAGCCAAGAGGGGCGGCAAGAAGACCTCCACTCTGGACTTCAGGAGGGCAGACATTGGGTTACTCAAGGAACTAATTCAGAGGGTTCCTTGGGATAAAGCCCTTAAAAACAAAGGGGTCCAGGAGAGCTGGACCTACTTCAATGAAGAATTGTTGAAGGCTCAGGGACAGGCTGTGCCAATGTGCCGGAAGATGAGCCGCCGGGGCAGACGGCCAACCTGGATGGTTCATGAACTTTTAATGGAACTGAGGGAAAAAAAGAGGGTGTATCACCTTTGGAAGAGAGGGGAGGCAACCCACAGAATGTTTAAGGATGTTGCTAGGTCTTGTAGGAAGAGAATTAGGGAGGCAAAAGCACACTTGGAGCTTAAACTGGCCTCTACTGTGAAGGACAACAAAAAGTCCTTCTATAAATACATTAATAGTAAGAGGAAGGGGAAGGAAAACCTCCACTCCTTGGTGGATACGGAGGGGAACATTGTAACAAAGGATGAGGAAAAGGCAGAGATACTTAACACCTTCTTTGCCTCAATTTTTACTAGAAGGGCAGAACGTCTTCCTGACAGCTGGCCTGCAGAGCTGGCAGAAGGAGCCAGGGAGCTGCACAGTTTCCCTATGTTCCATGAGGCGGTGGTTGGAACTCTCCTTAGCAGCTTGGATCCCCACAAGTCCATGGGACCAGATGGGATTCATCCTAGGGTGCTGAGAGAGCTGGCAGATGAGCTGGCCAAGCCACTCTCCATAATTTTCCAGCAGTCCTGGCTCACTGGCGAGGTCCCAGAGGACTGGAAGCTGGCCAACGTGGTGCCCATACATAAGAAGGGCCGGTTGGATGAGCCAGGGAATTACAGGCCTGTCAGCCTGACCTCAGTGCCAGGCAAGATCATGGAACAGGTCATCCTGAGTGCAATAACACAACACTTACAGGATGGCCAAGGGATCAGGCCTAGCCAGCATGGATTTAGGAAGGGCAGGTCCTGCCTGACCAACCTGATCTCCTTCTATGATCAGGTGACCCGCCTGGTGGATGTGGGGAGGCCTGTTGATGTAGTCTACCTGGACCTCAGCAAGGCCTTTGACACCGTCCCCCATAGCAAACTGCTGGCCAAGCTGTCAGCCCATGGCTTGGACGGGAGCACACTGCGATGGGTTAGGAACTGGCTGGATGGCCGAGCCCAGAGAGTGGTGGTGAATGGTGCCACATCCAGCTGGCGGCCAGTCACTAGTGGTGTGCCCCAAGTATCAGTGCTGGGCCCTGTGCTCTTTAACATCTTTATTGATGATCTGGATGAGGGCATTGAGTCCATCATCAGTAAATTTGCTGACGACACCAAGCTGGGGGCAAGAGTTGATCTGCTGGAGGGTAGAGAGGCTCTGCAGAGAGACCTCGACAGGCTGGACAGATGGGCAGAACCCAACGGCATGAGATTTAACACATCCAAGTGCCGGGTTCTGCACATTGGCCACAACGACCCCATGCAGTGCTACAGGCTGGGGTCAGAGTGGCTGGAGAGCAGCCAGGCAGAGAGGGACCTGGGGGTGCTGGTTGATGGTAGGCTGAACATGAGCCGGTAGTGTGCCCAGGCGGCCAAGAGGGCCAAGGGCACCCTGGCCTGCATCAGGAACAGTGTGGCCAGCAGGAGCAGGGAGGTCATTCTGCCCCTGTACACTGCACTGGTTAGGCCACACCTCGAGTACTGTGTCCAGTTCTGGGCCCCTCAGTTTAGGAAGGATGTTGACTTGCTGGAACGAGTCCAGAGAAGAGCAACAAAGTTGGTGAGGGGTTTGGAACACAAGCCCCATGAGGAGAGGCTGAGGGAGCTGGGGCTGCTTAGCCTGGAGAAGAGGAGACTCAGGGGTGACCTTATCACTCTCTACAACTACCTGAAGGGAGGTTGTAGACAGGCTGATGATGGTCTCTTCTCCCAGGCACCCAGTACCAGAACAAGAGGACACAGTCTCAGGCTGTGCCAGGGGAGGTTCAGGTTGGATGTTAGGAAGAAGTTCTATACAGAAAGAGTGATTGCGCTATGGAATGGGTTGCCCGGGGAGGTGGTGGAGTCGCCGTCATTGAAGGTGTTCAGAAGGAGACTTGATGGGGTGCTTGGTGCCATGGGTTAGCTGTTTGGGTGGGTTGGATTGGTTGATGGGTTGGACACGATGATCTTGAAGGTCTCTTCCAACATGGTTTGGTTTATTCTAATAAAGGTTTTTATTTTTGCCCTTAGGCAGGAGGGCTTGCAGTGGAAGAGCACATCCCTGGCACACCATTGGCTCATTATTTGTCCCCCATGGGATGTCCTCCTCAAAAACCCCAAGCTGGGACTGATGTCATAGAATCATAGAATCAACCAGGTTGGAGGAGACCTCAAAGATCATCAAGTCCAACCTGTCACCCAACACCTCATGACCAAGAAGGTCAATGGCATCCTGACCTGCATCAAGAGTAGTGTGGCCAGCAGGAGCAGGGAAATCATTGTGCCCCTGTACTCTGCACTGGTTAGGCCACACCTTGAGTCCTGTGTCCAGTTCTGGGCCCCTCAGTTTAAGAAGGACATTGAGACATTGGAACATGCCCAGAGAAGGGCAACAAGGCTGGGGAGAGGCCTTGAGCACAAGCCCTATGAGGAGAGGCTGGGGGAGCTGGGATTGTTTAGCCTGGAGAAGAGGAGGCTCAGGAGAGACCTTCTTGCTGTCTACAACTACCTGAAGGGAGGTTGTAGCCAGGAGGGGGTTGGACTCTTCTCCCAGACAACCAGCACCAGAACAAGAGGACACAGTCTCAAGCTGCACCAGGGGAAGTTTAGGCTCAAGGTGAGGAGAAAGTTCTTCACTGAGAGAGTCATTTGCCATTGGAATGTGCTGCCCAGGGAGGTGGTGGAGTCCCCATCCCTGGAGGTGTTCAAGAGGGCATTGGACGTGGCACTTGGTTGTTGCAAGAAGGGGCCGCTACACGATCAATGTGATCAGCGGAATCCAACTTTATTGAGCATCAGACACATCTTATATACAGTTTACTATAATTATGCCTACTTGGTAACATACTATTGGCTACAGATTACATGTCAACCCCACCTCTTGCGGTTTTAGCATCCTACTTCAGCTAGCCACACACATCTTGTTTGGATAAGCCCCCTACTTGTTTTACGACCCTCACGATTACACGACTACAGTGTCCTTGCGACACTTCTTGATGATTCAGCTAAATCCATTGTGTTCTGTGGCATTCCTTATCCTTATCAGAAGGCCAGATAGTCCTGTAGGCCTTTTTCCTTATCCCATTCTACTTCAATTCCCCCGTTTTCTTTAACAACTACAAAAGATTCAGTAAAACGATCAAACTGTTTCATTACACATCTAAATATTATTCGTGCAGCTATAATAATAATAATAACAATAAACAAAAAGCGCAATGCTTCCTTGGCCAACCCTTTCGCATTTTGATGAAAGGTCATATGTGCTTCTCGGGCCTTTACTGAGGCTGAGACTGGTACAGATAAGGATACCGACTTATCTGCTTGAGCGTTTCCTTCTCCTAGGCCAACATCAAACTTATGACTTCTAATATGCAAAATACAATATGATGCTGACCTACATCTTATGGCTTGTTGTAACCTCAACATCAACTCATATAATCTCTTATTTGTTACATCTTTAATCAGGGCATCCTCTATCCGTTGTACAACCCCTGTAACATACATGGAATCTGACACTATTATTAAGAGGTTGGCTCATCCATTGCTGTAATTCCCACAACACTGCCACAACACTGCTGGGGCTGCTTAGCCTGGAGAAGAGGAGACTCAGGGGTGACCTTATCACTCTCTACAACTACCTGAAGGGAGGTTGTAGACAGGCTGATGATGGTCTCTTCTCCCAGGCACCCAGTACCAGAACAAGAGGACACAGTCTCAGGCTGCACCAGGGGAGGTTCAGGTTGGATGTTAGGAAGAAGTTCTATACAGAAAGAGTGATTGCGCTATGGAATGGGTTGCCCGGGGAGGTGGTGGAGTCGCCGTCATTGAAGGTGTTCAGAAGGAGACTTGATGGGGTGCTTGGTGCCATGGGTTAGCTGTTTGGGTGGGTTGGATTGGTTGATGGGTTGGACGCGATGATCTTGAAGGTCTCTTCCAACCTGGTTTGGTTTATTCAATTCCAAAGTTTGAAGTGAGTCCTGTGGTTCTGCCTCTAACATCACATGTATCCACTGGCTAATACTCTTATCTTGCCAAGTCACTGCAGCTTTTCGGGAATGCTTCCCTGCGTCTGTAAATACTGTCAGAGCACCCACAATTGGTTGCTCCTTATATTTGGTATACTAATCCACGATTGCTGCGACATCCAACCTAGGATCTTATCTTGCAAAGGTGCAGTCTTAGTGAGAGCACCTTCAAAAATTGTTTGAAAAATGGTATGTTGTGGTTGTAAGGATGGAAAGACCCATTCCAATACTCAGGTCTGTACACTCTCCTGACCCTTTTGCCCCGTTTTCTTTAAAGCTTGAGTCAAGGACCCCGTAAGGTGTTTTGTTTCTGCTAAGGAAAGGTACTGGGTCCTATTAATGCTCACCGTTGGCCTAATGCTGTTTCTTTTTATTTCAAATTTCTCCTAGCTAAAACTTCCATAATTCTTACATCCTCTCTAAGTTTTGTTAGATCACATTTAAAATCACATATAAAATGAAAATTTGAGAACATAGTATGCTTTAACTATTCTTTCTTATAACATAATACCTGAATTCCCCTCTTTTGTTTTTATAACCTAACATTAAAATGTATTTTGTGCTATAATTGATTTTGACTTTTCCTAGAACTATTTAAAATTACAACAAACTGATGAGTTAACATTTAAATCCATATAAACATTTTCTCTAATCATACAATCATTAAGCAATTATGATATACAGCCCTAAGTGTTAAACAATTCTTTAAACTAACCATTATTATCAATCTGCAAATGTGTTACTCTCTATTCCAGTTCTTGAACATGCTTATGCATTGAGACTAAGTGATAAAAAAGGAATTTAGATCTTAATAGTTTCGATCTTTGCATTTCACTCCTCTTAATAACAAAAAATACGTGATTATGCCTGAACGCATTACAAAGATTAAAACATAAATGCAATCCTTAACACTGTGTTACAATCTGCTTTAGGGATATGTTACATTTTTATTTTCTCTAGGATGGTCAAAAATCATAAATTGTTTAATAGTAGCAAGATTTCTTTAATCTGTAAAGGTAGATCTGGCTAGGCTCTAGCTTCACAGACAGAAAACTTGCAGGCAAACAGCAAGAGCAAAAGAACTTCATTGCTTTGCCCAATAGCATTTTTGCTCATCCTAGTAATACTAATCTCTTATTGGTACCATTATATATATAATCCTTAAAAGCTATTACAAATACAAAATAAGACCAAAATTCTCATTCCATAACATACCTATAACAAACCCTTAACTTATGCTAATACCAAAAATCCTTAAAACCTTAAAAAACTATGTTAAAATTAATCCATCAAATCAATGTCTAAAAAGAAATAAAATTGTTACATTAACTAAAAAACACTTTCCAAAATTAAAACCTGTTTATACATTCCTTAACTATATTACATGGAGCTCCTTTGAAATGCCTATAAGCACACAATTAAAAAAGGTTCAAACCAAAAGAAAATCATACAATATAAACTCATTACAAAGTACTTACACCTTACTGCAATTACTATATACCAAGTACCTGTAAATACCAAATGCTTACTTATTCATTATGCTTATTAGAAAAACTTAACAAAACTCTAAATAACAAATCTCTGAAAGACATTACAATCAGAAATGACAAAATGAGTACTGTTGCTTTAAATCAGAGCAGAGTAGTGCGGCTAAAGCCGCTGCGGGGGAACGGGGTGGGGGCTGCTGCCGTGACCGCTGCTGGGCCGCTGCTGCTGTCGGTGCTGTCGGTGTCGGTGGTGCGTCAGCCGGTACCGCCTTGGTCGGAGCCGTCGGTATCCGCGGGGGTCGGCAGGGCTCGCGGGAGGAGTGCGATGGTAGGAACGCTGTAATCGCGAGCCTCCAAGCCCTCCATTTTTTCTAAGAGGGGCCGTAAAGCAAAGTCGGCGCTGTTTGAATTCCTCGCTGCCGGTGTTGTCTTCGGAATCCGAACCCTCGCTGGTGATGTCAGAGGAAGGTGTTGATAAAAGGGGTCGAACACACTGAGCTGCCTTTTTCCGGCTTTTTTCCCCGCTGTGTGCAAACGGCAGTGGTGACGGCTGGTAAACGCGGTGTGGTCGCCTCAAGATGTATCGGGGGCGGCCCCGGTCGATCGGTCGATAGTTCTCAAACACATCTTTCAGCTGCAACTCAGATACACCTGGCGCTGCATCTCGTCCTGACAAAGTTGCTCTAACTGCAGCAGCCATTCGCTGTTCCAGTTCATAGGTTTTAACACAGTTCATGCATTCTCGCCACGCCTTTTGCAGCTTGATGGTAACCCAGTCCCACAGTTTGTCAAAAAGCTTATCTCCTAA